>NC_088099.1:68321369-68641326 GCF_036370855.1 Dromaius novaehollandiae | reverse complement strand
ATTTTGCCTTTTACGTCCACCCTGTAGACAAACTGTACGCCTCTGTCACAGTTCTCCTCTACAGACTTTCCTTCCCAGTCTGTCTGCATAGGACTTTCAGTTCCTTCATATCAGAACCAAGTAGCATCTGGCAGACTGATCTTTCTTTGTTTCTTGGGCCTGTAAGCATTGTGCATTTTTGCATTATAAGGGCCTTTGTTTTAAGATGTTGTTGCTTGAATACATTTTGTTTTTTCCTTCTGTTTATGAAGACTTTCCATTTGCTATAAAATAGTTGAGTGTGAACAGCTCAGATTTGCACATGTAACTTTTAAGTGGTCACATACCTGACTTTCACTCAATGTGGGCTTTTTAGTCATCTAAAAAAGATGGGGGACAGGTGGATCCCACGCTTGAAGTGTAACTGAGAAGCAGGACAAAGCAAGAATAGTGTGAAAAAAGAGCTATGACACACCACTGTGTGTTTGCCAAGCTTGTTGAAAGCTGGTCTTCAAAGTTAAACATGTATGTTAGAGCTTTTTGCCCTCACCTCTTTTTATAGCAAATGGAAATAAAGGCCACTTCCGGGGTTAAATTCATCTCATTCAAAGGTACATACACATTTCCACCCCCTCCTTTGTGGTAATAAAGTTGTGTGTAAGAGGTGTGGGCAATGTTTTTATTATGTGGTTGCTCTGGAACCTAATGGTTTGGTGTAGGGCAGGGTTGCTACTTCTGGGGCTAATGTGTTGTTGGATCGCTTTGACTGTCTCAAATTTATCTAGGTTCTGTCAGGATATTTAAAGGGACCTTGCTCAGTGTGGGCTGATTTATAAGCCAAGATACTAATAACATTTTAGAAATAGGCAGTTCTGCAGGGTGTTCTGATCTGCTTGTGTGCCTGTTGTTTGGAAATCCTAGATGTGTGCTCTAACCAAACAATACTTGATTCCACCACTGAGCCATATTTTAAGTGACTGTCTAGCAACTTGATACCTCTGACGTTTGCACTCAAATATGCTGTGTAATTTCAGGAGATCCGGTGTTGCTATGTGCTGTAGAGTGGGGGACTTCACCTTCACCAACCTTATTTAATGGCAGTACTTGTGTCGAGTGAAAACATGGACTAGATGATCTCCAGAGGTCCGTTCCAACCTCAACCATTCTGTGATTCTGTGAAGTTCTAGGGTTTCTGGGCCAGTAAAGTATTCTAAGAACTTCCTGGGGACAAACCAACACATCTGTGATGTCATTTAAATGTGTATTTTGGGGATGAAAGAGAAGCAAATGTATATCTCATACAGAGAGCTGCAGGATATAGCAAACTAGTTTTTAAAAGCTCTAAATATATTTCATGGGACCAAAAATGAATATTTGATGGGATCTACGTTATGTTTTTATTATACAGTTACTTTGGAATGCCAGTACCTAATGGAGTGCTCTGTTCTGCTGTCAGTGAAATCAGCCAGTAGCAATAATCCCTGCCTGAAGAGGTTCATTCCTTCTCCCATGTACATAAATTGCTGTTTTGTAATGGCAGAAAGGGCTTTCTGCAGTGACAGTCTACACAAAATTACACCATCAATGGTTTGCGTTTCTAACCTTTTGCCTCAGCTTCGTAACATGTAGGTTATCTCTCTGAGATGTCTCATATGGCCTGTCCTCACTTCGTTTAAAAAAAAAAAAAAAAAAAAGATTCTGAGATCAAATGAAGACATGAGGAAAGCTCATTTTCTGTGTCCAGACCTTCCTTCGGGGGTCATTGGGGATTTTTTGGAGCTACAACTGCAAAATGCTGTTGAGTACACATGTAACCAGTGGCAACTACAATTCCAGTGACTTGAAGAATTTTGAAACTCTTAGGCTGAAGCAGTGTAGCTGCTTACAGCTGTGAAGAGCATCCTTCATTAATGCTAAGTTATACTGCTTAAAACACAGTCTCATCTTTAGATTTTCTTTGTGCCTACTTCCTGCTTCCCTTAGCCTTCTCAGACTCTAGAAAGGTGGTGGCTACCAGAGGCATTTTGTACAGATGGTGCTTGCTGATCAGTGTTGCAACAGAAGTGAAAGGAAAGTCCAGGAATACAAAGCTTTGTTTTCATGTTTCCATGCTTAGCTATTCAAACATAACACTGTCAGACCAAAGTGCTGTTGCATCACTACAGAAATGCATAGTTAATATTCAGTTGTTAAAGAATTTATCTTTTTTAAAGTTCCTATGGCAGCCAGCAGAGAAAGCAGAACAAACAGGCAGAGGTGATTAAAAAAAAAAAAAAAAAAAAAAAAAAAAAAAGCAGTGTTGACAAAGCAGTTCCCATTTTATATATATATATATATTTTTTTTGGATCTTTCATAGATATGGTCATAATAGTTGTGGTGTCCTGCTGTATGCTGTTTGAAGTAATAATTATAAATTGATCTAGGTGCCTGCAATCAAAACTGTTGTGCATGTTCTTCATTGTGTTTTAAAACTAGTTCAGAGTGTGGTATAGCAGCTTGAAAGGCAATGTTATAACATTTTTAACAAGCCTGTAGGTGATGAAAAAAGCAGAGCTATAATCAAATTTTCAAGGTGTTCCTCCCAAAGCATACCCTATTTAGAGTCTGCTTTTTCTATTGATCCTTTGACTGGGATTTCCCACTACTAGTTAGATTCATTTCCTAGTCTTGGCAAGACTTTCCTTTTAGAGTGGAATGAGAAGTCGACTAGACAGAGTACTGGCTAGATGCTCTGGGGACCTGGCACAGATTCGTAGTATGACTTTAGGCAGCTCCCTTTATTGGTATTTTTTATTGCAAGCCTATCAAACTCTCCTACCAGCTCCTCTAGGATTTTGAACAAATGGATATTCGCAAACATATGTATAAACTTTAAAGCTACGTTTTTCCAGCTGTCCTCTGTAACCATGCAGTGAGAAGGTGTAATTTTCATGTAATTTTCATGTAATTGCCAGAGTACTGAAGCTGATCAGGGGTTGGTTTAAAATACCTGAAAAATATCATGAGAGCTAGCAGTGCTATTTAACTGACCTTGTTACTTCAGTTCTTTAGCTGAAGAATGGGAATGGTACAGCCTGCTCAGTCATGTGAAAAGATTGTGGCAGAAATAGAAATAGTTTGATCTCAAGATTCTCAGTTAGCATCAGATATCATGCTTTGTTTCTCTGAAAGCTAAATTGTTTGATTTGTTTGTTTGTTTGTTTGTTTGTTTGTTTTTACTCTCAGTTGAGTTGGAGGTGGCAGAGGAAGGAGAGTGCACTGGTAAGCAGATGTAGTAACATGTACTTTGTGCAAATATTGAGTGTGCTGTGTAGGAACAACACAAAAATATTTCAGAGGAGTTACATACACTGCTGAGGGTGGTACATTCTTTGTGTGTATTACTGTTCTAATGGTAGGAGTTAAAGAACAGGTTCTCTTACCCATTCAAGTTCCTGTTTAAAAGCATCAGTTATTACTTAAGAACTCTCATCTGGAAATATTTATTTTTCCTCCTTCCCCTGGTCTTTGGGACTTTGAAGCACCCATGGGTTTTTTTACATGAAAATATTTTGGGGAAAAAAAAGCAGCATTATATGAAACTAATTTGTAGCATGATAAAATAAACAGAACTTGCTCTGAGCAACTGGCCACTGTCCTCATAGTGGAAGCCTTGAAGCAGAGTTGGAATAAAACAGCTGTGGAAATCTTTGAGATGATCTGAAGTGGCAGCACTTGCAGAAAGAAATTTTCTATTCAGGATCTTTGTTTCTGGGTAGTGCCACCACAGTCTGACTCTCCTTCAGAAGTAATGTGATTCAGTCAATGCTCTCAAAGTTTTTGATTTCTTTTTTCAGTCACTTAGAGCAGGATTTACATGATCTAACTTCAGATAACTAAAAGTTGCACATCTGCATCTAAGAGAGTAGTTATCCTAGCCTGTCTTTACTGCCACTGGAGGCAAGCTGACACTTCCAGAGAGCTGTTCCTCTGATGTCCTTTAGACACCAGTTTCAGGATGAAATGACTCTCCCCGCTTCAGGTGCCTTTTTGTCTCCTTTGATGCCAAAGGGAGGCTTGCGAATAGCTCATGCTTGCATTTTATTTGCTGCCTACATTGAATGGAGTGAATCCCCCTTTTTGTTTTGATGTTGTATAGTGTCTGTACTACATAAAAACTTTGTCTCCTTAGTTAATAGTGTGTTTTTTAAAGGTAACTTTATTCTTTAAAGCCTATATTTAGGATGAATTCGTGATGACTGAAGACCAGGTCAGCCATTTGTGTTTTCTTTCTCTCCTTTGAGAGAGGTGTGAGACCTTCCTCCGAAGCTTACTGCTCTCAAAGGAATTCTGTCTGCCTCAGAAGGAGCTGAATTACTCCCCAAGTACAGGGTTGTTTTTTTTTTTTCTGAAGAGAGCTCGCCATGCCTGAAATACTCTTTTCTTCCCAATAAGGATGGAATTAGAAATGACAAAGAAAAGCGAACTGCCTGCTTATAGTCACAGCTGTGACAAGAACAGAGATAATTCCTGATTTGGAACACCCTGGCTTCTAGATTTTAAATCATGCTGATTTATGTCACAGTGCTGTCTCTGAGTAATGTAATTCATCATTGATTAATGAACATTAAGAGCCTGTTTCTAACCTCAACAAAACACCAGGAATGAGAAACATGTTGCATTGGAATTGTTCGGCTTTGGCAACAGAGGCCAAACCCAGCTTGTTACACTAAGAAGTCGCACTTTACAGAGCAGAGCATCATATAGTCAGTACATATCTTGTCAGTACAAAGCAGTCCTTAAAGTACATAGCTGTTGCTTATTTGCTGTGCTCAGAACTACACTGCTAGTGTTCAATGTGATCTTTGTCTACAGGAAAAAATGATTAAAAAAAAAAAAAGTGGTGCTAATCCGTTGGATTCTTTATTTGTCTATGTGACTTTCTGGCTTTGGGATTAGTTTCTCAGCAGACAGCAAAGTAATATTCCTTTTCACATTTTACATGGGTGATGGCTATCTGAGAAATAAGTTATATTTCACGTTGAAAATTCACAGCTGAATTAGTTAACAATTCAGCAGTTACCACCCAGTACGAGCTGTTTGCTGGAATCCTCTGAAGTGTGAGGAGGTGCAGTGAAGACACACAGAGGTAGCAGGATATACTTAAGCAAGTGAATCGTAGTTGTGAACAATGTGAAACAGTTAGGGATTATTACCAATGTGGGGTTTTAGAGGAATTTCACTTGATGCTTGAGTTTATCTGGTGTTTGTTTTTTAGTACATGGAATGTGTCAACATTATTGACAGACTGCATTAGCACTAATAAAAGGTGCTAAATTGACTGAGGTCTTTTAATAGCCAAAAAGAAATTGCATAGATGGAGCTCAGTTTCTAGATGGCAGCAAATCGTCAGAACAGCATGTGGGCAGCTGCTACTTGAATCTGCAGCATGCATGTGGTATTTGTGTCTAAGTGGGGGCCAGTGTGGATTTCGTTTCTGCTATTGCTTTCTCAGCTTATTTCTCCTTCCTTTTGCCTCTCTGCTGTGAAATGCTGTTCTTATTAAGGCACAAAAGGGTTTACCATCAGTTTCTGTTTCAGACTATTTAATGTGGGGGAATCCTTTCACACACAAAAGCGGTGGTGATTGTGTTGGATCAGTGTGTCTGCTCTCAGTCATTGCTGTGGCTTTATTATTGCATCTTCCTCAGCTTTTGCCTTGCTTTCCACTTAACTGGTTTTTTAATCTGTAGTGAAATCCATTATTTTAAGGAGCTGGCTTTCTTAGTGACTTATGCACCATCTGCAATTTTACTTTCTTTTCCATTTATATAGTTTTTATTTGTAATTTAATAAGTTCTGCAGATATCTGCTGCTTTAATTATGGTGAAACGTGTATTTCCTGAACAATCTGGGGCGTATTTAGTACCCTAAACCATCTTGATATTTATCATGTAATGGTGCATGAGGTAAGACTAGAGTATGGTAATGTGCCTTTCTGGCTTCAAAATCTCTTAATCTGTGTCTACTGATTTGTCTTTCATTTACCTCATAATGCTGCTTTTCACAGGCACTATATTTTTGTGCACAGGGCATTAACACATATTTGTTCAAAATACTGCAACATGAAGAAGAAAGTGTCGCAAATTTAAAATTGTTCAAACCCTATCAAATTTGCTGGCTTTTGGGAAGTGTTAATTTTGCATAAAATGTTAGATAGTCTGCATGTGTCTAGAAAGAGATCAGATTAACACTTTCCCAAATGATTGTTCTCAAGGTTCTCAAGGTGTGTTAAATGTGCAGTGTATTTTTCCCTCTTGCTGCATTCAGGAACAAGCAAGTCTTAGACTTTCAGTTACTTTTCACCTGGTCGTGTTGCCATAACATACAGTAGAAATAATTTTTGTCAGGAATGCTGCCTGTGAAATTTGGCTTTGAAGTGGCTTCAATTTCCCTGATTTCCCTGAATCCTAGAATCACAATGTATATTTAAGAAGTGCCCATCCTGCTTCCTTTCAACTCTATACCTGCCAGTGATAGAGAGGACACTATTTATGCTAACATGAATTACTTAAGCTGTTTACTCTGCTCACTTATGGAGGTATGATGCTTAGTGCATAACTGGCAAAAACTTTTAAGCTCTCAGATAGAAGGAGTTGCGAGTGCAAAGTATTTTTTGCAGTTTCACTGTTTGCTTTATTTCCAGTTGTCATTGACCTCAAGTCTTCTTGAATCTCTCTAGAGAAGAAACATGTGAACTTATCTGGCTTGGTTCTCCATTAGATTCCTTCAAATGCTTTATTGCACAGCACTTCAGCTCTTGAAGGGATAATTACCTCAAACAGTAAATCCTACCTAAATTGAATTTGATCCATTTTTTTTTCTGACTTGAGCTGTCTAATTACTGTTTTCCCCACAGGAGTAAATCAAACCATTTCAGTTCCTCTCCACATGTGATATAGTGAAGGTTTTAAGATCTTAAACTACTGGACAGAAAACCTCACCTCTTGCAGTACTCAAAAACTGGCTGTTCTTTCACTGTTAGCATTTATTCTGTCTGATGGATCAGAGAATCGTATGTGCATTTGGCAAATTAAACCTGGACCACAGGTAGCACGCAAATTTGGATCTTAGGCTACTTGCATGCCAAGGCTGGTACCTTTTATAGGCTGTGCCCTTGTGCTAGAAAGGTGACATCAGCTATCTTGTGGTTTTGTGTAAACTCCCTGCAGTTCATAGGCAAGTTGCCAGTGCAAATCCTTCAGTTGAAGTGGGTTGCCAATAATAGCACCCTTGTTAGAGTACAGGGCGAATCAGTTTATTCTAGACAGTAATCTACATAATTATGGTGGAAATGAGAGTCATAAATACACTGAAGTCTTTGGAAATGGCTGTCTTCGTGAAAATTTTTCACAGGGTGGAAATTAGGATTAATTCTAGAGGAGGAGAACTGACCTTAAAAGCCCCTTACAGTTGACCTTCAAACCACCATTCTTTTCAGCTACTGAAAAACATTTGCTAAAATTTAATAGAAAAGATCATTGAAACTTGACCAATATTATAAAAATCCTAAAACTGTTTTGTTTCCCCTGACTTCCCTTCATTTATACAGATGTACTCAGGAAAGCCAGAACAATGTCTGTTACTTTTGTAATGGACAGTGAGGTCCAAGATGCAAAATTAGCATGAAAATCATGCGTAAGTATTTACTGTTTCTTTTTTTCTGTTTTATTTTTCCTGATTCAACTCGTCTAAAAAAAACCCAGAATGGCAAGTTGAGTCGGAGGTGTTAAACATTTGCAACGAATGACTTTTCTTTTAGACAAAGTTATAGGAAGCCCTACTTACGCAACTAAGTATTTTTGAGTGCTATGCTACATCTTTTTATCAGATTAGAAAAGACATCAGAATTAGCCTTGGAGCAACTCTAATTTTTGAAAGCTTGTTCATTATGCAGTAGTGCGAACTAGGCAAAATCTCCTTTTGATGTTTTTTTTGATGCTTGGATTCCCACTAAAGTGCTTTCTATTTATTATTTACTTCTTGCACAGGTACTGAAAACCTCTTCTCTTAAGTGTTTCTCATGTAAAAAGTTTCCCTGCAGTGAGAAATAAAATTCCTTAAAAATTTATTGTGCAGGTTTCAACATCAAACACAATTTAGAATTGCGTTTGCTAAATCTGGCTTTTTGTTTATCTCAGTTCTTCTAGGTACCCACACTTTGGGGAATTAATGTATCTATGTCTTCCTTAATGTCAGTTTGTCTTTTCCCATGGCAAAATGAAGGCCAGTGCATGCTGTTGACATACAGGTGAATTAAGAATAGCTGAAGCTAGAAGACCCATTTTCAAACCCTGTATCCAAAAATCAGAAGTGTACTAGGAGAGCAGGAAAGGTTTGTTTGTTGGCCTCTTCTGCTCTGTTCTGGTTGAGCAAAATGCCACCCTCATGGCAGGGTGTTAATTTCTTTGCCTGAGAAGGATCTTTCCCAGATTTTGTCCCCCAAAAGTCTTTTTAAAGCATCCTTTAATTGTAGGCCTGTAACAACATACACTGCGGCAGCTGCTGAAACAAGTAAGAGCTGTTTCTGTCCAAGTTCTTTAAGCTTGTTCTCTGCAGGAAGCAATGGACTGCAGTCCAGGCTTCCTGCCATTCCTGCAGTCTCCCAAGCTCCTCCCTGTGGGGATTTCACTCTTCAGCCATTTGTGCTGAAAACAGACAAAGGTCAGGAGGTTTGGTTAAAGCTGATGCTGTGTCCTTTGCTTGGGTTTTAATGTAGGAGACGCAGACTATTTGGTATGGCAAGAGATCACACACGTTAGTGGTTTCCTACAAGAGACTCCTAACCCATTGGTTAGCACTGTTAGTGATGGTCCAGTATTCATTTTGTTAATAACAATGCATAGTCTATGTTTGATGGAGTTGATACCTCTTCCATTGGTAAATTTCTTTCTAGCTTTTATCCATATACATTTTTATAACAGGTTGTGTATGTGTATCCGCTTATGAATATACACGCATATGTAGATGTGCACATGCAAGTGTGTGTGTAAAAATATATATCTATATATGTGTGATTTTTTATATATATATACACACATATACATACACACACACACACACACACACACACACACACACGTATATATATATATAAACACACATCTCCAAATCCAGCAGTGCTTATTCACAGAAAATTCCTGTCTTGGTTAACGGTTGCCTTACCTTTGGAAGAAGTAGCGATGATACTCAGTTGCTTTCAGGGTAAAGCTCCGTAATTGTGAGCAACAGTTAAGGACAGGAAATGAAAAAGAATGCGGGAGCTGCTTGAAAACACGAGTGGGTATCTGTGAAGAGCTCTGCAGTTGGTAATTATACTGGAATCTGGATGGGTCACCTGGAGTAGCTCTCTTAATTTTGGGGAAATGGCAGCAGACTCTTTAATAGCTATAAGTCCCTGCAATGTTTTGGGTTCCAGAAAAGCATCTCAAATGAGAATTTTCCTTGAGAGCCCTTTATTAAATTATTCAGATACTTTCTGTTCTACTTAAAGAACCTAAGGAAGTGCAGTGCTCCTAAACTCAA
The DNA here is from genome assembly GCF_036370855.1 of Dromaius novaehollandiae. Lineage (NCBI taxonomy): Eukaryota > Metazoa > Chordata > Aves > Casuariiformes > Dromaiidae > Dromaius > Dromaius novaehollandiae. The sequence goes on along the minus strand of NC_088099.1, from coordinate 68,631,782 downwards.
GTGTGTTTCTTTCACTGTTCTTCCAGAAGGACAGAAAAGGTGCTTTGGGGCTCATTTATGTGGGAATGAGTATATGCTCTGAAGTAGGATGCAGATATATGGCATACAAATCAGTCTGTTACAACTCCCAGTGCAGACTTTTCTAGGGTTTCTCCACCCTAGTAGGACAGTGCTGGATAGGCATACCCAATATCACTTTAGATGCTCTTGGTCTTCTAATATTTTTCTCTCTGCGATCTTCCCACCTTATAATATAAAGCTTTATAAATGCTATTTTGAACACAACATGTCCTTAAATTTGTGTATGGGGAGGGAATTGTGTGGCTGAAAATTCCAATTCTGAACTTGGAAATCCTTGCCTGGGCATGTTGTCCTTCAAAATGCCTGTTGTCTATGGATGACTAATATCTAATCTCTCTCTGGTCCAATCTTTTGATCCAAGTCTATGGCAAGATTTGTAGGATACTGGTCAGTAACTCAGTGGCTGACAAGTTTGGCCCTAGAAGTGCAGCCTAGAGAGCAGGCTAGGCCTTGCCCAGGACTCACTGGTAGTCTCTAGACCCACCAAGGGCTTGGCGGGGGGAAGCAGCCCTGTGAGGGGAGAGAGAACAGACGAAGCTGCCTGAAGCGCGGTGAAGGTCTTGGTATTCCACCCTGCCAGGGGCAGGGAGGTGGCTGTGCTGTATGAAGATTGAAGGGGTAATTGAAAGGAAAGGAATGATGGAAGCCCTTCCCCTTGGTTAAGGGAGAGCAGTGCAAATGGAACTATATAATTCCATAAGTAAACCATTCAGTTTGCTGAGTTTGTTATTACTAATTATTATTAAGATTTAAATTTCTGCTGACTTAGTTGACATGGTTTCAGGCAGTGCAGCCCCGCAGTGCACTGGAACAAGAGTTACAGAATGGCCAAAACATTCAGCAGGCTCTTTCGTAATTTTTAGGTGAATTCTAATTCATCAGTGAGAATCCCAAACCTGTTAAGTGTGTTTCTGACTGCAGGTTTTGTTTGTTTTGTTTTGTTTTTTTAATTTTGTCTTCCTTAAATAGCTCTTATTCTTGTGTGTTCCCTCATGTGGCATCTCTGTCTGTTTTAGGACATCGTTGGAGAGGTCCTTACCTGCATCTGGGGTTGTGTGTGTCAGACCAGAGCCTCCTACCTCCAAGCAGGAAGTTCTGGAAAGCCAAGCAGCCTCAAGGAGAGATGAAAAACATCATTTTGGGCAAGTAATTATTTTTTCTCACTATTGGCATTTGTTGTCTTTAATATTTGATTAATTTAGGACTTAACTAATGTTTTTAAAAGGAACTTTTAAAGCTAATAAGCAACTGCAGGCAAAGATGAATGTGAAGCTGTTTTCTCTAACAGCTTCAGGTTCCAGCAGAGCTTCTGTAGTAGAAGAAATGTTTCCAGCAAACTAAGCAGTATAAACAATTAGTCACGAAACTTACTTTGAAAAATGTTGAAAGGTTTTTATTTTTTTTTTACTTGGTGCTTATGTTAGCATACGTAAGATGCAATACTTCTTAATTATGTGATTATTTAATATTATAGTAGAAGCAGGAATTAGAAACTAAACATTTGACCCTATCAAAGGTTATTATTTTGCTATGTTTTGGGTTTCTAAGAAGGAAAATATAAACTGTTTTTACATTGACCTGCATGTGGGGTTCAACAAAACTTCAGAAGGCCAGAGTTTTCCAGAGAAATAAAAAAAAATAAAAAAAATAAAAAAAGTGAACTGTCTTTATCTGTATGAAACTATAAAGGATAAGAAAGAGTTGTGACTGCCACTGTGACACCTGCTTCAGAGGCGGGCAGTTATTCTCATATCCCCCTCCTACTTTTGCCAAATCACTAGGCTGGTTTAAACATCATGAGTTAAAAAAAAAAAGAGGAGGGGGAAATGGAATATGTGTTCTTGCTTTTTATACTTTGAGCTTTTAGGTTGTTCTTAGCGCTCAGTGCTGGGTCTTGTGTTTTTTTGCTTTTTGGTTTTTTACATTTTTTATGATAAAAAGGGCTGAAAGCATATTTTTTTCTAATTATATTTATTCCCCCTTCCTGCTCCTCCATTTCCCAACTTAACTCTTAATTACTCGGTTGTTATTACACTAACTTTAACTAGAAACTCTACCAGACTGAATTGGGAAACCTGATGTTAGATGAATTGGGTTTGAGGATGTGATGAGACTTTTTTTTTTTAAAAAAAGTTTCCTTTTGTTGTTTACCTTTTCACTGTTTTTTTCTTTAAGAAGCTGTTGTACACACAAGTGTGTGTGTACAATAGTTTTATAAATGTGTATGTATAAAAAATACAGTATAATTATGGGTGGTAAAAATATCTAGGAGACAAATAATGTGCATCCTATCCAATAAATGCAGTCAAAAAATAGATCCTGATAGTCCTTATCACCTCTGTGCATGCTGTTGCTGCCACCCTGTAACATCATTTAACTCAGTAAATAATCCTGATGATTAATGCACCAAAAGTAATAAATGGTGTGTCTTTGCTGCTGTTCCTCCAGTGAGGCTTAAGGGACATTTTATTCCACTTGCCACTCCACTGGTGGCAACAGTTGTTACAGAAGGTGGCATGTCTGCTGGGAGATCCTAAGAAACCAGGAGCTGTTCGTATCTAGCTATTTCTCAGATTGTGACCAAGCTTCAAAAGAGGTTATAACAGTGTAAGGCACGACACTGAGCTTATACAACTGTGCTCTGTTGCCCATTTTAAGAAGCACCAACAGAGGCATAGGAAGTGTATCAGTCAGTACAGTGAATGACCAGATTGACACGTCAAGTTGAGATGCTTAGCCTGCTGGCTGTATTTCTAGCTGCTGAGGGAAAAGGATGTTGTTAGTGAGTTATCTCAAGCCTGCTCAAATCAAAATAAAATGACCCTTTTTTGTAAGTGTAGGCTTTGCTTCTTCAGTATCTAAACTTTGGCAACATGATGTGTACCCATCCTCTAACTTGTTTTTGTTTCCCTCAGTTTTCCCCATAAGGGAGGCACAGGCTTTTAAGAAACTTGTATGTTTTTGTGTTTGCTCCCACACCATGATATTCACACTAGAGCAAACAAAATAGAGATAGGAAGGATGGATATAATGCACGAATAGCAGCCTTACAGTCAACATTGCTGAAGCCTCTTGACAGCATAATGTCCAGTTTGGGACACTGAGCCTGAAGAAAATTCCAGGAAGTCCAAAGCATGACCAGCAAGGGAGACCTAAAAGATTTTGTTGAGTTTAGTGAGGAGAAGACTGGAATGTTTAAAAGACAATGAGAAAGAAGAAAAGGAAATTTTGTTTTCCATGGCTGTGGTGGACATGGCATTGCAGCATGAGAGATTTCTCTGTGCTTATGGGGAAAAAAATACTAGGAAAGATAGCTCAGTGCTGCAGTAGGTTGCCTGGGGAGGCCATGAATCCCTTACTGGAGGCTGATAAGAGCAGGTGAGACAAACCTGTCAGGAACAGTTTGTGTCCAGCTGGTCTTGCCTGAGGCAGGGGGATAAGTTTGGGCAAATTCTCAGCTACTGCCCCCCCCCCTTTTTTTTGTTTGTTATTCTCTGAATATTCAACAAGTCTGGTGTTGTTTTAATGTACACTGGGAAGAAAGCAATTGAGAAGCCTCCAGACCAGCAGAAGGGAAGTAGATTAGAGGACTGATGCATTCCTAGCCTGTGGGAGAGATGGGGGCAGAGAGCTCCGATACTGCTGCTGCACAGCGTTGTTTGCACATCCTTTGTTCTTGTGATTCATGGAGCCATACTGGCATTACATCTGGGGCAGTCACTCTCCAGCAGCCCTCAACATGGAGAGAGAGAGAAGGATAGAAAGAGCAATGAAAAGAAGTGAAGAATCTATTGTTTATCCTCTTCTGCTTCTTGTGTACCCATTGGGAAATATGCACCACAAATAATCGGATGTATGCAAAGCTAATTGTTACAATATTAGCCAAGTTTGATGTATAATATGTCCTCAGCTGGTATGGATCCCTCTTGGGAATAGATTGAAAGATCAGAAAAAACAGTGTTTCCATTGCTTTTTTTAGTAAAAGCCTCTGTAATGTATTTATTTCAAACAAGTTTCTGTAAACTCCTCCATAAAATGGAAACTGGCCAACTTTGCAAGATTTCATAATGCATATATGCTTCTCCTACTGCTGCTTGATATTGAATCCATCTGAAAAATCTCTCGGAAGTTCTTACCATTTGACGGGGAAGGGGGGCACATAGACATTAGAAGAGAAGGTAATGACAGACCAGAGAAACTGCTTATTTGAAGCTTGTTCAGAAAAGGGTGTCAGAACTTGTTAATGGATGAAGTGTATCAGCTTTGGAGAAACTGAGTGCGCTAGCAGACCCCTCCAACTCTGTCTGGCCACTCTGTAGTGTTCGATAAGGGAGAAAATACTCCTGATTCCATCACGTGAGGCTCAGTTACAAACAGATTGTACGTAAGGGTTGAGCAACAGAATTTGCAGATGGGATTGTACGTTTCCCTAAATAGAGGTGTGAAGTTTAGATGATTTTTATTTCACCAGAAGACATAGTTGGTCAGTTGCGTGGCTGATGTAAGCAGTCGTCAGCATCCTAACTTGAGTGAGGCTCTGCACACACCTGGACTGTCATGTAGTACATCTCTAATGATTCTGAAGGGAGTGATTGGTTTGGGTGGGTGTTCAAACCCTCTACCATCAGGATCAGGAGGCTTTTTTACTTTCTACCTTAGCCTTGACTGACCTTAAGTTCTGTTGGAAGTTAAGGGACATGTTGGCTTTGCTCTTAGGTCATATAAATCCCTCCACTAAGTGAAGAGTCTGCCTTCAAAAAACAAACAAACAAAAAATCAAAAAACTTTGTTTAAAAGAAATCCCCACAAATCAAGATAAACTTTATCATTATCTGTTGAATTCCCTGCTGATATCAAGACCCCTTCTTTGGGACTTAAATTTGGGTTTACTCAGAGTATTGTCAGAAAAACGTGCCTAGCTTTTTCTTCTATTGCCTATTCCAGTGTAATCTATTCCTACTCTCCCAAGTTTAAGAATGTTTGCTGTAATAAAATGAACTGCAGGTTATGTTTCTTCCTTTCTTCCTTACCCCTGACAGATGCGGCGTTAGCGTGTGTACAGTATTCTTGCTTTGGAATTAATTATCAAGCTATTAGAAGTATCTGTTTTTATGTTAGTGCTGTGGAATTCAGAGCACCCTAGCTGGAATTCGGTGCTCAGCAAATTGGTAATTTATGTACCCAGTCTTAACAGTGGTAACAGTGTTGGGGGTCAGTGAAAATTAGCAGTATTGCTGGAGAACTTCCTGGAGTTTTGTGGAAAATGTGGAACTGACTTTAAATTAATCGAGAAAAATATCCAGAAACAGTCTTGGCTTTTGAAGAGAAAGAAGTGAAAAAGAAAGTAATTGGCCAAAAACAATGTTTGTCCTGGAAATGCTATCATGAATGCCTCTCAACAGCAGGGTTTCCATATACTTGTATTCACCATAGGTTAGGCTTCCTGGCAAGGCTGAGTATCCCATGGCATGCCATGGTCTCACAGCTTGGTTTTTGGACCTCCTTATTAGCTTCATGCATTGAGTGGGTTAATATGGCAAGATGCACTATGCCTAGTCCTAAAATCATTGTGCAACATAACTTGTATTCAAAGAAGAACAAAGGCTTATTTTATTATAGTAAACTATTTAATGTACTTACATATGCGATTGAAGTTAATGTGTGTCCTATGTAAGCAAGGGACAGTTTGTTTGCATTATATTGCAGGTATGTGATTTTGCATTCAAGGTTTCTGTGTATGTATGTTTCATCTGCAGAGGTTATGCTAAAAGACTTGTGCTTGCCAGATCCTTCCCCCTTTTGTCAGCTGGCGTACTGGCAGGGTGGGAGACTGAAAATGGAGGAAGCCTTTGTAACAGGCAGAAGGATGGATGCTAACCAGTAGTCCTCTGTGTGCACCCACATAGATTTTTCAGAAGGATTTGAAAACTTTATCAGTGCTCTTTAAAACCAAGAAATGGCTTTCAGTTCAGCCATTCAGATATGACTGCAAGGCTGAGTGTTGAAAACACTGTAGTTCTGGTTTGGATGGCTGACATGTTGTAGACTGGGTTGTTAAAGTTGTTCTTTGGGGAGCAACTGAAGATATTTTTGAGCATGAATACAGTGTTCAACCAAATTCTTATAATGGGAGGTAATAGTCCCAGTTTGTTGTAGAGGTTTTTACCTGTATATTTCACTGTCAGCTATCATAAGTCTGCTGCATTGTGAATCATGGTAGTTGCTTGCCTTTTTCCCAGTTCCGATGTTTTTCAACTAGAACAGACACTTAACAAAAGCTTTAGGATACAAGAGGTTGTGAATTTTCATTTAAATACGGAGTAGTAAATAACAGCTTTTTTTTTTTGAATGTGGCAATAATTGCAGCAGTAGCAAAAATGCTCTCAGGGCTCTGGTGTGTTAGAGAATTTTTCTTTTTTTCTTTTCAGACTGGGGGAAGTTACTTGACTGTAATCAGGGAGAGAATGATACCTGCTTCCTGCTTAAGGCTCTGGGTCAGCTGTGATCCTTTTCAAAATATAAAGGTGACTGGCTTTTCTTTCTGCTTCACAGATAATTTAGAGAGAGCGGCAGGATTCCACTAAGATTGTTTTTGTACTTGGGCTTTTTTTCCAAGGTCACATTTACTGCTTTCAGAAGCAAGGGGGTACAGAAGGTTCAAAAGTGCACCACAGAGCAGCTGAAGGGATTCTTAAGTATCTTTTAGGCTAGATACTGACCTAAATGGAAAGGTCAGGGAAAAGAAATGTGAGAGGAGTGATATGACAAGATAGGTACATGCATATCAGAGCAGGAATTGAGATGTTCTTTTTTTAAGCTCTCAGCCACCCTAAATTTTTCTTGTTTAAATCTGGGGCTATATGGAGGTGCTTATTACTGTGTTTGGAAAACAGTTTTGTGAGCAACATATGGCATCAAATCACACATGCCTTAATAAACCTCAAGAAATGGTTGCAGCTTTTTTCTGCTGACCTAATAGGTAGTGCCACCTGGCACTCCTGCCTGTGAAGAATATGGAATGAGGAATCAAGGAAATGCTCTTTAATTATAATTCAAGTTTAATAAAAGAGAGGTAGCTTAAAAGGAAAGAAACTACTCTCTGTAGTGTGTTGTTCTCCTGCAAATTTTTATTTGAAGTAAGGCTTAACATCTAGCTGACAAGTGAGTGGGAATTTTTGGACTTATTTTGCTTTTTAAAAGCTGTTCTTCTAGGTTGGTTTTGCATCCTGATCCCTGCTGTTCTGCGCAAAGATTCACAGACAGTATATTCATTCTGTTTTATTTAGTAAGCTACAGTAAATCAATGAAAGGTCTCATTGTTAATACAGTCTAGCATTCTTAGATACAAGAAATATATCAAGTCCATTTAGGTCACCCCTGAATGCCACTAACTGGTAGAAGTCATGAAGTGGAGGATGAGAATTTATACATTCATGCATTTCTCTTAAATTTATGGAGCAAAGGAAAAAGCTGTGAGCTCTTCCAAAAATATTCAACCATTATCCTATAAATCAGGTTTACTTTCTTTCAGCATTTGATCTTCTCCCTGCATTCCTCTAGGCTCCCTTGACTGCCCTGATACTGGCTACAGGAAAGAATTGCATTAACTTAAATGTGCATATGGCCTTCATCACTGCAACATCCTAGCACCTCCCAAGCCTTTAAACTTACAAGTGGCAATGATGGTCACATTTCTGAACCCTCAAGATAGCTGTTGGAGTGTATTGAGTGCATGCTTTAGTGTGTGTATATGCATGTTGGGATTTTGCTGAGAGAGCACTAACATGAAGAAAAGAGATTACTCCTGTAGAGGCTCTCTCCTGGTATCTCCTTAGCGCTTCTTTACTCTAAGGCCTGTTCCATCCTTCTACTTGTTGTCAGCTTCTTTGCGCTGTTGGTGTATGGCTGCTGTGAAGACAGTCACAGTGATAAGGGTGAGTATCCTCAGAGGTCAGTCTAAGTGTGATAGTGTAGTACAACACAGTGCTTCCTGAGCAGGCTTATGTATTCACACAGCTCACGGCAGCTCTGTGCAGATGTAACACACTGGGTCTTGAAAGCAATACGATGTTGTTAGCACAGCGTTAGTCTGAGCTAACAGCCTTTCAGCAAAGCTAATTACCTTAGATGAAGCAGCATTCTGATGACCTTCCGTGGTCTCTGGTGCCTGAGCAAGTCTGGTCAACGTTAATGCTACTATCTGTGCTTGTAGCATACTGCAGTTAGTATAAGAGCAATACCTAGGCAGGACATCTAATATCTAGCATTCCCTTGGTTCTTAGCTGGATGAAGACAATGGAGTGGTGTAATGAAAAGCATATGGCTCTGTTGTAAAGCAAGTGTTTTGATTTGTACCAGCCAGTGTTTCCTAAAGTTGTCTGGTTTTGTTGGTCACTGTGGTTCCAGAATTTAAGGCCAGAAATACCTGGCTGGCCCTACTGAATATATTGAGGAGCATTAGACACTAAAGGATATTTATCTATATCTAAAGATCTGTTTAAATGTGCAGAAGACCTTTAGACTTTGGAGGTCAAAAACATTCCAGAGTTGCTGATTAATAGTGGAAGTTCATGTACCTTTAGTGCCAGGGTTTGCTATAAAAGAGGCTCATTCATTTTTGCTGTTAGGAGCAAATATTTGGCCATGTACTGGTTTCTGTGGTCATTAAACAACAGAAAAATAACAGTGTTTTGTTTCATTAGGTTTCTTCATCCAAAAGATGGGTGCAGTAGGTGTATTTGTTGCTCTCTTGTCTTGCACCATCTCGCATCTTCTGATAGCTAGAAATGCTCAGTGGGTTATAGTGTGTAGTTGTGCTTTTCCTTAAGAGCACTTCATTTGTTCTAGTGTCCACTAGAGCCCTATCTGTATAGTGCTGCTCTTCTAAGGGGAGAGCTTTAGTCTTGCTCTAGAAACCTGCCCTCATCAACTGTCCTTATAATAGCTTGGTGATCATGAAAGGACTGTGTTAAGAATTGTAGCTTATACAGAGAGCTGTGTTATTGCGTCCTCATGGAGGTGGTGTCTTTTCCCGTGTCATTCTCATGGGACTTTTTCACTGTATTTGAAGGTCTCTTTGTTTTCCAGGAACTTCCACTTTCAACAGAGCCCATACTGGGAAGTTGTAGGTGGCACTCCGAACAGCTTAGGGTTGCAGTATTCAAAGAACAGTAAAAATCAAGGGATTCTAATGGATGTTTTCAGGTAATGTTTGTTAGGACTGTTAAAATGTTGCCACTTCTAATTGTCCTTCGGGTACCCTCTGCCTGAAGTTAGCACCTGGTAGATAATATGTTGGGCTCTGAACTGCTACTCCAGTCACATGCCACACAGGCATGGGGTACAGGCAAAAGAGTAATGCTTTAAGTTGCCCAGCCTGATTCTCCAGGGAACATCTGTTGGCTCCCAAAGGTTTGCCACTGAGTAGGCAAGGGTGGCAAATTCTGATGATGGAAAGACACTAGTCTTTCTTCTACCACGGCCAGCAACCTCCTTGTGCTGATCCTACATCCTAATTCAGTGCCTATGACAGAAATGGTTGTGTTGCAGCAAACAGTCTAGTCAGTTAACCTATCATGATGGTGACTGGCAGCAGAGAAGAGACCATGTATGTGCTGTTAAGGGGTCATTTACTTTTACTGAATAAGACTTTTTAGCTTTTCTAAAGCTCTTGCCTGTTTTTTTTTTTTTTTTTTTTTTTTTTTTTTTGGTATAACTCTAGTCAATTTGTGTATTTGTAGACTTCAGACTTTTGCTGAGTCATTGTCACAGACCAGCATTTTAACCCATCCTGCTGTCTGAATTGAATATCTTACCTCAGGTACAACAATTAGACCATGATAGGAATAACAGCCTTCATGTTATACCTTCTCCCTGTGCCTACATATCCTCCTATTTTTGTGTTTTTCTGACTGCTGCTAAGCACTGAACAGAAACTTTCAGATATACTGTCAGCTGTAATGGCCAGGATTGTAATGCAATTCATCTTGCATAGCCAAATGTCATCTGCTTCTCCTTTATCTGCAATTTTATTGATGTAATTATAAACCTATTGTAGACTGATCAGGCACAGTTGTCCCTGTTAGAAGATGGTCTGGTTATGTCCCATCTTCCTGTAATCTAAGTACATTAACGTAAGAGTTGCAGAAAGCATTGGTATGAGAGAGACATAACCTGATCTTTTTGAAGGAGGTGTTTATCTTTTTCAAAGGAGGCTGTCCGAAGAGGAAGATATGGCACAAAGCTTATGTAGGAGAACTTAAAGTTTCTTTCTACTCCCTATTTTCAGGAATTATTCACTTTACTTCATTTTCTATTTTTAGTTACAAGTCTTCCATTCTTAAACTTATGACTTGTTAACCTGGTTTCTGCCTCTCATGGCTATTTGCTGAATAGGTTAAAGTACAGGTTCTTCCTAATCAGGCTTGTTTTCTCTAATGGAGAAAAACACAAATATGACTCTTAGTTTTCAGAGCTGATATGTCTTCATGATCCATGAGGCTGGGTTGTTGTTGTGTTTTCAGAAGGGAGAGTCACATTCCCTATTCACTCTGGTATGAATATGATTTCAATTTAGATAATACGGTAAAAATCAGTTTTCCCTCCTCAGCCATTTGTATTTTCACAAAAAAAAAAAAAAAAAGAATTATTCCTGAATCTTCCAAGAAAATATTTTGTTCTTAGTATGCTTCCTACAGTTTAGAAAACAGTACTTTTTTAAAGCTATGTGTATATATCAGCATTTGTCTCTCTCCTGTTAAATGCATGACTTGTAGCAACCTGTTATTCGTAAAGATTTAGTTCATGGATTTTTTTAAGCAAGAAGAGTAGAAAGTCTTACTTTTCAAATCATTATTATACATTTGGTTAAAACAACTCAGTGCTAATTAGACGCCAAATACAAAACTATCAGTTAGTACCTATGGCACTGACTTTCAGCAATTCTGAAACCAGGCTTCAGGAATGCAAGCAGATATATCCGAAGAGCCACTTGATTTCAGTATGATGAGTTCTCTCATATTGTTGTATTCTGAGTACTTAAAGAAGATGAAAGCTGTATTTCTTTGCGTGTGTTAGTGTGTGTAATATATCTTTGAAAGAAAATCATGTTAAAACCATGGCATGTTACTGAAGCAAGCTATCTGAAAGCCTTGTGAGGGGTGAGAAACCAGCAGCTTCTGGAACTGTGTGTGCATGGCTGTGATCGGGCCCCAACTTGGAGGGGGACCTGAAGAAACCGAGGTAGATTTTGTATTTCTTTTCTCGCCACCCTGCCGCTGGTCACTGAGCCAATCACCAGGATCTTTATCCGTGCCCAGACATTTTTTCTTGCTGCTTGTTTATCTTTGTGAGATTAGGCAGAACTTTTTTTGTTCTTCCCCCCAACTTACTGTCAGGTATTTCTCTGTTTTTTCTTTCTTGTGATGGTTTGCATTTGACCTCCTACTGTCCTCTGTGTAGATGGCAAATAGCTGTGTAGGCTGTTGTTTCCCAGCTATTTTAATAGGCCTTTAGACAGTTTTGTGGACACTTGTAAAAACAGCTTGTATACAAGGCAAACCAGCTATCCATGAGTCAAGTATTCATGACCCATCAACATGTGCTGAATTTTGAGACTTTCTCATTAAATAGGGTTATGGACCTTGAGTACTAATCATAGAGAAAGTATTTGCTGCACTTCAGTGCTGTTCTTTGTGCTTCCGTGTTATATTTAGTGGTGTTATGAGGCGACTCGTACTTACAGAATTGGCCTTTTGCTGTATGTCTTTTGCTGCTATTACATGTAGAATCTTTGACTGGAAACATTGTTCCTTGCATTTGTAGCTGCTTCTTCAAAGAAAACTTCAGGATGTTTTTTCTGTTTCCAAAAACTAGGCTATGTACTTTAGGATGGCTGGAACCAGAGCATCTGACAGCTTGATATTCTTGTGCTGGTTGCTACAAGTGAAGAAGAAAGTCAAGAAGAGTGAAGAAGAAAAAAGAGTTGATGTTCTGCAGGTGAAGAAACTGAAGGGTAGGGTTGCTCATGTCTTTTCCAAGGGTATATAGCTGATCAGTGAAGAGGTGAGTATGGAAACAGGTCTCCTGGCTTGTCTAATGCCAATATAATCATTACCTATTATCTGAAACTGTTAAGTCAAGTTACTGTTTTCTTTGCGACTGATGCTAAACCATTAAAGCTAAGACATTTAGCTCCAACTGACAATTCCTTTTGTATTATGTTTCAGCTACAAAGTCAATATGCTTATTTTGTGCTGATCACTACAGTGTCAGTTATTTAATAAAACATATTTTAAAATATTGTTTTGGATTAAGGAGGTGTGATGAGTGGTGGAAGAGATAAAAGTACATTGCTCAAACATATTTGTAATTTAAAAAGAAATATAACTGCATTTGTTTTAAATGACAGATCTGCAGGATCACACTTCTTTCTTTTATCTGTCAAATTTGGATGAATTCTAATTTGGCCAAGGTGCAGTTTCTGGCACAGAAAACAGACGAGGAGTCAGGAGTTATTTAAATTAGGAGCTGAGGAAGGCAGACAGGTGTTGAGGAGCTTTTAGGTCAGACAGACACATTAATAAAACAGAGATGCTTCTCAGCCCGGTAAGGAAGAGGACAGGGATACACAGCTGAACTAGAGGAGGAACAGATGGAGATCACAAAGAGTGAGAGCACAAAGGTAAAGTGAGTATGTCAGACTGGAAGCTGAAAGAAAAGAACTGCTATTGTTCATACACCTGTGTGAGAAGCTAGAAAGCAAGAAGAGCTGAACTCCATTGCCCAGCATTACTGAGGCATGGCAGACTGACAGGAATTGGTGGGCATCTGGGATTCTTGACTTTCGACTACATGCAGGACAGATTAGGTCATAGATTTGGGAGTAATTATTCTGTTCTTCTGTAGAACTGAGGAAGGAGATGTATGACAGATATCTCAGTCTGACTGCATTTTAACATGCTTACCTGCATACTGTGTCATATAGTTATTCTACATTGCAATATAAGTGCTCAAAGAAGCAGGGTTAAGTTTACTGATATAGCCTTCCTGTTTGCACTTTGGAATATTTCACTGCTAGCTAGGTTTCAGTTAATACAGGATTGTTGTTTTTCAGTGGAATTATAATAAATATTTTCTACAGAGGGCTCTCTAGAAAAGCCTAGTCTATTGAACACAAGATTTTCTATTCCGTGTGAATAAACTGTCCTGCTATGTAATAAGGTTACTGACAGTTCTCTTAATTAGTATTTCATTGCTGTAGAGAGTTGCTCTGCCTCTGCCATGGAGTTTAATAAAGATGCTTTTATTGCAAGACTTTTGTCATCCTAGTGGGACAATGATCTCCTCTTACAGACAGAATTCAGAAAAAATAGTCATGGTGAAGGATACCCTCAGGCAGGAGATGCTAACTGTGCAATTAATGGGAGATAATGTCGTATACAAATTAATTTGCTCAGAAGCCTTGCAGACTCTATAGTTCCATACTGGGGAGTTACATGAAAAGAGTTGATTTATCTCCTTGTTCCGTTGGGCACTCTGTAACTGCTGTTTGCCTCTTTCATATCAGGTTGAAAACCTTTGTCATCAGAAACCCAATAAATAGGGAAAGGCATATTATGCCTCCAGTGCTTGAGAAAACAATATTATGCTATTTTTGCCCCCATGCTACATGAGGCTGATGATTTCTTAGTGTTAATTTTCTCGCATGTCTTTACTCCTTTAAAAAAAAAAAAAAAATCTGGAGACCCAAGAAAATACTTGACTGGAACTATAGACAAGACTGTCCATTGCTGTCTGAGATTTCAGGACAGTCTGATGTCCTCTTAGACATACGAATAGTCTCCAAAGTGTTGGTACTGCACACTACAGAAAGGCCACTGCTGTGTTAAATTACTCCTTGTTTCTCTCTCTCTCTGCAGCTGAAAATTGGCTGGCATTTTTCTTTGAGTGTATTATGTAGCTAGCCTAACAGTTGAATTTCTAGCATGTTTCTGGCAGAAGAGGGAGAGAGCCTGACATTAAATAATTGAAGAGCAGGTGTTGTACTGTGGAGCTCAAAATGGTGCTCATGGGATACCTGTTGCTTGGTGCTTTGTGAAGATTGAGGGGGAAAGTGAAGGTCATAGGACTAAGTCGCTAAAGAAGCAGGAGGACACTGGAGCAATTATTTGGTGTGAGTCTGTAGTCCTACAGCTTTCTCGTTCTGTTTGTAACAAAAGACGAGTAATTCTGGATTTTTGCACTCAGATGATGTGTAGATAATGGTACAATTTATTTGAAGGTTGTAGAAAATACATTAAGGTCTGGTTAGTTGAGTGGGTGAAACCCCCAGTCTCCAAAGATGTGGATTCTATAGGTTATGAAGACACGTGAAAGCACATTGTGCGACCAAGTGAAATACAGCAGTGGAGGTAGGTGGCAGAGAGGAGGAAAGAGAGAGCAAAAAGAGAATGATTGTCTGTCCTAGGGTTATCCATGCTACCTCAGAGTAAATTTTCTTGGAATTAAAAGCCAATGGGAGTTAGCAGAGCACTGTGCTGGGCAATTCATGACAAGACGCAAGTGCACCTTTAGAGGATTGTATGTAGAGAACAGTGGATCCTGGAGAGAGGTTCACAGGAAGCTGGGCACAGCAAAGGAACTGTGCAGTATCCCTTCCAAAGAGCCCAAAATAAGTAGTAAAACACAGAGTAAAACATCATTATTAGTGCCTGCCTGGTGTTTGAGATGATGCTAATATCTTACTGGTGTTAGAAATGGTTCTGGACTCTGCTATAGGGCTCTTCTCCCTCTGTGTTTTGTGAAAATATGACAGCTCCACAAGTGGTGTATAGTATGAATTCTCTTTTGTCTCTGTGCAGCCCCACTGAGGTCAGTGGAGTTTCACCAAGGTGACTTTGGGTGTACTAGAAACTGAGATCAGAATTATCTAGTTCTTATAAGAGGGAAAATGGTAAAACACTGAACCCTGGTAATTTCCCCCGACCCTCCCCCCCCTCCCCCTGCTGTGTAAGAGATCAGGGTTGTGCCAGAAATGATGGAAGAAAAGAAGTGTTCAAGCAGGAACCCCGCTTTGAAGACAGACATGTTCATCTCAATGTGGAGTGATTTTGAGGAAGGTAAAGGATGTTAAAGGCAGTGTACTTTAGGTCCAGCAAAATTAATCCTGGGAAGGAGGTTTAATAGAGACCAAGCACTAAAGAGATGTGGTTGGAAAGCAAATGCAGCAATGTTCTTTGCCACCGGCATGTGAGGAGTTACAAGATACTGTTCCAGGATACCAAGTGAAATAATGAGAGGGACAGAGAGAACCAGAACAAATCACCTGTCTGTAACACCTGTCTGAGGGAGGAAAAAGTGCTGGGATGGGTATGCTTCAGGCAGAAGAACCTCCTTTTCTTTATCTGATCCTAGCTCCTCTTCAATTCACAAACTGTGCAGAATACAGCATGATCTCAGTTACCTGAACTGTAGGTAACTAGTCTGCTTATTAAACAAGGAGTTTTGATTACCACGGTCTCTCTGTCCTCTGACTCTGAAGTCCGAAGCTTCCAGATAGTTTCCTGATGTAGCAGATGCTCTTGTCTGGGTTTATCTTCCTTGAGAGCTTTTCATGTTTCTGTTTGTTTCGAAAACTTCAGTGGAAGGAACATGGGACAGATAAGCAAATAAGCTGTCTGCATGCATAGGGTTTGAGGGTGCTCAGAGATGCTGTGTCACTTTCTAGTGCTAGAGAATGAGGACTGTTTTGTCACCTTCTGGCAGCTAAGCAATTCCTCTGTTCTTCTGTGGAGCTGAAAGCCTTTAAGTTCTTCCACTTGAGACAGGGCTAGACTGTGGCTACTACAGAGAGACTGAGTGCCTCAATTTGCCTCTGCAGGCCTGGAGACAACCTCCAAAGATGCGGAGCAGGAGGCCTACATTACATCCTCTCTGGAGGACGTTCTCTCAGTCTGTTTCTTTCTCTGTTGACTGTGAGGGGGACTTACGGAAACACCCAGCCTCACCAGGGATCACTTTAGCCTGGAGTATGCTCCCACTTTGCATGCATGAACCTATGGGGACCTGTGAGGCTTTCTTTTCAAGGGTTCTAGTTGTTTATCTAGCAGAAAATTGTCTGATGATGGTATTTCTTGAACTGAGCAAGTCAGATTCTTGGGGTTTTTTTTTCATGCTAATGCAGCAGAAAGATTTGGCCACTGCTGAAGTGCGCAGATGATGCCACACAATTGTCTCTTAAAAGCCACGGGACCCCTAAACAGACCTCTCTGAAATTCAAATAGAGAGTGAGTATTGATGGCAAAAAAGGAGCAAAACCAGGTAACCTTTTATTCTTGCATTATTCATGCACGCATTAAGCCATAAAGGATAATTTGCTGAACACATATTCTCAACATGTGGATAACGCATGAGTAACGCAAAAGCCATAGGCAAGTAGCTTGATGCTTCCAGCTAGCTATTCAAACATGAACTGTTACCTTGAATGTATTTTTTTCTGTAATTGAAGCATCATTTTCTAAAGAGCTCTTTATTGAACCTCAGCAAGAATGCTTGAAATTGAGTGGGATCTCCTTGACTATTAAGCAGTCCTAATAGCAATATTAATGCTTTATAACATTTAACACAGTAGTCTGCTTTAATATGTTCACAAGAAAACAGAAGCAGTAATAATTTCTAATTATTATTTTAACTTATAATCAATGGTTATGAACCCATGTGGCTTTAGGGAAACTGTATTAGTACCTAATATGCTTTCTCTAGCTTCCAGTCCTGGAGAAATGCTTTGTGTTGGTGGTGAAAATGAGAGTATTTTTCAGTTCCTATGTGTGACTCAAAATGAACTAAAGTATGATGTTGGTGCAAGTCTGTTCAATATGCTGGATAGACAGTTCCTGAGATTGCAAAAGGAAATGTAGGCAGGATCTTTGGAAAGAACTGGCCTTTCTTCTGATTGACTGGTTTTGTGGTTGTCGAAGGGGGTATGCCATTAGATAACAGCTGGTCATGCTCCTCTGGCTAGATGGGAAAAACTTGTATGCAGTGAATGGCTATTCATGCCTTCAGGCAGGTGGATCTCATAGGCTCCTCTGTGTGAAAGGAAGGAAGGATGATTTTGCTTCATGTGCAAAAAGATGCAGAAATGATCCTCATGAGAGGAACTACTCTGTATTTATTGAAAAGCAAGAGCAAAGGGCCAGATACACATTATAGAAAATACAGAAGTAGCAGGTCAGAGTGGGACTCATATGTTGCTAGGACCCTGTCAGGATGGCAGTATACCAGCAGATCCTGAAGAAAAGTAATAGAAAACTCAGTAGTTTTTGTGTATGAGCTATTGTAGCAGGGCCACACTCTTGAATCAGAGAGACATTAAAAGTCTGTTCCATGAAAATCAGGCAAACATTAGAATTTTTTGCTGCTAAGAGTCTGGGCATGTTCAGAGCCTGGGCTACCGGTTCTAGCAAAGGAGTAATACTGTCTAACATTGGTAGAGGTTTTCACTTGGGCATGCAACTTAAAGGACCAGGAAGCAGAGCAGTAGGGCTAGGTAGGGCAAAATGAAACTTCCTCAGTTTCTGGTGGGACCAGTTGAAGAGGGCCCATTACGATGGTTAACAGCTAGCAGAAGGAATGGCAGCTTTTGCAGATATCTGCATAGCCTGCAAGAAATGGCATTCTGGGGCCGGCAGTGTGAATTGTCAGGCCAGGGAGCCTAAGAATGACAAGATATTCTCAGCTCGTGAGGCTTCGAGAACCTTTTAAGGTAGGGTAATATGTGCCAAGGCCCAGGAGTCAGGCATAACTGTTGTATGCTTATACGGGAAAACGAGCTTGGTGTTTCTCTTCAGCTGAATAGACTTGACTCAAAACTTTTGTAAACCTTTACGCTTTAAGGAAATGTTACCTTTAGGAAAACAGTCGTCTTTTTTTTCCAGCATGCTTTGTAAGGGATAACTGATGCAGTCTTTGTGAGGGGAACGTTTTGGTGCTACTGGCTAAGCAAGGGCATTTGACTTTTCTGGTTCATATTGGTAGCTTGTAAGCCTGCTGCAGACAGTGATACCAGGTTCCTGATTCTGAGAAGCTCCTGCATTCTAGTCAGGCTAGCCCAGGCTAGCCCAGGCCAGCCCGTCTTTCATGGCATGCAGGTGAAGGACTACGTGCAGAGCAAGACCAGAATAGCAGAGTGAAGGGACCTTTGAAGAACTAGGTAAGTGGCTGTAGTACAGATGGAGTTTAATATCAGAAATACTTTTAGACATTAAAATAACAACCAGCTGAATTTTCAGTATTTGCAAGATATCGGTGTGTATTAGAGATCTTATGGGAAACTTTAAGAACTAAACAAAATCTGAGCATCGGCTTTTTTCTTGTGGTTGCTTTTATGTTGTTTATACTTCATTCATCTTAAAGTGTGGTATCAGATAATGTAATTTAGCATCTGTTTTAGGATATTTGTTATTATCCAGAAGTGACTTGTTCATTTGAGGGTGTTACAGATTTTCCTGAGAGAGAAGTTTCTGCAGTAGGCCCCTAAGCAGATCAGTTTTGATTCACGTGTATTTTTCAGGCAACCAGGCAACCCACACTTGAAAGAGAGTCTTTGTGGCAGGTATCAAAAAGGTCTGCCACTACCAATGCTGTCTCCCCTCCTAAGGCCAGTGTAGCTTAGAACCACATCAGAATGAAAATCAGTTATCTTGCTGTTTCAGTGAAGAGGAGATGTGCAGCCTTCTCAGCATGTGCTCTGTTTGGACCAGTGACTAGAGGATGCAATTAGGATGTAGTCCTTGTCCTGTTTTCTGTACTATGACATGGTCTGCGCTCTGCAGCTCTTATCTAACAGAAGAGAGGAGGAGGAGGAAGGGTGTGAACAGTGCTGATAAGAGCCTGCAATTGCATCGCCAGGTTAGAGCCCAACTGGAATTTGATTATTTGCCCTTTTTTAGCACACTAAATGTGTGCAATGTGGCTGGTTCATGATGTCATCTTTTCACACTTTTTCATTAACATGTTGTATCTGACTCCTAACAACCAGGATGTTTTAATGACAGATTCCTGAACACACATGCAGAGAGAATATTTCGAATAGAATGGAGCAAGCATGAAATTAACTCTGAAAGGTTTTAGCAGGAAATATTAATTTTCATATTTTTTTCTACACCATGCAGTTTTTCTTTCTCTTGGACAGACAAATGTTGGCAGCTTATCTGTGATATTTGAAGAGACAAGGACCATGTTTATTGGTGTATAAAGCAGCTTCTAAAAGTAGCTATCAGAACTGTCAGGAATATTTTTCCCGAGGTACAATTTTATTTACCATTAGGTAAGTTAACTTCTGTGTGGTGGGGTTTTTTTTGCTGTTTTTTTTTGGTGGTTGTTTTTTGGATAATCAAGTGATTCAGTAACATTCCAAGTTAAAGATCTGATGGATTGATGGGGGGGGGGAAAGTAGGATTTTGAGTCAAATACATGGCAAGGTTTGGTTGGCGCAAATTAAAGGCTTTGTTGAGAGAAATGTCTTTTGTTATATTGTCAAAATACAAACAAATTATGACTGGAAAAGTCCAGTGCCTTCTCACCATGTCATTAGTCTTTAGGTCTTAAAAATAATTTGTGCTCTCTGAACAGCTCAGGTTTTCTGATATGAGGGGTGGAAGCAGACTGTTTTGTTTTCAGAACAGAACTGAAAGGGGGTAAATTGTCAAAGTCTTCCTGCCAAGTCCTTTTTCTGCTGAAATTCAGTCTGTGGCCACTGCTGGGCTGGCTGCTGCTCTTCACAAGAGCAAGGAAGGGAACAGAAGTGTGTTAATATTTTGATTTGGAGAATCTTGACAGTATAACCTATATTGATTAAATTAGCTGACTGGATTCCACATGTGAACAGGCTGTCAGGATTGGCGTGATTACCCAAAACTGACAATTTAAATTTTAGCTTGAATTGGTGATTAAAGGGAAAGTCTGGATTGTGTTTGGATAGCATTGGGAGAGGAAGATGCAGGGAAGTCCACAGTGTTTGGAAATCTTGAAATGTGGTTTTGGTAAGTGTCTGAGACTTGAGATATCTGTTCATCTGTTTAACTGTGCATCTTTCTGTTTGATATCTGCCCATCAAAAGTTTTTCCTCTCACCATTAGAAATGCATCGTTACAAGTGGAACAAAACTTTACATTTTTATTTTGTGTGCAGATTAAATTCTAGCTTGTGTGTATCAGTGCCCAGAACTTGATATTTTCCATTTAAATAACCATGTACTTGTGTTGTCACAGTCTTGGTCTTGTTTTTTTTACTGTAAATTAGCTATGCTGTTAGACTGTTGGTTCTTGCGGTATATTGCCTTAAATGTAGTCTAGTCTTCTCTGTATTTCTGAAGGATGAAAAGAAATGGCCCTGAGCCACAACACAGCACTCTCTGAGGGACACTGGCTGTTAACCAATTTTGGGAGAGAACTGCCTGCATGAGTGTGCTGCCCTGTGTGCTATGGTAAATGATTCAAAATGTTTTTCAGGAAAACAGGACATTGAAATGTGTGTGTGTTTTTGTTCCCCCCCCCCCCCCCCCCTTTTAATCATCCTGGGAGAAGGAAACCCTGAAGTGCCCTCACTGCTGGTGTACAATTTTCTCTCTCAGCTGTTCTGCTGTAAATTAACTATGCTCCTATGGGATGTGAGAAGGCACATTTAATCAATGCAGAATGTAAGTTCACTGTTGTTTTCTTTGGGAGAAGGATTTTTGTCCAAATTCCATATTTAAAGACAAGTTTGGGAGATGCTATCATCAGAGACTTTCCACTGACTTGTTCTTCATTTCCGTTGTTGGAATCTGTGCCTTTCTCTTGATGTCAGATGTCTATCAACGCTGTTTTCCCTGTTTGGGCAGCCCTCAGCTCTCAATATACAACAAGTTGTTTAAACTATTTTATTGCACGTTTATTCCATTTGTCCTTTAAGTATGATTTAATAGATTCTTCTCATATATTTGGAGCTTCTGTTTCCTCAGTTGTGAATCTTTCTTCTAGTATTTAGTTTATGGGTCATGAAGGCTTTTTTGCAACCAGCTCTCTAAGCCTAAGAGAATTATACTGCTTCTCCAGAGTAAAACAGCATCAATTAAAGGGAAGAGTAACTGTAAAGGTGTTTAAAAGCAACAACAAAAAATACTTTAGAGTATTCTAGAAATATGTGCTGAGTTCCCTAAGAGTTCAGCAGGAGTGAGGGGTAGTCACCGTATCTGTCAGATAGCTTGTGTTTAGTGCTGTTTTCAGACGTGAGTCATTCAGACCTGTCACAAGTCACTGGCTCTTTGTGATGCATTAATGTGCTAGTTATTTGGGGCTATTCAGCTCTTGTTTTAAGATGCTTTTAATGACTATTGTTAAAGAAGCTAGGTAATAGCCTTGGCTAGTGAATTCAGTTAGTTCCTTTTGCCTCTCAGCCTCCATTTTCTTTTAAATTGTGGGTGAGGACTAAACCATACAGCTATGGGTGGCAGTTGTCTGTGGGAAGGCAGGTTTGATGTCAGTGCCGTTTTCTTGGGTGTCTCTGTGTCAGCAGCATTGTTAATGGGATTTTTAAGTTTCATCAGCAGAGGCTGAGGCACTTGACTAACAAAACTTCAAGCTGCTAGAGAAGTGTTCCTTCCTCTGCTGTAGGTGGCTTGTTTGTTTTGAGTATGTACTTGCTTCTTCAGAGGTACTTGCCTGTCCTCATCTCAGTGCTGGACTAATGGCTGTGCAAATTAGTATATTGCCTTTCTCCTTCAACCATAGCTGACTGTCAGTTTAAGCCCTGGTGTTTTGGGATTGGTAATGTGTCTAGAATGGTTAATCTGGTCAGTCTAGACATTTTTGTTCTGGGAGGTAATTGTTTGAAAGGACTCCGTCATTCCCTCTTTCTTCTGTTTGATACCTCAACTATCTGGAGGATTCCGTAAAATTTGATTTTAATCAATAAACGCTGATTCTACCAAGTTACTGGCGTTGAATCAAATTCTTTTCTGAAGGAGTTGCTCTGGTAGCTATAGTTTCCAGGCTGGAGAGAATGAGATTGAAATTAGAAGAAATTATGGAGTGTGATTCAGGACAATAAAAAGCTGTTACCCAGTAAATATGAGTGCCAAAAGGGCTGGTGAAAGAAGAGACTGATATTACCCACAAATTATAACCAATACTAAATTTTGGTGACCAGAATAAACATCCATTTTAGCTGTCAGTTTTTATTGTCAATAAAAATAACTGTTGTGTCATACCAGTCCTTCTCATTTCCCTCATCCACTTCCTTTGAGTGCTCCCTTTATACAGAAAAAAGTGTTTTATTTTTTTTAAGATTGAAGGTTGTCTGTATCTGCTGTTGTGAAGGCATGCAAAGCAGAAGAGTCATATTGGGCTTCACTATGTGGCCATTGAGACCTTCAGGGCCTGAGCTTGGCCCTGGTGACAGAAACGAGGATAAGATTCTGTGTGTCCTGATGTTTGTGAATCTTCTGATGGCAAAACTAGGACATGTTACTTGGCCTTCACTTGGCTAGTTACTGCAGCACTCTTGTCTTATCTTCTGTCCTTGCCTCATTCTGGGTGTAGAGCACAACAGCAGATGATGCTGATCCCTGTATAGAGCTGGCCAGCAAAGCAAACTTCTGTTTGAATTTATAACAGAAAGCTAAATCTGAAAAGCTTTCACACAGCTACAATCCTGTGGGAGGTACTTCATGAGTACCAGGAGAAAATGGTTCCTTAGGACCTTGAGTGGCTTCTGAGCCTGCCTCAGCACTCCTGGGTTAGTACCTGCCTGATGAATGGGTGTGTGTCTCTGGGTGGCACTTAAGGAGCATCCCCATGATGCAGTCAGGTTTTGTTGATTTGTCCCACTTTCTCTCCCTGGTAAAGCTGTTCCTGCAACACCTGAGGGAAGACGCTTCCCCCTTCCAGGCTCTGTCTTTAGTCAGTGCCTTGACTGAGGCTGGCCCAAAGCAGCTGGAAGCTGTACCTGTAGGGCTAATAACTGATTAGTCAGAAGGCATATATGCAGTGCAGATGATAAGGTGCGTGTGACCTAACAAAATGTAGTACAAATGATAACTTTTCTAAAGCTGTGAACTTGGCCACATTTAGGGGGATGTTCAGGTATCTATGGTCACAACCATAAACACAGACCGTCCTTTAGTAAATGTCAAGATGGCGTCTTGAGTGCTCCTTACAGATTAAATTCTCAGTCTTTCCCTTAACACAAGTAAAACATACTGTACCCTGGCCTGCTCTCGAAACAGATGAACTGTTTTTGCTAAAATCTTCCATTAAACAAAATAAAAATCAGCCTAAGGAGAATTCTACATGGAAGACTTCAGCATGAACAGTTTGACAAAGCTGTAGGCAACTGAAAACAGGGCTTTCTCATGGAAGTGCCTGGGAACTTTATTATTGGGAGTACTAGCAGTCACACCTATTGTAACAGCAATATTGTCAAGTGCTTCTGGATTTATTATGTGCCATTTGGATAATGACCTGTTTAGACAAACATTTTAATAAATCACTCTTGGGCAACTGACACACATGACCAATACTGTGACATTTTTGAACACTTCTGAACAGCAGATTTATAGTGAAACAGGACTGGTGATTATGTGGGTAATAGAACAGAAAAAGTGCTTATTGATGCATTGTGTTCAAATGATATTTTAGAGAGTGCCCTTGGGCTCAGCATTCCGGCATATTTTCTTTGCTTTAACCTTTGCACAGATCTTAGAAACGATGACTAACCACCTTGTGCTGACAATGACATTAGATATTTTGGGGAAGCTTTTGTGCAAATGCAGAGGTATTCTTACAGTATTTGGAATATCTTAAATGCTGTAGACTTTCATGGAATATCAACATGGCGACCTTTGCTTCATGGCTGTGATAGCTAAGGAAATCTCATTATAGACACTACAGTGTAACTTTGGTTTGACTCAATTTTATTTTTCTTTCTAGAAGAACTGCTGAAAATGTAATTCAGCCCTTAAGGCTGAGTTATTTTATCCTATGATTTTATGAGAGTTTTCTTATTGCTATGTGAATTGTATTTCAGAGAACAGTAGATAGCACTGCTAACAGCTTTTGGAGAAAGTCAGGGATAGAAATACTTAGAGGTCTATAGATATCCCCTCTTTCCCTGTGCTGTGGGTAATTCACTAACCTAACAGAGATGGTACACCAGAAAGCATAACTATTCACCTTCACTGCCTGCAAATACTTCCTCAGAAAGAAATGAATGAGATAATTTGTTCTAATGCCTACCACTGATGTTCTGCCCTGAGTTACAGCTGTGCAAGCCATTTAGGAGAGTTTCTGTAGTTGTAAGGGCACTGTTTGAATGAGATGTTATAGTGACTCCTATCTGGGTATTTTACCAGCTCTGTAATTTTTCTAATTTATCACCACCCATGTAAAAATACCTAAGGGTTTCAGATTCTGTTTTTGTTTTGAGATCAAATCAAATATATTTGGTCTGGATTCAGTCTCTGAACACCACTGCAGTTTTGGAAGCACTTATTTTTCCTCAGCTGTGGAGAATTGAGTGGTGTGGAACTGAGGAGTTGGCCTTGGAGTTGTGTTGCTTCTAGCCCCAGAAAGTGCAGCTGAAATGCTGGCCTCAATTCCTGGGGCTTCCACTGGAGGCTGCAAGGTCAGATGAGATCCTCTGTGACATGAGTCACAGGAGTCATTCTGTCATTTTCCCCTTTTCTGTTTGACTTGTGTGCTGCTAGGGGAGCAACCAGATGGGAAGGTGCTGGAGAGCCAAAAGTATAAGCCCTCTTTTCCAGCTGCCAAACGTCTTTTCTTTGAATGTATACCGGTATTCCAGGTGAGTGGATTCTGTCTTGTACTCGCTGCAAGGCCTGTTCTGTTGCTGCCTTTTGAAACCTGCATGGGGGGGGGGGGGGGGGTGTTGTTCAGATAATCTGAAATAGCAAAATCTGTAACCAATTTACCAGTATTTTGATAATATTTTATCACTTCACAGGAAATGTTTGAGTTCACTGTGCCAGCCAAGAGATGACTTATTTCTTGCCATGAACATTTGTGTTTAAACAATATGCAGCTCTGTCATACAGCAGAGCTCTAGTTGTTACGCTAGGACGGAAGGGAGGAGACTAACACGGAAAGGCTATGAGGGTTATTTAGGAAGTGGATTAAGAATGAAATGACTTTTTAAACTAAAATTGTTTTGGATGGATTTGAAGTATCTGGCAAGATTTAAACTCTCAATATTTAGGAGGATATGTAGGTGTGTGTTGTTATTCTCATCTTTGTGATCTGTTTTGATCATTTCTATTTCTGAGGAAGGACAGTTTGGAAAGCAGTCATAACATGATGATGGCTCTGGGAGCTGGCTGAAACTCTACTGTCTCATAGAGTGACTTGTAATCCTGTTCTCTGAGAGACTTATGGCTTCCTCTTGAATTCTGGGATTAAATTCCATCTTGAAATAAATAGGAATGATTTCAGTAGTCTTTAATTTGCATCCTTTTTTTTCCTTGCATCTGTACAGCAGTCAGAAAGGAATGATAGTCCATTTACCGGTAGCTGCTGTTGGGAGAGCTACAGGAATTTGCAGCTCTGCAAGACAATATGTTTGGCCTATATTTGATTATCTCCTGTAGGTGGGAGAATACCTGATGTCCCTTCCCTTGGAAGTCCGAGAGAGTCTGGAGGAGGAATATCTGGGTTTTTTTGTAGATACTTTCTCTCTTTCGTGGGCTATGCAAACTGTATGGTATACCAGAAAGTCTAATTTTGTGCCCTTTTAAAACCTTTTTAAATTAGAATAAAGGGGATCACTTACTTTGGTAGCTACCAGTGAGAACAGGTTCTTTTGAAGATGTTTGAAAGTGTATTGAGAAATTAATTTGTAAAGTGGTTTCCTTTTAGTGTTTCTGTAAGCACTGATTAACAGTTGCTGAGGCCAAGCGAAAATTCTTCTTTTTTTGCCTTGTTTCTTCTCTTTCAGAAAAGGTCTGGCAGAACAGGCAGATCTTACACTCTGACATGCCGGTCAGTGGATTTTTGGCCTTTGGGTGAATTGGCTAGAAAAAACAGTTGGAGTCAAGGGAGAGGGGAAGTGAGCGCTGTGTTCCAGGAAGCAGCTGCGATTGTCATTGTTACCAGCCCAGATGAGACGGACCCCCCCCGCTTTGAAGTCATGGCTCAAGAGCTTTTGCAAGCTCAAGAATATCTTGTTGCTGCTGTTGATTCTTTATCCTGCAAAGACAGATGGGGGACTGATACGCTTTCGCTGTCAGGATCGGCAGTGCTTGAATCTTCTGTTCTCTTCTTGGAAGCCAAATGGCTGCCACCCTTTACTGTCTCACTGCTCAGCTGCTTCACACCTAAGGACAATAGAAAGACAGTGGTACTTTTATCCTCCTGCTGCCTTTTCTCGTCATAGTGATTTTAGTACCTCTGAGGAGTTACAGACTGATCCTGAATTTTGAGCCTATAATCCTGTTTTAGTGAGGCTAACCTCTCTCCAAGAAATAGCATTTCAAGGGCTAAAAAATACCCTCGGCTCTGAGTGAAGGAGTTGCAGTCATGTTTACGTTTTTGTGGATCTCAAGATGAATGAACAGAATTGTTTGGCACAGTTGTGTGTTACTGGGTGTTGGTTCTCCAAAGCTTTGCTTGAATGAGTTCTTGTGCAAAAGCAGGTTTTTGCTTGGGTGCAGGCAGAGGTTTAGGAATGCTGTGAAAAGAAATTGTGGCATTTTGGGGACTCTGGATATGCACAACTTTAACAGCTTCAGACACTGACCACAGTTTATCTGAAATGCTTGTGTGTATGCTGCTCCTGCTGAGTACTTTCTAAATGCACTGGAAGCACTGGAACAGTGACCATAAGAAAGTTGTGACTACAGCTGGAGGGACCATGTTTTTCACTGTGTTTTCAGGGAGTAGGGTGTAGGAAATGCATGTTTCTGGGAGAGAACGAAAGAGTAGAAGTGTTAAAGGAGGAGATTAAAAAGGAGAGGGAAGGAGACTGAGATGGGTGAGTGTGCCTGGAAAGTCTTGGGCAGGCAAGGCGAGCAGGGGCAGAGGCCAGCGGACTGTTAGGACAGTGTGCCTCGGCTCTCCTGTGAGACCCAGCAAGTCAGACAAGGTGAGCTGAGCTGGGAAGACTTCAGAAGGCAAGCCGTGATCTGCCCAGGTAGTCATGGACTACCATCAGAAAGGCCTTGAAGAGCCCAAATTTAGCTTCAAAAAGCGAGCAAGATGAGAAAGGAGAACATGCAAGAACTGTGTTTTCTTTCTTCTTGACCTGTATTTCTCATGTTCTTAACTAAAGAGCAGTCTTAGTGATGGATCTACTGAGTAAAGCCTGCTTGAATAAATACTTGGCACATAACTCTCTAGAGTTTAATTGCAGTACAGAGTACCTGTATAGTCAGAGAGCAGA
The DNA here is from genome assembly GCF_036370855.1 of Dromaius novaehollandiae. Classification (NCBI taxonomy): domain Eukaryota; kingdom Metazoa; phylum Chordata; class Aves; order Casuariiformes; family Dromaiidae; genus Dromaius; species Dromaius novaehollandiae. The sequence continues at coordinate 68,604,269 of NC_088099.1, read as the reverse complement.
CAGTAAGAGATAAGCACTTACCTTAGGTAGCACTTATTTTGGGTGCATGCACGCGCGCTCTCGCTCTCGCTCTCGCTCTCTTTTTTTTTTTTTTTTTGGGGGGGGGGGGGGAGGATGATCGACAAAGGCAAAATGTAAAGTAACCAACGGAATGAGAGCAGTGCCACAGTCTGCCAAGACCTGGGAGAACTAAAGAGATGCAAACATTACAGCCCGACCCATGCTGTGTGACTGGCTAGTGTGTTTTGTCAATTGAAATGTCTCTCAGCTTTTTTTTTTCCTCTCCATTTAAAATAAGTTTTCTGGAAAAAAGATTGAGTACAGAATATTTAAAGATATATATATATATGTATATACACACGTGCGTATATGTATATGCAGAGAAAATCCATTAGAAAACCTTCTGTGCCTATCAAAAAGAGGGAAGTAGGGAAGAGGGGAAAGATTCCAACTAATTTCTCCAAGCTAACTGTACATTTTCAAACAAAATATAAAAATACTTGTTACGTTACTAGTCTAGTTGTTGCCAAGACATTTTTCTCCAGTGTTAGTGGTAAGCAATAGTGATAGGATCAAAGTAGAAGGTCAAGGAGTTGTTCAAAAAAAAAGTGCTGAGTTTGGATTTGAAAAATGGATATATAGAACTTTACCCTTATTTTCATGCTGCTCAATGGAGGAGATCAGTTGGCTAAATGTTCCTGTCTGAAGCTCTCCTAATGCTAGCAGGAGCTTAATCTTAGTCATTAATGCAGGCTCAGCTTTTCCCAGTCAGTGCTTGTTGAAGTTAGGCCTGCCACTCTGTGTTTCTGCTGTGGAGGGTTAAGTCACTCTGCAGTGCAGAGGAGTGAAGGGGCTATAGGAAATAGGAGTGAAGGAAATATGAGTTGAATAAATAAGTGTGGCCTTAGGAATGGGTTCTGACTTTGGTTATAATGCCATTGGAAACAGCAAGTCAGTTTTTTCTAAGTATATTGTACTGAGCTGAAGACTGTGTCTTCATGAAAAAAGTGGATTGGTGAGGAAAGAATAATCAAGATAGTATCCAAATTTGATTCTTTTTGACCATGGTAATAAATTTTTTCTTTCATGGAAAAGAAAGGCAATGAACAGTAAAGGAAATGAAGTAGAAATCCTACTCTTCCATTAAAAACTCTGGCATCAGGGCAAAAGACATGTTTTCAAGACGGGGGCGGGGGGTTGGAAGACTTCAGTCATCCTTCAAATGTTATTCATTAGTGGGAAACAGAATATCCTTGCAGAGCATGCCTTGCATAAGAGAATCTTTTCTTGGATATCAGGTTAAGAGCTGTCTAAGTTTTTGCAGCATTGGAGTATTAATAAGTACAATTTCTATCATATAACAGTGGAAAAAGTGCTAACATGATAGTCTATGAAAAGGAAAGTGAAGACTTCTCTCAGCCAAGTCATTCTGTATTTCCTGGATGTCTGTCTGACTGGGCCGAAGGTCTTTGAATTTTTTCAGATAAATGCAAATTTGATAAGTATTGTCATAAACTAGTAGCAGAGCGTGTTTGGAAGTGGAGCTGTTTTATGCCAGGAGCAGATTTGGTTGGAAAATGCTAGTTGATATAAGCTTATTGTCAGCAGTAAGAGGTTTTTGCAAAAGAGCTTTGTCAGGAAAGTTTCTTACTTCATAGGTGAAATTTCTTGTCAAAACAAGTTCTGTGAAAGAGAAAAGGCTTTTCAGACAGATAGTTTGTGGTTATATTATTGAAACAGGAATCTGAAAGATGGGTTCTATTTCCAGCTCTGCTAATAACTTTCTCTGTGATCTTGCATAAATCAAAACTACTTGTACAAATTTGACCAGTTTGACTTTTGGATAATTAGTGAAGAGTAACACACCTGTGCTGTTTGGTGCTTTAAGACTGATTGATTGATCTCCAGATGTCATATGCAAAGTAGCTAGGACAGAGGAGAGACAAATTCATGGACATTTTAAAGAAATATATAGGCATAACTCTGTGATTATTTCCCCACTATGAAATGTGAACATATGCTGGTTTGGAGCTAGAACTAGCAATTTGTAAGAAATTCTGACTATAAGAAAAAAAAATTGATCTGGAAAGGGAAGCTGAAATCTGTAACTAAATACAAACTTTAAGAGAATCCTGGTTATAGAACAGCTGAAATGTTTCATTTTAGTCTTTTATAATGTTATATTTTATCAGAAAATGTGTGGGCATGTCACATAATCAGAACTGAGCTTTTCAGTGTTTCAGCACTTGAAGTGGTACAAAAAGGTATTTTACCTAAGGAAAAAATACATTTGCTATTTGGAAAACTACTTGGTCAATAGCATTTTGGCCAAATCTACCATGGACAGTCTACGAAACTCAAAAATGCTTTGTGAGGTTTACTGTCCAAAACTGCCTTGAGGTCCTGAGGGTGGAAGGCTGCGTATAAATGCAGACTATTATTTTTATGATATACTTGGATGGATGAGCAAAAAATAAACCAATACCGAGACACTTACTGAGTAAAACAAAAACAAATACCAGAGGGAGTCTATGGAAAAAGTTTGAGTCCAGCTTAAGCATCCTGACATTTTTCTCTTGTCTGAATGGCAATTTGTGGAGAGTCTTTTATTAAGTGATAATGGGTGGAGACAAGTCCAAGAACTCACTCTTCTCAGAAATACCCACTGTTGGAAGGAGTAAGAGGAGAACAGGACTGGCTTGGACTTCCTCAATCTTCTTGCTTGTGGGAAAAGAATAGATGGCAGCCACTCTTCTAGAGGGACAGCTATGAACTTCATGTTATTAATGTTCTTCACTGAAGAATATTATCATGGGCATAAAAACATTATTTGGCAGTCATCGCTGCCAAATCAGTGCAATGGTCTGGCTGAATGTAAGGAGGGAGGATATCTAGTGTTTAGTTATGTCGTGCAAAGACTGGTAGCATTGACATTGACAGTAACCCTGCTTGCGTGTATTACTGTACACTGTTGTATAGCTTTAACATACAAGTGTCTTTTGCTCTTAATATGAATAATTCATTGGTCTCTGTAATGACCCCTAGGATTTACATGAACCACTATAGTGTCCTAGGTCTACAGTTGTTCCTGGCCTTGCTAATGCAACTGCTGAAGTAAGTAGAAAAGTAAATGTTAATCCAGAGAATTAAAAAAACAAATGCATTTTAGTTTTTCTTTAGTGCTGGAAAAGGAGAGGAAAATTTATGAGTTGTAAAATGGTAATGCTAACAGGAACTGCAAGTTTCTCTAAATGGAATTCATCTTTCTGTAGTCTAAATGTGATTGTCTTTCTCCTGTTAACTGGAGACTGTCTTTAGTAATTTTTTGAGGAGATTGTTAATTAAGCTATTCATTTTCTTTTGAAGATAATGATGTTGGACATCAGAAATAAGTTCCAGTAGGCTGTGCCTCCTGTGTTTGAGAGACTTTTCCTGGAGCCCAATAGCTGCATTATTTCCAGGAAGGCAGCTGCTATGGGGATCACAGTCACCAGAAAGGCTTCCTCTGGCAGGCCAGAAGTTAGTCCAGTGAGTGACTGTCAAAGTTGCAAGAGATTTTACTTACATATTTATTTAGTGTGGAATGAGCACGGGGTTGGAGGAAAACACTCTTTTGGTAAGTGAAGAAACCACAAAGCTTGCTGTGTTCTTTAGTCGTTAAACATTGTTCCTTGGAGTCTGGCATCTTATTAAGGTAAATTCCTGCAAATAAGTATGCTGGTCACACATGAATTGATATTAGAGTTGAAATGAAGCACATTCTTAGGTGACACAATCTTTTGGCTAGCCAGAGATAGTGAAACAACAGTTTGCATTCAGCTTATCCACTGTCTTCATGATACTTTAAACCTCAGAGATACCAACCCCTGCTAGCCTTCTCCTCTCTCAGCCTTTAGTGTTGTCTTATAAAGCACTCATTCCCTAGACGCCATCCTTGATTATTTTACTTCTCAGTCTCCGACTCAACTGAATCCTTCTTGAGACCGGAACTGTGTACAGTACTCAAGATATGGGCATGCTGAGATTTTATAGAGTTGAAGAATGACATATTCTATCTTGTTCTCAGTGTGCATGTCTCATCTGCCAGTTTTTTGCCTGCACACTTGCTTCTCTGAGACCCTTTTGAAGTTCCTATCCGCATGGCAGTCAGCTGCTTGATAGAGCTCAGTATCATCCACAAACTTGGAGGTTTCACTGTTCGTTCCCTTCTCCAGGTCACTATGAAGTTGTTAGGTAAAACCAGCCTCAACTCTGATTCCAGGAGGACCCTGCTACTGACTCTTTATCCTGAAAAGTGATTGTTAAGGCTTATCCTTTCCTTCCTATCTTTTTATCTGTTTTCTGTCTATAAAAGAGCCTTTTCTTTCCTGTCCTATGGCATCTTAGTTTCATTAACTTTTGGTGTGGAATCTTGCTCAAGGCTTTTTAAAAATTTAAATACATTATATCCACTTGATCCCATTTATCTGAATGCTTATTTGACAGCATTGTAGAAAATCAGCCACTTGGAGAGGTGGGTTTTCTCTTTGCAGAAGCCATGCTGACTGTTTCCCACCTGTGGCCCTGTGGTCTATAACTTTATTATAGACTGTATTCATTCTACTAGTACTGGAAATCGCTCCCCACCTGTAGCTCCCATGATCCCCTCTGGAGCCCTTTTTGTAAATGGGAGTCCATTGGCAGTCCTCCAACGCAGCAGCTGTTCATAGTGATCAGCTACAAACCTTGACCAGCAGTTCTGCAGTTTCATGTTTGAGTTCCCTCAGAGCCCTTGGGTGAGTGCAATCCAGTGCTGGTGACATTTTAACATCTGATTTGTCTGTTTGATCTAGTACTCCTTGTGTACTTGCTTTAAAGCGATCTAGCTCCTCTGACCTATGTGCCACAACAAATGTGTGGGACATGGGAATCTCCCCAATGCCTTCTATAGTAAACTGACACAGAGAACTCATTGAGCTTCTCTGCTGTGGTCTTAGCGTTCCTGAGTTTTACAACATAGTCATCAGGCAGTCTTATTAGCTGTGTTGCTGGCTTCCTGCTTTTGGTGTAGTTAAGAGACTCTCTACCATCAGTTTAAGCATTCTTTACAGGGCACTCTTCATGATGTTTTCAGCCTCTTAATTTTCTGCTTACATTTGACCTGCTCTATTTTATGGACTTTTCTGCTCTCCTCTTTTGGAAAAACCTTTTTATTTTTTTTATGGTACTTTAATTTGAAATTATGCCCTAGAAAAATGAATTGATACTGCGTAATATGTGTGAAATGCTCTTAGATATCTTTATGGTAAGTAGTTCCTTTGCATGTTGCAGTTAAGACTTGTTTCTTGTTTATTGTTACAGTCAGAGACATAAGGTTTGTTGTAATCCTGGACCACTTGGTATCAGGTGAGACCCTTTTTGGCATCTCCCCAGCACATGGTTTGTGGTGTTATTGCATTTGATTTGGGTAGCTAAAGTGCCAGTGCTCAACGTGCCACTTGGGCACAGCATCTCTGGCTGCTCTGGAATGAACAGCTGTCATTGTTGTGGTTGGTTACAAAATGAGCTTGTTAAAATGAAATGGCTTGGTGCAGCTATGATCACAGTACATAATAAAAGAAGAGTCCCTGGAAGCTGGATAGGGAGGGAATCTGAAAGCAGAGGACCGAAAAGCGTTTCAGATGAATCCTGTGTAAGGCCTGAACGTCTAGTTGACATATCACACCTGTCTTTCACTCTCTTTAGTTTAATGGGGCACAAGGGAGTTAAAAGCAGAGCTTGGTAGAAACAGAACTTTTCTGAGCTTCAGCAGGTCAGTCGTGGGCCTGAACAACAAAGCTTGGGGTCAGCAAATATGACGAATCATCTGAAATGTCCAGATCCTGACTTTCTGAGGGAGCCATCTGATTCCTATCTATAGTAATGAAGCCGGGCTTCCTTCCTATAGCAATAGTAATGTATGGAGTGAAGGGGTGAAAAAGCATGTTAATTGATGGGATAAAGAAGTCCAAATGAGTTAGGTCAGGATCTCAGAGAGATCAAAGCTGTGGCAGACTTCAAAGCTATGTTTTAGACAAAATAGTTGTTGACCAAATGGGAGAATTAAATTAGTCCTCAATTTTTTTCTTTCCCTTTTTCCAGTTGAGTTCTTTGTGCTACATTGCTTTAAAAATTACAAGTCTACCACTTAGCATTCTTTTAGATATATGTACTACTTCAGATAGAAATGTTGAGAGTAAAAAATACACCGGAGTCCAGAGGCAGGCTAGATTGATCTTTCCAGAGAGACTAATTCAGCTGGAGTGACTGAGGTAGGCCGACTCCTTCTTCACAAGATGTGCTAGGGTATCAAGCTGTTACCTCTCCAGGAAAAGTAAACACCGTCTAGTGCGTGATCTTGAATGCTTATCATCTCAAGATGAACTTGAGGAAATTAACTGTTTAGCAGGTATCACACTGAAGAGTGGTTTTGGAACTGGCTCTGGTTCTAACTTAGTGTAGTGAGTAGTGAACTTTCCCCAGTTTGTGAGTCTTTCTTGCCATTTGCTGACATTATAGAATCCTCCTCAGTTTCAGGTTTTTTGTGCACACCCTCTTCCCCCCCCCCCCCCCCCCCCCCAAAAAAAATACCCACGAGCTGGATGTGTTCTAGCCCGTCCAGATATTCTCTGATGTTTGATGTATGTGTTTGCACCAAGTGTAACTCATTTGACTTTGATGGAGTAGCAGTCATGGGCAGTAACTATGGGTGTTGATCGATCTCGAGCACTAGCCATCTGAGTCCATCTTATGGAAATTCCTTCTAGCATTATATTCTTGAGGATCAGAGAAATGGAGTGGATTCTTCAGGCATCTTTGCCAGAAGAAAATGGCGCTCTGGAGGGCAAGAATGCCATACAGTCACACTTTTGGATTTATGTAGCCTGTGAGAGAGGGAGTAGGATGAAGGAGCTTAAAAAACCTTTTTAGACTCTGATTTCCAGACTGGGAGTGTGTGCGGGGGGGTGGTGTTTATGGGTGGGGACCATTTGCACCCAACACTTACTCCCACTAAAGATGCATAGAGTGCCTGCGTTTTTCTTGGTCATGAAATCAAGGAAACAGCTTTTATCAGACCTTACATCTGCTGGTGCCCTAGGATATTCAGATGACTAATGCCAGGAAGCCCAGAATGTGACAAAATACTGGCAAAGTATTTTATCTGATGATATGTTTGTTTTTCTGACACTGTGTTAGGAATATCAATAAACAAATTATATTCTAGCCAAATGAAGAAAAAGTTGCAGTAAGCCAATGTCTGAATCCTCCTTTCCCCCTTTGAATGAGTATGCCCTGCAGCAAGGTGGTATGTTTATTTAGCACAAGTAGAGCTTTTAGATCATTATGGTTGTTCTTTGTAGCACAAGGAAGACATCTGTTTTTACCAAAACGATGAATGGAAAAAATACTCTGGGCAGTCAGTTTGCAACTGTTAGGCATTGTGTAGCTCCTCGTTGTTTCTGGAGAGCTCAAGAGAAACAATGACGTTGGCTTTTCTAAATTGAAGACTGTGATTTGCTTTGCAGAAAAATAAAACTCTGTATTGCAAATATATCTTCCCTTAAAAGGAATCTTTTCCTGCTAACCCGTAAATGCAGTTTCTCTTTTCCCCTTCCATCTTGCCTACCTGAAATGAGCATAAATAGGTGGTGTTTGGAAGCTATTAGGAGGGGAAAGACCTGTAGTCTCTGTATCTCTCTTTACAGTGTGTCTCATTTACCTTGCAAGCAAACTTGAGTGTGAGGTCTGCCCACCCTCCAATAAGACAGTGGCTAACTTTGGGGGCCAGAAGAGTCTGGAGGATGGGAGTTGTGTCTCTGGACCTTCCCCCTGCCAGCAACATTGTCCCTGGACTCAGCACATGAGGGTTTCAGAACAAGCAGTCTTTTCTGAGAAGAGGGATAATTACCCTGTCTGGAGGAAGAACTGAGAGCAGGCTTTCTTGCAGGTGCTTCTTGGTATTTCAGTCATTTTCTCTCTGTATGGTTTCTTTCTCCATAATTCTGTGAAGCCCGTGTCACTTACAGCCTGGTTAAACAGACTAAATACCTGCTGTTTTGGGATTATTAATACTCTAGTTCTATGTAGTAATTGAAGAGGATTCTGAATACAAGCTCTTGGAGAGGAGAGATACAGATGGAGTGCACCAGGGCTGTGTGAGCCTGGGAGAACAATCCTGATCTCCCTGCAGAGAGCACAAATGAAACCAAAATACCAGCGAGTGACTGACAGATTTTATTTCTCATGTAACCTAGTCTGATGTAGGTGATGTTCTGTGTGTTGTGGAGTTGGAAAGGGCTATGTTCTAGGAGTGGCTCATAAACTGAGAATTGTTAAAGCAGTCGGGAAGCAGAGATGATGGTGAAATAAATTGCAGGTAGCTCCCATAAATTTCTCCTCACCTCTCCCCCCTCCCACTGCCCTTTTTTAAAGACTGCTAAAAAGATGATAGAAAACAACTGGAAAAGCATTCTGCTACTTATTTCTTGGCTTTGTATGTCTTTAAGAGAAGCTATGTTACTTCCTTTCCTGCAATCCTAAAGCTTGAGAGTTAATTCTGAACTTAACAGTCACTGCCTGGTTTTCAGGAGAACTACTAAACTGCTTAAGTTAAGCCTCTCCACTAGTTTTAGTAGAACTGGATCCTGGTGTCTCATTCCTGAGGGAGCTGGGTGGCAATTATCTGTCTCCTCTTCATCTTGCTCTCTGTGCTCTTGGGTAGGAGAATGAAGAATACTGCTGTTAGTCCTTTGGAAATTAAGATATTTTATTATTTCCTTTTTATGACAATTGAAGTATAGCAAGAGAAACTAAGAATTTCAACCCTTACTGTCTTTCTCTCTCTTAAAAAAAAATAAAATAAAATAAAAACACACAAACCCCCCAACTCTTACCTCTCTTACTTTCCAAGTAGATGTGGGATGCCTGGAGCCTGAAAAAACAATCTAGGGGAGGAAAACACATTCTATCTTTTTCTTATTCCATCTGCAGACATGAATATTTTTCACCTAATTAATTTTAAACTATTAAAAGATAATAGAAAACAATTGGAAAAACATTCTGTTATTCACTTCTTGGCTCCCACGTCTATCTTCTCAGCACTAGTCCTTGCCACATATCAGTGAGCAAAATACAATCACTAATCTGATGGGAATGATGTTTTAAAAATATTTTTCAGTGTTTTAATCTTGTGAGCTTTTACACTCTCTGATTCAGTCTGTGCTTGCTCCTGAACAAAATTTTTCTTCACTTCTCATCAAGTACTATATTTCATTCTGTAATCATTAGTGTTGAGCCATGCACATATGGAGAAAAAAAAGCAAGATTTTATTTTCTGTTTTTTATCATACTTTCAGAACTGGCTGTTTTATAAGCAAAAGAATTGTTAAGGGTGTGGAAATACTTCTGATGATTCAACTGAAATTGTGTAGAAGAAATCATGTTAAGAGATAATCATTGTGGCAGATAAAACAGTGGGTAGTGGACTTACAATTTCTTACTCTGAAAAAATGAAATAAAATTAACTCTCAAGTCCCATTAGTTATCCTGTATTTATGGCAGCTGAGGAAGGTATGGCATGAGAACTTAAGTATTTTATTACAGGGAAAAAAAAAAAAGATTAAGTCCCTTCTATATTTGTTAGCCAAACAGTATTTTTAATACTTACCTTTTCTTGTCTAGGAACATCCTGTCTTCTGCAAGATTCCCATGTCTCCTCTTAGCTCTCTGAAATGTACAGAAAGTTTCTGTTCTTGTTGAATGATGTATTGGGGTTGACAGCAGAAATACATTTCGTAGTCTCTAGGAAGACCTATAAAAAATAGTTATCTTATTCACAGAGATCTTTGTTATTTGGTATACTTGGTGTTACTGTCAAAATTGATGGTCTTGAAATACTTAGGTGTTGTCAGTTAAAGCCAGAATAACTAATTAACTTAAACTTGTGGTTAAAAAAAAACCTTAGAGTTGTATTTCGGCTTTAATATCTTTTGTGCTTGTCATGCTGTAGGGAGAGGCTGCTCATCAGAGAGTCTTGCTCTTTTTCCAGTAAACAGAGGAAACTCTAACACCCCCCCCCAGGGCTGAGAGAGGAAAGGAAGTATTCTGCAAAACTCACCTTGGAGGTGAGACAAAAGTCTGGAAGAGTGAGTGGGCACAGGGTGCTGCAGTTAGCTTGTGATTTGTGGGTTTCATAGCTCTTTCACAGCAGTGATGGAGGAAATAACTAATTGCCAGTTTGGAATTCTATGAAAGGGAGATACATACTTGATAGACCTTGTATAAACTCTCTGATCATTTTCTGTCAATTTTGGTCACAAGAAAAATGTCAAGTATTTATATCTTCTCTGTGGAGAGTTCAGCTGACCTTCTTCCACCCCCTTTCTTCAAGGAAGAAAATTAAAGGTATGCCCTTTTTCTACTTAGATATTCCAATCTGTAAAAGAAAAATTCATTTACCTTACCTCCCATCTCCACCCAAGGACTGCTGGTGATGAAAAGAAGCCTACTACCTTCTCTACAGTTTGGAGCTGTGTTTTCCCCTGTCTGTTGCCATCATGGGAGTGCAGAAATACAGTCCTTACTATCACAAAACATGCAGGCAGACTTCTTGCACTTCAGGAAAGCAAGTATAAAGGAAATGGGTGCAGCACAGGTATGGCACTTGAGTTATCTGTTACCCATGATGAGCCAGGGTTAAAAAAGCTATTACAGACAGCTACCAGATTGTCTATCTGTCTTTATAACAGCCTTTTCCTCCTGACCAAGAGGGAGTCACAGCCATGCCCAGGTCTCTTAGCACAGTCAGTGTCCTCAGACTTAAAATACAGAAGAATCTACCTGTTAATAATGAAGTGGAAGATGAATACATCAACCAGTAATTACATATCTGCAAAATAATACAGGTGTCAATTGCCAGTTCATCATTTGTGGACTGTTTGTGCTCTACCAAGGCAATGCATGTGGTTTGTTCCTGGCTACCAGTTTTTTCAGAGACCCTTACAGCACAACTTATAGTTCATACATTGCACTTCTGGAAAAGGTCTGACGCACCACACAGGTACGGACTAATAGTGCGGGTCACACACTGTGGATTTGGGTTATGATGGGGATGGAGCTATTTGATTTACCAGACTGGGAAATCTGGACGCTTACCCTGGAGCAGTTTCCCTTCCTCACAGCAGGAGAGGAAGCAAGGGCTGGAGTGTGTGTTGCCAGAAGGAGATGGAAGTTCACAGTGTGTTTGTTTAGGAGTTGCAGGATGTGGTACTGGACTCTATAGTAGCAGAGGGACACTGCTGGGTACCAGAAGTCAACAGTGCAAACATGAAGATTTGATGCATGCATTTTTATTTTTCCTGCTGAGCGATGACAGAAGGGAGAAAACTGCTAACTTGCTAACAGTTCATAAGTAATACCATATAGGTGGTAATAAATATATACCACTTTAAACAGCCTCTCCATGTTTCTTGAGAATGTGAATGGCTTTAAGAGGAAATGGGCTTTCAGAAGTTTCATGGCATATTTTAAGATGTGGTGATTTAAAACCAAATAAAAATCATTGACTTGCATAGGAAGGCAAATAGAGCAAAGAAGGACCTTTAGAGAAAAGTCAGCAGGAAAAAAGCAAGAAAAGTCAGCAGGAAAAAAGCAGTGCTAGTCCTTTTTTTTTTTTTTTTTTTTTTTAATATATATATATATAGATATGTGGTGGTGTTCAGTTTTTACTGGGTCCTCTTTACTGTAATAGAACTTCTCCCATGTGCATAGAATAGTCTGGAATTAATGACCATTTAAACGTAAAATTAAATTAAGGTTCTTGTTCTCGAGGAAAATACTAAATTGTCTTGCATTTATCATTTAAGGAGGGAAAGCAAAGTATTACATTAATGGAAGGGGTAAATCTTGGTTATTTGGATTCTTTTACAAATCTTTCATTGATTTATCCTTTCTTGATAGAGATTTAATAGTAGCACTCCTTCTCCTTATATCAAAATTCATGGATATTTAATTGAATGAATTCTCTAGATAGTTTACAGGCATGTACTTACATTAATCATGCTCTTTAACTTAAAGGTATTTTAATTGTATGTTGTCAAAACATAGCTTAGATCAAAGCCCATAGAAAAGACATGATCAGATATGAAGCTTCTACCAAATGCCGGAAAAGAGGAGAGGAATTGGTGGTAAAAGATTTAATTTGCTCAGAGCCAAAGCAGTCAGTCAGCGTATAAGTTATGTTTCCCTAGTGGCTGGGCTAATCTGCTTTTGCCAAGATCATATTTTCATGTTTTATCTTGAAGAGGCTAGTGAAACTAAAGTGCTGTAGAAATTCAGTTTAGATACCCGTTCAGAGTTTGCCATACTTACTTGATGTAGATTGGTCTGGAAAATGAGTAACGTTGCTGACATTCAAATATCTGATTTTCCCCAAGACTGGCACCTCAAGAGAATAAATGGCACAAACTTTTAGCATCTCTGCCTGGTTTTTGAAACCTCCTAAATGCCTGCAAATGTTAAGCGATGTTCTCAGCTTCTTTGAACGGATGGGACTGAAGTCGGGTCAGAGATGTGGGGTCATGGAGTTGTAGCCAGAGCCAAACTCTTGGTTCACAGACTGCTTTCTGTCCTCAAGCTGTCCTCTAACCACTCAGCATGGCACAATCCACACTGGCACTTCTCCGTAGCATGCCTTGTCACCTTATTTGCTCAAGTAGCTGTGGTTCTAGTGAGCTTTAAGGGAGATTTGAAGGGAATAAGACTTTTGGAGTAAGAGCTATGGGAAACTTCACCTGCACGCATTACCAGGTGAAACCATGGCGTAATAGCTCTTTGGGTGTAGCAGGAGTCTTGTGTATATTAAAGACAGGACAGGAATTTTTTGTGTATTAGAACAGGGACTCATGGCATTAATGAAGCCTGGTGTCCTCTGCGTTTGGCTCCTGTGTTGCATATCTTCCCTCTTTTCATCACTGCAGCTGCTCTTATATTATTAACTCTCATTTTCCAGAGGTGGGGAACAGCAGTGCTTGGGCTTCTGTGGACCTCCACGAGCATGTCTCCATTAGTCAGCATAGGCATCCTGGCAGGCCTGCTGGCTCCCAAACTGCTGATCCCGCCTCTGTGTTGTGCTTGTTTTCTCACAGGGTGCTAGCTGGGTTCCCTCTCCTCTACCTGTCAGTCGCTTTTTGTGAAACTTGTAGGAATATAAGTTCCTGGAGACTTTGATTTGGTCATAGTTTGAGACTGCATTGACAGTGTTGAAACTAAATGGGCTTGAGTATCAAAATACTTTTAGTCATAGATATATTTAATGTTAATGAGTGGCATGACTTCCCTGTCCCATGGGAGAGACATTGCAGCCCAGGAGCAAAGCCAAGTGGGTTGGCACAGTGGGTCTAGCCATGTGATGCTCAGACTGGGAGTCCTGGTGGTCCTCAGGCTCCCCAGAGCCTCCCTGTGGGGCTCCCTCGGGGTCTCTTCTGGATCTCTCTTGGAGTGACCCCAGGCCCCCTCGGTTATGGATGGAGTAGCGCATACATGATTCTGACTGGCTTGTTCAGGTTCCCGTGGCACCTAGCTTTGGCTGGCATTGGCACTCACAGTCAGGACCTCCGGAAGGAAGGCTCTGTGCAGCTCTTGCAGCGAGGGACAGGTCACTCCCCGGGCTTGTAACCAGGCCCAGCCTGCCCAATCTGCCTTCATTCCCCTTTCCTGCTTGCTTGGAGCTGGCCTGTGGGTTCGCCGTTATTGGAGGGAAGGAGAGGGAAGCAGCCAGCCTGGATTACATCATTACAGGGAGAGAAATAATTCTGGTAAAGTAATTTTGACCATGTGCCATGTAGTGTCAAATGAGAATGTGTCTGGACGATAGGATCATTTATGAAAGCAACACGCAAACTGAGCAGATAGAAAGACAGCTGCTCTTCAGCACTCTATTTCTGTGCATTCAGTAAATAGCGATGATGTCTTCTGCTCATTCCGGACAAAACAATGCTCTAAGAAAGAAGGAAAATTCTTGATGGACCTGCAGACTGTCATAACTTTTTGATGTTAAGCTTATAATTGTATTCTAGGGAAAAATTGCAGCCTGTGCAGGTCCATTGAAATTTATTTTCAGGTTGCTGTTGGTGATTCATTTGTTTATAATGGTATCATCCTCCCACTTCCAGTAGAGTACAGGAGGAATGGCAGAAAGGGGGGACTTCTCCAGGTTTTCTCATTGGCAGACCATCGCATCAAGTCAGTTTCTGGCCAGAAAGCTCTGTTGGTCCACTCTTGTGCTGGCAGGTAATTAGCTGGAGGCTAATGTTGACTGGAAGTGGGTAAGTGGTGTTGGTGGATGAAGTTGTGCTCTGAGAAACCTTACTGTGCTGGCTAAGCTCCAAAATACATATGCCCAAATCAGGCAGACCCTGGCTGCTGCAGGGAACGTTTACTGACGATGGCAGTGTTTTTTTTGTACTATCCCATTGACACTGTTATTTAAAAAGAAAGAAAAGATTAAAAAAAAAAAAAACTAAAAGGCATTTTTCTAAATGTGAACAAAATTGTTATTCTCTTTAAAGCAGTAGAGCGGATCTGTAGGCATCTGAGTGACTGTACTGTGTAATGTTTTCCTTGGAAGAAAAGGTATTGCTCAGGGTCTCATTTAAACTATTACTCTGGCAAACTCACGCCAGAAATACTCTAGTGGCTCCTCTGGTTTTGCTTCCTTTTAGGATCCCACAAGTTGAGCTCTCACAGAAGAAAAGGAAGTTAGATTTCTCTTTCTACTAGTGGCAGAGGAAGCCACATTGAATGTAGGTGGGCATGGTGCCTTGCTTTGGAGTTTATGATAGGAGTTCTTTCTGAAAGAGATAATTTGTCCTAGTGTGATTTTGGTGATCTGTAGTCAAGTTATGGTGATCCTAAATTACTTTGCTCTTTTATCAGTTTAATAATTCTTGTTTCCTGAAATGCTATTCAACACATTCAGGGTGCTTTTCAATCTATAGCTAACTCTCATGATCATCCTTTCAGACAGTCAGATAATCACTGTTAAATTTATTTTACAGAGCGAGGAAGAGAAAGCTGAACATTAAAGACTTGGTCAAAGTCTTGCAGGTAAAGAACCCATGTCTTTCGGGCTTTTTAGGCTTCCACTTGGTCTTACTCTAAATAAGATACTGCTATTTCTCCCTGTTGCTTTGATCCAGGGCTGTTCTAAGGTGACTTTCAGTGACAGTGACAAAGGTGACTAAGTCTATAGTAACTTTCAAGATGTGAGGTGACTCTTTCTAATATAACCACTTTTTCTAGGCATAACAGACCTTTATATCTTTATAAAATATCAGAAAAAAACAGCCATTTGGTGTCTGAGTGTCTCTGTTGTTATATACTGGGTATAAGATACCCACAACAGATCCTCTGTATCTTTGTCATATGGAATAAGGACTGAAGTTTACTCGATCTAGGATCCTGTTACCTATAGTGGCCAGTATATGGTCATCACTGGCTTCCTTTGAGCCAGTGCTGCAGTGGGTAACTGGAAGATACTTTGTCTCTCCAACTTCAACAGGCATAGAAAGCTTAATCTGGTGAATACCTGGCTAAGTCTTGCAAGCAGCTGAAGTTCAAATAAGCTTTTAATTTTTGCACAGTTGCCAGCATGCATGATTATTGTATGTTTTAATGGAAGGTGCAGTCAGATGTTTGGGCTTTGTCTCAGTACTGGGTAAGCAGGAATAGAATCGGAGATCTCATCTTCTGTTCAGCTCCATCTGTTTTCTTAGTCTTCCCACTGGAAGATAAGGTCAACCTGGCTGGGTCCTGACTGCTGAGTTGCTTGCTCAGAGCTCATTCTGGCTTCTGAAACACTGGGATTTGGGCTAGCCTCTGTCTTGAGTTTTCCCACCAATCTATCGTTTTTCCTGCCCATGTTTTTTGTTCAGACCATTTTTGTGGACTGCAGATACTTCCCTGACACAGAGGGTGCCTGGTCAGAGCTCCTGCATGTTTACAGTGTGTTGCTGTGGAGCTACCATGATGCTCTGCTGCAAAAGCACACAAATTTTTCTCCAGAAAATCTGAAGATAGTCTCACAACCTTGAAGACAGAAGATCTGTCTAGTGCTTTGCTATCTTTACTTATTCAAAGCTTTTCATTGTCAAATCTGAATTTGCAATTTAATCCCATTACTTCAGTCTTGGGTGTAACTTTCTGGTTATGGAGAACAGATTATTCCCTCCCTCTTTGAAGCAGCCGTTGATATGCTTGAAGGGTCTTACCAGATTTTCCTTCAGTGTTCTCTTCTTTATGCTAACCATCTCTCATTTGTTCAGTTTTTCCCTTGAGGTTGAGTTTCCTAGACCTCTGATGGTTCTTGTTATCTTTTGGACTTTCTATAATTGTGACCATTTTCAAAGTGTGATGCCCAGAGCTTGGCAATGTTCTGTACTTACAGTGTCAGAGGGCTTAGATGTGGAAGAATAAATTGTCTGTGTGCTTTTATTTATGAATCCAGTAAGGTATTTGCGTTTTCCATGAGAATGATTTCAGTTTGCAGTCTGGTATAACTGAAAGATCTTTTCCTGCAGAATTGTTCCCTAGGCTAGTGTAGATCTTGCACTCGTCTTTATTGAATGCCGTCTTATTTTTTTCTAGACCATTTCTCCAATTTGTTGCCAACATTTTGAAGTATATGGGATTTATAACTATGATTCCACAGGTACTGGAGTCCAAGTGGCTTCTCTAAGCATCAGTACACATTCACTACTGATCATTTCCTGGTGATAGTCTTCCTTTGGATGGGCGGAAAGATCTCATCTAGCCCTGAGTGGTCAGAGATTGTCTTTAAAAACTTCTCCACATCCATGCTTCCATGTCTTAGAGAGTTAAGGCATAAATCTCTTACATCTTTTGCAACTGAAAAACTAAAAAAAAAGAAAAAAGAAAAAAGAAAAAACAACTGCATTCAAGGAAAAATCTCTCTTCTTGACAGGAGTAGAATCTACTGTATTATTTGCATGACATATCTTTAAGATAGACATGTGGAAGAGTTCGGTGTTAATCTGCATAATTGTATCATTAAATGGATATGGGAGAACCATACATGACCTCTTCCCTGGCAGGATTTTCAAATGTTTGAGACATCTTCTAGGGAGGCGAAGCAGTTGCCACCATCTTCCTACTGCTCTGCTGGAATTAAGCTGTTTTGCTCCCTCTCCTTTTGGTAAAAGAACAGCCTTTTCAATTGCAACTTTTTTTCAGTCAAGATATGATCAGTCAATTGTCATTGACTTCACAGTAGTTCCAGTATGAGGGGCAGTATTTCTGCCTTGTGAGACTGAACACTTCTCTATGCAGTACCAGGAACTACAAGTTATTTTTTCCTTTTGACCAAAAGGGAATAAAATCAATGGAGTATCACAAAATTCTCCTTCAAAGTAGTACAGATTAGCACTTCCATAGTTCCTCTCATCTTAAGGAGACAAGTGTTTTACAAAGCTGATTATGTGTGCATATCAGTTGTCTTGTCTAAATAGGTTTGTGTACACTGTGTGAATGCTGTGACATTGGCCATGTGTACCAACTAGTGGCCTGTTGGCCATATGTATACTTGAAAATGGTAGGGAGCCAGTTGCCCTTCTAAATCTAGTGCTGGCTTTCAATAATTAAGAGGTATTGAAAAGTGCTCTGTTAGTGCTGTGTAAGATGCAATTGATAAAGGTTTTATTGCTGGTTTTATGCGTTTCCTGTGCTAAAGCTTTACAGGGTAAAACATAGAAAACTAAAACCCAGTGTAATGAAAAGCTGAAACAAGCAAGATAAATTACTCCCTTTCCTATACTTCAAACAATGTTTTTTGTTTGTTTTTAATATATCAGTGTTACTGGTCAGTTTTCTATCATAAGCCTTACAGAAACAGCCCAAGGACATATTCTCTTCTGTTACATGTTCTGCAGCCTCACTGACATCAGTGTGAGTGTATATATTTTTATCTGAGAATGAATCAGATATAGATAACAAGTCAAATTCTCCTAGCACACATTTATTCAGATAATTCATTCTGTATGGGAGAACCACATACTCAGTTTATCTTTGACAGCCCTGAAAAGCCTGCCAAATATCTCTGCATAAATCCCAGTGACCTAATATATCTTTATGATATTTATTGAAAAAATGAGAGAAGGTGTTTTATCTTGTAAATAGGGTATATGGATAAACTCCTTGGGAGCAATGAATATTCCAGAGGAAAAGAAATGACAAATGGTTTTCATCTGTTTCCACACAAACATTACTGTCTTAATTGTGTAGAGTGCTTTTCTTTGACAAGGTTCCAGAGAGTGTTCTGAGCTGCATTAACTTCTGGGACAAATCATGGAAATACCTTCCTTGGTCACATTTGGGTCACATGGTAGAAAATATTCAACAGCAGAGAGTCAAAACTGCAGTGAGAACTCAGGTGAGTGAATTGTGGCTCTCTGAAAGTAGAACTTGGCCAAGGAAACAGAATATAATGTTACTAGCTCTAGTCTAAAATGTACATTGACTTTTTAAGCTCAGGTGAGCTGGATTTCATTTGTATCTCATGGTAAAAGATGGCTCCCTCAGGATCTGAAAACTGGAAGGAGGTTGCAGTGTCTCTCATAAAGACAGTAGCACTTCCATATCATCACCAACTCACCAGTTTAGTCCCCTAGTTCTCCATGATGCCTCTCCCTGGCCAGGCTCTGCATGGCTCATGACATGTAGCAAAGTTTCAGCAAGGGCTGTGCTGGAATTCAAAAGATGCAGATGTTCCCGTTGTTAGTTGACCCCCCCCACCCCGCCCCTTGCCTTTGTGTCCTGGAATGGACATGGCTCTGCTTTTGGATCAAAGGGTTTGCACATTTCTGCAGATGGCAGTTTCACCCCTCCATGCCTCTCAGCAGTGCCGTGCTCCCCCAGTACCACACCACCACCTAGTACTTCCCTGGGAGACACACTGCAAGTTCTGCTCTCCATCACAGTGCTCACACTCTTGCCTCCGTTTGTAATCTTCTGTTCAACAGGCTCTTCTAGCACTCAAGATCCTTACCTGTAAATTTGCTCCTTCCTTGTGTTTTGTTTCTTTGCATTCTCTTTACTTTTCCTTGCAAAATTGCTTGTCTGTTTTCTACCTCCTGCTGTTCCTTGTGCTAATTTATCTCATTGCTGCTTTTGCGCACTGCAGGTGTGTTCCCAACATCTGTCCCATGTTTCTCAATGTCTTTTGATTTCTGTAATGTACAGGTGCTTCAGGCCTTATCTTCTTGTCCCTTCTAGGTTGCTTCTCTAGCCTTCCCGATCTGAACTACAAAATCCTGTCAAGAAAGGAAAGAATTTAAATGCTTGCTCTCTGGAGCGTTAAATCTTTGTCCTTGGTTTATTGGCCTTCTACTAGAGGCAGAAGATAGTTGGGTTTGTATTTCTATTTATTTATTGTGTTTTTAGTGAGAAGAGGAAAGAGGCTTTTCACAAAGGAAAATGTGAGGTGATGAATAACAATTGCTGAACTGTGCAGTGAAAATTCTGGGGCCAAATATCATACGCATTTTTTTATCTTACCTTGAATACAGCATATCTGTAGAAAAGATTTGGTCTGCAACATACCTACTTAAAATAATATTGGGCTCCTCCCCTTAATTCCCTCCTGTTTCCTCCTTGTTACACAAAGCAAGTCAAATTCAGTCTAAAAACAGAACTGTTTATTCATGTCCTGGCTTACACATCAGCAGGTTGAGTCCATAGATGACATAAAGCATCATGCTAATGGAGTTATCTGCATGTATGTTGCCTGCAGTGAATTTGGTTGACATGCTGTCACTGGGCATTTATGACTCAACAGCACAAGCTGACTGGTAAAGCCAAGCAAAAAAATTAGTATGGGGATTTGCTGCCAAATGATGCACTTTGAATTCAGCAAAACTGCCTATGGATTTTAGTGAAACTTGGAGATGGTCTCATCTACAGTCAAAATGACAGGAGCAGGGAGGAAATGAAAACACTGATTTTTCTAAATGATATTTTATTAGAAAATTGTGGTAAGTATAATTTTAAGAAAGAGAAAAAGCATTCCCCAAAGAAACAAAATTTCATGTTTCAACCCAAACCAAAATAGTTTCCATTTTTCTTGTGAGCTAAAACTGAAAAATGTTTGCTTTGGGTGATGCTGAAACAAACTGATTTCCTTGCCCTGTGCTCTCCCAGTTTGACAACTGAAGCAAGCATTCAGTTGGTCACAAAGATCTAGTGCCAAGTATCCTCAAAAGCATTTGTTTTGTTTAATTCAAGGATTAAACATTTTAAAGTGCATTTTTGAAAAAATATTTCCTGTAGTTTTAATAAGTGTCCTTTGTGATTTTGTGAAAAACAACTTAGATTGTTACAATACTCGAGCTGGCTAAAATCTTTCTGTTGTCAGAGAATAATAGTAAGCTGCTTTTGTGTTTTGAACAAAAGCAAGCTCTATTAGTATATACAGATACTGTTCTGAACTTGATTGGTTATACCTATTGTATTTATGATTTGCTGCATCCTCTGAATTATTCTGCTCTGGATACTCAGTGTGTCGGTTGTGCAGCTGGATTAGAACGCTAAGAAGACAGAGCTATGTCTACCACTAGGATGTTACGGACTTGGTTACATGTTTGCTAGAACGTTAGGTCACCAAACACAGTGGAATTACTGAGTAAAATGGTTGGGAGACAGGAGCTTTGAACATTATTTGTATTGCTAATCTTAATTACAGAAACATCTGCCTAGATAAGAAATAAATCAATGCAGGTTTGTAATCTTTAACCACATGTTTTGTGAAACAAAGCACCTTGTCTTCTTTTCGCTGTTGTAATTTTTTTGCGAAGAGATAACGGCTCCTAACACAAAAAGCAAAAATCCCCAGTGCATTGTTTAATAATACATTTTTTATTTTTAATTTTTCAGACTAGCTTCTGATTTCCCCCCCCCCCCCAAAAAAAAAAAAAAAAAGGTGGCAAAACTCTGTGCAAACCAGTGAAACCTGGAGTGACAGAATGGGGGCACAAGGATATTACCTTCTCGGGAATAAGAGACTGAAGTCATATGAGTTAGCAAATTGAGAAGTGGCACATGAGGACTTGATCTGAATTTTGCTGGTGTGGTATCTTGTCATTTCAGACTTGAGAGCTAGCATGTCTTAAATTCTCTCCTTAGCTTCATCCTTAAACTCTGATGCTTTAGGTTGTAGCCCTTTGAGCTTAAACCCTTTGTTAGATAAGGACTGTATTAACCTGTTGAAGAGGAGCTCTGAAGAGCAGTGTTGCCCTGAATCTGCTGTCAAGTTCTTACAGCTTTGATGCGCTCCAGTAAGAAACTTTACTTCCAAAGGTTTGTTTTGCTGGAGTGAGGGGTGGAGGTGGAAGCTGGGGATTATCTGACCCTGGAAACTCTTAAGGGAGTTGAAATGAGAAGTGGTGAATTTTGCAATCTCTGCTACATTGGCATGATGTTTCCACCTGGCGCTGGATATATTGCTCTGAAACAGAGGCATCTCCCTGGCCTCATTAAGACCTGTGTTGTCAGTGACTGAGTGTATGTGTTTATGCATCTGCTTGGAGTCTCTTGAGCCTATGGTTTTGCAGGGTGCTGGATTAGAACTGTGAGTGAACAGTGCTGTCTCCTTGCCAGGAGAAGCAATTCCATGGGATTGGTTAATTTTTTCCATTTTTCATGGCAGAATTCATAGCACAAAACAAAACCTCTGCTCTGAGCGAAAATTGCAAGCTCCAAATCAGCACCTGTAGTATGCAGACCAATCTTAAATTTTGTATGCTGGATCATACCAATATTGATTAAAAGAATGAAATATTAATAACTTAAAGCTAGATTTAAAGCTTATTTTAAAACTCTGAAGTCATAGCTTCACATCTAGCAAAGGGAAGGCAGCAGAGGTAAGGAAACAGGAAGGAAGACCTGAGAAAGAGAAGGGCAGAGAGCAGGCCTTGGTAATGAGCTGCTCCTTTTTCAACTGTTGCTAGACATGATCTCACCTTTCTTCATACTCAGACTTTCCGGTTTGTTGTGGGAAGTGAGCCTTCATGTAGCAGCAGCATTGGAGAGGCTTGTCTGCTCCTTTTTTGTGCATGGAGGTACAGAAGGCTGCATTTGTAAATGTGCTGGTAAGAGGCCCTGGTTCTTGGGGTAAACATGCTAATTATGTGTTTCTTGATGAACAAATGATTACTAAAGACCCAGTCAATCTTATTCTGCTGCCAGCCGCTTTCCCCATATGTCTACCTGAGAATATTCCTGCCACATGCTCAGCAGTTTCTTTTATCTTTACTGTGGCACCAGCATGTGTTTATGGAGGCTTTGCCATGTATAATAAATTCAAGGTAAAAATAGTCGTTGAATTAAACACAGGTGTGTAATGGAAGTATCTTCTGTGGTGCATAGCACAATCGACTATCGTGAAGCCTGTAAAGCACTCTCAGCTACTCTGTCCCACGTCTTAGTAGTACTTTCAAGATGCAAAGAATCCTTTTTTGATTTAGAAGGAATGTGTGGTTGATATTGGTGAGAAGAGCTGGTGGAACATTTCTGCTATATCGTGAGGTTCAGCACATACAGTATTGATATTGGCAGGTTTTGCTAGCTTTTTTTCCTTCTCCCTTCCCCCTTCTACAATTAGCATTTATATTTCTGTAACAATTTCAAGTGTTTTTCTAACTAATGGCTTTTATGCTTGCATATTTTTGGAACCTGGACGCTAGTGGACCATATGCCTAGTTAGACCCCTCCCAAGTAGTCTGTATATTTTTCTTCTGAGTTACAGTGATTCAATTAGTACTGCACAGTTTATGTAGAACTTCAGAGATAAAGTGAATTAATTTATTCTTAGTTGGAAGTTGTACAATTTTCTGTCTAACTTGTTATGCCCTGGACAGATTCCAGTGTGAAGAGCAAGAAGGATAAAGTTTATGTTGGCAAGCACCAGAGGCTTCATTATGCTTTTAAGATCCCGAATCTGATACATGGCACAGTGATGTCTCTTCTTTCTGTAGAATGGAACAATCAAATGATATGGAGAAAGATGGATAAAAGTTTTCCATGGGCCAGATCCTGGAGTTCGGTGAAGGAAGTCGTTGCAGATGCCAGAGAAAGATGCCAAGAAACCTATAAAGTGCCTTTATGAACCTGGGAGTGTCACACTGTACGTGCTGCCTGCATGCTCATGTGAGGAGGAGGATGCCCTGGCCCTTTTAGCTCTCTGTGGTAATTATGGAAATGGCTGTAGCTGCTGCATGCTGAATTGAGGAAATCCTGCTTGGGCCAATGATAGTAGTTGGGCAGCTTTGCACTACGAACATGTTTTCTGCATCACATGTTTTGTTCCAGTGTATAAAGTGAAAATAGGAAGGAAAGAACCTTCCAGAGCATGAGGAGCAGCGATTCTCCATCAAGAGTCTCATGTGTTCAGCAGCTTTGAGCTTCTTTTACGTAATGACGAGGGATTGGGGTCTGGAAATACCTTCTACTATTGGATGGGGCCTCAGTGCAAAAAAGTTTGAGAACTGCTGATCTAGAGGCATTTGCTGGATTTCCACATAAAATGATTTTTACAAGTGTTGCATCAAGTTCTGGCTTTTCAGCAACCTCCTTTCCCAAATTGTTCCATTTTTCAACTGGAAGTACAGAACCTTTTCTTAAAAATTCTTTTTTTCCCACCCGATGTCTGCAGTAATTTTTTTCCTCTTCTCTAGTTTTAGGCTGTCCCTGCTTGTTGTTACTTTTTACTGCATTTATAGATTATCTCCTTGAATTCTCTTCTATCTCTTTGAAGCATGCTGAATTTTTAACAAGTATGCAAATTAGCATTAGCCTTCCCCATCTACTTGCTGGCCTGCTGCAGTTCCCCTCATGCCCTTTTGACATTTTAAGCTTTGCCTCCAGACAGTGTTGGCTAGAAAAGAGAATTTCACTCCCATGTAATTTTCTTGGGGAGGAAAATATTCTCCCAAACTGGTGGTGGTGGTAATGGGGGATATGGAGGTTGGAAGAAGGAGTTATTTTGGTACCAATTTGGACCAAATGTTTATGAAAATAATATATTTAATGTAGCTTAAGTATTTGTGAGGAGAAATTCAGTGAACAATTCCATTGAAGGAAAAACAACTTTTTGTTCTAAGCCATTCCTTAGGCAGCAGGCTCCCTAGGCTATCAGGGTATTCAAGGTTATGGGCACTGCAGGAACTTCTTGTTTTGCAGCTTTGTAGGCAGCTGACAGAATTCAAATTTTCCTGAAATTTTAAATCAATCAGCTTTATTTCCAGCAAATACATAGTAACATTTTTTTCCTGTTTTAAATGGTGGTGGCTTTAGGGCTCAGTATTTTAAGCTGGCTGTTGAATAGCATGAGAAATACTGTCACAGAAAGAGTTCTGTCTGAAGACCTCTCCAGTTTTTGTGGTAAAAAGATGGCCTTTAAATTTTCTCTCTAATGTGTGTGGATTTTTTTTTCTTTTTTCCCTCCTGCAGTAGGCATACCTGGAGCATGGCTTAACTTGACTCTGTTTTACAGCAGCTTTGTCTTACAACAGTGAGGAGACTACCATGAAAATTAGGAAGCCTTAATAGGTATTTCCTGTAAACAGACTTGCAAAATTTATCATATACTAACCATCATAAATAGCGATACTACATTTACAAAAGGAGGGCATTGCAAAAGATGTTCTTTTCCACCTCATTGCGAAGTCATCATCTTACAGTCTGAAAGAGAAGTGTTTAGGAGTTTTTGCCCCTAGACTCCCGACGTTTATTTCTCATTACACATCCATTTTCTCTGACTGTTGGAACTTTCTAAAATTTTGGTTCTGGTCAAACTTGAGGGTGATCTACAAATAGGCTAAGCACACTTATTTTCCATTAGCGTAAGAGAAAGAATTGATGCCAAACAGTTGCAAATAACAGGCTGATGAAGTCTGAAATCAGGCATGCAGCATTTTGATGGGAGGTCCAGGTCCTGCGAAGTTTCTGAGAGATTCTGAGCGATCCTGTGTGCAACCAGAGAAGATCCTTATCTGTCCATTGGTGTTTAGGAAGTGTCAGAAGTTTCCAGGCTACTTCATGGCCAACAAAACAGAAGGCGGCTTTGCAGTGGCTAGCCCAAGCACTGCTAGCAGGATAACAACACAGTGCTCCATTTGCAGAACACCTCGAGTTTGTTGCAGATACGTGGCAAATACCATTGGGAGATAACTGAGGGTTGTACCACACAATCTGCGCGTATGCTAACCCTCCAAGGGATGTATCCTTGTGTGTCTGAAAGTTGCAAGAGAGGGCACAATTATGATGAATTCCCCTTACAAATTGGAAGCATTTTGCACTTCCGTGTATTTTATAGTAGTCTAGTGAATTCATGAAACAGAAACTGCATGCTTAAAGGAAACTTTCCCATCTCTTTACCTCAGCAATTTGCCTGTGTTGTCTTATGTTTCTTTTGTCTGCACATACAGTTATGCCCTTTTATCCCTTTTTTTTCTTGACTTTCTTCAGTGTTTTCATCCCTTTGCCTCACTTTTCCCAGCTTTATTTAAGAGGGTTGGGAACCAAAAGGTATGTCTTAGACCAGATGTTAAATCTTAAGCTTTAGAGAGCTGCCAGGTTTGGGTGCTCATGAGTAAGATGATTATAAATTTTGCAAGCACTAGCATCATTGCCAGTATGAGTGCCTTGACCCTCTGTTGCAGGAATTATGCTGTAGTTTTATTCCACCATTAGTTGAAATAACGAGGGTCATTGTACTGTGTTGTTAGATGACAACTACTTTCTGTTCATCTATACGTAAGGACAAATACTTCTGGAAATATTTAGTTATTTAACCAGATAAGATTTCTTACTCACTGAAAGCAGAACTTTTTTTCTCTTCCTCGAAGTTGTCTTCCAAGTGAATTTAAAAATGCTTGTAGAAAATACTGGCTTGTATAGTCAGTATTGTGTGTAGCTATAGACTGATAAAGACCACAAGTCTAAAGACAGATTCAGTGTCATTCATTTCTATTAAACGTCTGGGTAAGTTGGCTGTTTCAAAATGTTATTTCCATGCTGTGAATGGAATTGTTTACAAGCTTGCTTTGTTTCAAATGCCAGAGACTTGACTTTATTGACATCATTTAGTGATGTGTTTGCAGGCTACCATAAAACATTAAAGCAAAACCAGTGGAAATACATTTTATATCCAAATGCAAAGTGCCTTTAGGAAATGCTGAACCTGGAAGTGTTTTTCTACAATACAATATTTTTTCCTGCTAATTATTAACAAAATCCTCATTGTTTTTCTTACAGAATAAATTCATTTGTCCCTCATCAGTTAACGTAATTTTATGACAAACCTACTGGAAATTTGAAGCAAATACAAAGTTCATTTGCGGATTTATAAATTCCAAATGGCAAGTGGACCAGAAAGGCTTTCTTTTCTCCAGAGGTGATGTGTAATGCGCCTTCTGAGACAAGCTCATGAGACTTTTGATGAGCACAAAGTGTGCATCATTAAAGAGTGCATCACCAAAGACTCCATTTCAGTATTTGTAGAACTCACTTTTGTGAGTACTAAGCACCCCTAACTTCAGGTGAAGTTGCTGGTTGGGATGAGAAACCGCTTTATAAACTGTAGGCTAAGTAGGGTGGGGTATGTGGTGACACTGTCCTCAGTATTCAGCAGGGCAATTGGAGAACACAGCATTGCTAGCAGGCAGGTTTCTGCCCCATCCCAGCATGCTGGGGAGAGCTGCAGGGAGCGCTACAAACCTGGAAGAGACTGTGACTGGCAAATTCATTTTTGTGGGTGAACTGTCAATTTCTGCCTTGCAGGAGGTGAGGTTGCTTTTTTTCCCCCACAAGTAGGCACATGCTGGGTTTTATGGACTAACCCCCTCATCAGCTTAAACATGGCATGCACTTCTCTTTGCTAATGAAACTGATACTTGGGGAAGGAATAAAGGAGATTTTTGAAGAAATGCATGGAAGTGTTCCTTCCTTTCTCTAGACACTACTGCAGGGATATAGGGTGTCAGCAGTGGGTGGGTTAGTGTGAAAGAAACCATGTCTAGAAAAAGTGTTTGCTGTTAGAATGCATCAGACTTGTTTAAGACTACTTTGCTTTCATTTCCAGAGCTGTGGAATGAGTGCAGAAGCAGGTATCATAAGTGCTGTTGTGCTGCACTACCACTGAGGATGCGTTCCTGAAAAGCACAGTGGTTAGCAGTTTGATGGATGCACATTGATGGTTAGCAGTTTGATGGAAGCAATTTCCCCCTAAGAATTAATGTAAGAGAAGTAACATCCATGCAAGGACTTAAGAGATGCACACAGTGTAAATACACAGAGACAGTACATACAACATGAAGGAAGGACTCGCAGGTGCAGAATTGTCTGTGTCATCAGCTGGAGGAAATGCTGGCTTTTCTGGATGGATATTTGCTCCAAAAGATATTAGCCACTTCAACAGCAAAGCTGAGCACCCGGGAGCAGCCAGTTAGTGTGTGTGTGTATTCTTGCTGCTGCTTTTTGAATGATTAAGTTTTTGTGGTCTGTCATCTTCGTCAGATGAATGAAGGTCAATCAAGGGTAGATGGAGAAACAGGGTAAAGGTGATGGTTAGTGGAGTGTGATGTTAAAGGATTGGTGACAGTGCACTTAAACAATGGGTAAAGTAGCAACAGGTAGTAGGGTGTTGCTGTTTATCATTAGTACAGTATATGTGATTTGTCAAGTGCCAATGTCAGCTTTTAATGACCAACAGAGAAACAAAATCAGTGGAAACTTTCGCATTACAAAACACAAAAGATCATATTTTTTAAAGGGCGGTACCCACTAATGCTGGGGATGTCTGCACTGCACAGAGCCAAACAGCTGTGTTGAAGCCCATTGAAGATAGATGTCTTCCACATCCAGACTATTGCTTTGTTAGGGGAAATCAAGTATATTTTCACTTCACTGTGTTCCTCTGTCCCAGGGCATTGTATTCAAGTGTAGAGTAGGTGCATGTTAAGGACGGATCGTCCATGTCCAGGTGCTTGGAGGAAGTTCTGAAGGCCTAGTACATTGCTTTTTTTTTCTGTGGAGTCCTCTCCCCTTCTACAGTCTGCTTAAGCATTCTTCGCATAGCTCCGTTAATTTTCTTGATATCTCTGTTCATTTTCTTTCCTTTGTCAAGTAGGTTCTACATTCAAAGTACTCACCTGTGCAGCATGGCCAACCCCTCCCCAGTGACAGAATTTAAATGTCAGTCTCCAAATAAGATCTCACTGCATCATCAAGGAGTTTTGTCAGTTTGTTGTGAGAACACGGATCCCTTTTGAGTCGTGCAGTCTCTGAAATGCCTACCCTTTTCTTCAGAGTCCATATTATTTCCTTTTCTCTTTATAAATGATTATTTTTTATTTTTTCTCTAATGTTTAAGTAGATCCTGGTGCTATTCAAAAGGTCAATGAACCTTAATGAATTTTTTGATGTGCTGAACCTGGCTTTAACGTTACAGAAGCAAAATGAGATTGGTAGTGTTTCAGTGAGAAATTTTCACATATTGTAAGTGCAGTGTTAAAAGTGAGGATGAGAAGTCATGCAAAAGTAAGGTTCCCACAGCAATGTTTTCTCTGCCTGCTTACATTTATCTCTTCAAAGAGTGTTCTTCATTTTAACACTTAAGCAGCTGGGTGGGGGGAAGGGAATATGGTCTATCTTATAATGCAGTATAATACGCAAAGAAGAGTTGCTGTGTTCTGCAAGTATATGTATATGTGTGACATCTAGTAATCCTTTTAACTTTGCAAAGAGTGTGACTGTACAACGAAGATCACCATTTTGTAATGTTTGCTGGTAGCAGCAGATGCATATCCCAGAAGCCCCGCTTTTCAAAATCAGCACCTAAGGCTTGCCTGCAAAATGTGTGCAAGTGGTTGGCTCCATGCAAATGGCTAATTTCACAAGAAAAGTACAGAGCTTTCTATACAGAGTAAGAGTTTAACCTGTGCTTGCTAATAGCCCTCCAAAGATACTGGAATTACTGCATAAACTGATGACCGTAAATTTCTCCGTGATTGACAACCATCTTGGCAAGCTAATCCCATCAGTTGGGTTAAATGTTCTTCTAATGCTCTTTGAGTTGAAAAAGAGAACTGCAATTCCTTAAGTGCTGCCTGTCGTCATCATCAGGCTTTGCTTGTACTACATACACAGCACACCAAATGTTCCTGTAGAGCTCAGTGTAACTACAGCAAGAGCATTTATGGTGCTTGGAAAACTTCTGTCCCTCTCCACTTTGCATAGCCTGGCAGCTTTGTTGCTGTTGAGGCTCAGTAATCACACCTTTGGAGTTGGTTTTGTCCATGTATGTGCAGCGCTGGCCATATTTCTGTGTTGTGACTGGCTTGTGAAAACCCATAAACTTGAATAAAATTTGATTTTTTTTGATTAAATGATTTTGATGATTTTTTTGATTAAATTCTCAACTAGTGTTTACATTCTCTAGTGTTACCTCATGAGGAAGCTCATTATTGCAAGAAGTTACAAAACTACTTATTTACATAATTTTAGTGATGCCAATGAGAGCCCTTCAATGTGTAAATGTTTTCTGTATAAATGTGTGTGTGATGCATTCAATTTTTTTTGTGTAAGTGAATATAGAATATACTTGGAGTTTATGTCAATCCCTCATATGATTCAGGAAGTAAAGACAATTAAATGTTCTTCTCATTGTATAACTGAGCTGACTGATAGCTTGTTCTTTTACCAGCATTGGATAAATGAAGGAAGTGGTAAGTATGTGACATTAGTGCCTGATTCATTGAGAATAAAAATGTCACAGACTATCACATGGTTGTCTGTGGTACAAAGCTCATGTTGTGCCAGTGGAGCCTGCAGTATTTAGATCATTTGGTCATGAAAATGAAGCAGGTACAAACAGTCTGGTTTTGTGATCTAATTGGATAATGCATTAGCTTATATGACAGAAGTTTAACAAAGAATATTTCCTTTATCCACATAAAAAAGCAGATGGACCATAAACAGTGGCATCCTGAGTCTTTACAGCAAAAGAAATGCAAACAATTGGAACCTCCCCAGGTGGCCTGACAGCATCCTGATAGCAACAAAGAAAATTGCTGGAACAGCTGGTCTGAGTATGCAGAAATGCAAGCTAAAAATTTCAAAAGTCATGAAGATGTCAAATTCTTACTGTCAAATGCAACTTCTGGTGAGTTTTAATATGCATGGCGCTTCTGAAATTATGACTTGTGACTTTGTCACTTCTGTTAACCTTCCCCCCTGCCCCGCATTGCTTTCATGAAGTAAGTATCTCAATAATTAAGGCAGTAGTCAACTTTTCTTTATTAAAAAAAAAAAAATTAACCTCCCTTGATATATAATGCTCAGAAGTCATCCTGTCACCGTCACCTGTAGTCTCAAGTCTGTGATCATAGAAATGAGTTGGGGAAACTAATGGCAGTCTGAAAGATATGATGTTGACCATAAAAATATTTGTGGTAGAGTTCAGATGTCACGAATCATAGTAAACACAGAAACAGAGAGTAAACTGAGTCATATATTATCCCTCTCTTTTGTTTTTGGCTTCCTGTGTATGCAAAAGTAGGTGCAGGTCTGTGCCAAATACTAGGTTTGAAGCTGTTGTGTGTTTTGTTTACAAACCTTGTTAATATCATGAGGCCTAAATGTTTGGTGGTTTGCTGATGTTCTCTAAGATAGCTGTGCTTAATTGTGGCTGGGTAGACATTGGCATCTTAAAATTATTCATGTAAGATGCTTCAGTTGCAAGGAAGAGGTGGTTCATCACAAAGAGTAAGAGGGTTGGTATCATGGTCAAATGGGCAGCAATAGGAAGATCATTTTTCCAGTTTTCCAGTATGTCTTCCAGGATGTCTCACTTACCAGTTAGCTTCTATGGAAGTATTCCTGTGTTGCATCTTTATCTGTTATGTGTGAGCTCCTTCCTTGGACTTGCATGTGTTCTCTCCAGCATTTTTATAGTATTTCTTGAAAACAGATAACAATGAATAAACTGAGAGTCATTGAGGAGGGGCTGACTTGCTCTGCTTCTGATGATAATCAAAGAAATATGCAGAGGTAGATATTGCAGCCTGTGATGGTCAAGCCATAAATAAGTTTCTCACTCTCCATACTTGCTGGTGAGTAGGAAGAATAGTGGTCCAGAGCTGTCTTGAGAGAAACATTGTCTGTTTGCCAGCTAGAGAGTTAAAAACATTGTTACGTTTTGCAACAGGAGGTATTAAATGCTTCTGTTCCTTTTTGCTAATGAGATGAGAGAGTGGTGTTCAGTTTATCTGTTGAATACAGATTGCTTTGGCTGTGTTAAGGAGCTCTGACCTAGGCAAAAGGAAAGAAGTGGGAGAGGTTTCTGCTCTCTGTAGGTGGATCTAGGAGGCTCCTTTACAGTGTTGCTGTCATGTTTGCCACTGACTGCACTGGGGGACAGCCCCACTCCAGGGGTTGTGAGGAGGTTGAGTAAGTTGGGCAGCATCTAAGTGATAAATGGAGTTGAGCTAATACACAACTGACTCTTGAAATTTGAGGCATCTCTTGGCTGGAAGCAGCAGGGATGCAGATGGAGAACCTCCCTATCCAGCCTCAGAGCTGGGATAATGTCCACAGGGCATAATTTATGCTCCATAAAACGTGTATTCCTCAATGGTGAGGGCACAGGCATCTCCCAAACTTGGCCTTCTCCCAGTCTCAACAGTACTGAACTGTAACTAGAGCACAGAGGGCATTTGCTGGTTACCTCCACAGTGCTGAGATATGGACTGAATTCATGGCTGCTGGTAGAGGATCTAGAGATCTCTTGTCTGCTAAAGATAAAATGTTGGTTGGTCTTTTGTGCCTGCTTCTCTCCAAACTCCCCACTGAAGTTTAGCTTGCTTAACATACCTCCCTTGGATTCATTCACTGCTCATAAGCAGTGAAATATTGCTGGTAGGCACTACCTCATCCATACATCTAGATTTTCCAGTTTTCTAGCCTGGACAGAGCTTGAGCCAATGGTTTGGTTAATTGGAACCCCTAGAAATTGATCTTGACTGTTTTAACTTACAAACAGTGCCTGGCAGATAGGTATATGTAGGAAGTATTTTAGTTCATTATATCTTCATATGATTTACAGTGTTTGATAGGTCACCTTGATGCTGTGCTGTTTTGCATATTAAGATGGGGTAGAGATCTCCGCTCACTGGAGAGTGAATCACAAGTTAGGTCTGGCTGATTGTGTGGTGTTACACTATCAGATGATGTAGGCAGTATATGAAGTGGAATATGGTAGAAATGGGGCATGGCATACATTTTCATCATGAACATACAGCATTTACTGACCATGTTTGTTTGTAATCTTTATTGGAATATTGATTGAGGTATGTGACAGAAATGAGCAGTGAGTTGTGTAGAATCCTACTGTGGCATTTCTATACTTTCCACAATTTGTCTTTCTGTAAAGACTTTTCTCCACTTAAAATTTCCTTTTTGATAATCTATTTGGCTTTCTTTTTTAAAAGAGTATTTAAAATTGATTTTTCCTAATGTTAGTGATACTTGGTTCCACCTTACCTGTTATTTAATGGTTTAATTTTAGTCTGAAGATAAATGGGTCCAGAAAAATTTCTACTGGGTCATTGAGGCTTTCTGGATATTCACATGGATGATAATAAGATTAGCTTTCTCCTAATTATAACCAAAGGAAAAACCATGGCACATATTCCCTAAGTAGGGAGAATCAATGAAATATGCAAATATATGTTTCACTAACATGACCTGAAACCATGTGCCTAGTGTGGCCTAGAGGACATGCTGAGAAAGTGAAGGACAAGTTGTTGGACCATGTATATTGACAGTTGTCTGTGTTATACTAGATGCAATACCAACTGCATCAGCAAAATAATAAAAAAAGACAGAAAATATGTGTAGAAAAGCAGTTTCACGGATGCATTGTAAAAGGCTGAATCATAAATATCACTACAGTTGAGACAGTTTTTGAACAGAAAGAATTGAGGTGTTGCCTTAAAAGTGAGCTCAAATTATCAAACAGCATACATGATATATACATGTTAAAAAGTGTGGCAGCCAAAAGCAAAAGGTTCTTACCAGGAAACTTCCAGTTCTCTGTTAATATCAGGGAGTCTAGCTGTGCCTCTGAAATAGCATGTATAGTGGCATATGCATCACCAATATAAAAATTAGAGGAAGATGCAACAAAAACACGGTGAGATATTATTCATGCCAATAAGCCTGGGAAGTTTTAGGGGCCCTAGAGGAGGCTTAAACTCTGACTGTAAGGGGCTTTTCACAGCCTCATCCTTTTATGTGGTCCCTCTGTGTGCCTTAAGCCAGGGCAGTTGTGTGCGCTCTTGAAGAAACATCCGTGAATTAATTGAGCTTGTCAAATTCACATATACTAGAAATTGTATGAAAGATTTAAAGTAATTACGGCATTGCACTGGTCAGCTCCTAACACCATACCTCTCAGGTATGAACATGCGTGATTCAAAATTTGACCTATGTTTTTTATTGGAGGGGGCAGGGTTTTGTGTCTGACTTATATTTGACAGTCTACCTAATTAGCAATGCCAGATTGCATAATGTTGTTTGGGATGTGTATATACAGTATGGTTTTCACTTTTTCTTCCCTTTTTCCCAAGCTTTTTATCAGTAATGTTCCAGCCACTTCTGAAGGTTCACCTCAGTTGAAACAACTATGTCTAAATTGCACCTGATTCTGTTTTCTGGTAGATATGTGTCCTTGCCAGTCTCAAGGCTATGAATTTACATCTAGCTATTCAGTGAGGGACAATTTATTTGTTTAACCCTGGAGAAACTTTCATAGAAGTATTTCAGAAAGACCTTACAAAGGGAACTTGTGCTTTTGTCTTTTTTTTTTTTTTTTTTTTTTTGGTGTGTTTTCTTCTGGGAGATGCTTTCCCTTAACTGAAGGGATATGTGTCTCCCATCACAAGGTAAATGAGATTCTGCTCTTGCTTAGAAAACACTTAGATTTTGTGAGTGTCGTTTATTCAGGTATGGGTTAATGATTTATCACCAGATGGATTTTGGTTTTGTTTCGTATTTCTAAAAATGGTTTCACTTGGTGCAGCTGTACTCTTCCCCATTGTCAGTGTCTCCACAGTGATCACGAAGCACTGGAGGTGCCACAGGTGGCAAGGCAGCCTTGCAAGGAAAGCAGACAGGTCCTTCCACAGACTGTTCTTGTTTAGGTGGTAGACTCTTACTATTGCAGCAGTTAATCTAGATCAAGCACAGGCTTACCATGGGACCAGCACAGGGAAGAAAGATCTGTTTAACTGCCTGTGATGTGGTAGTAGTCTTATGTGCAGTGACTTAATACTGGAAGTGTACTCCTGAGCTGTGAAGGACATTTGTCTTCCAGACTGTCTAGGACAGTAAAACCCCTCCTGAAGTGGGTTTCTTCCACCTGATGTGTTTTATGGGCTGCTGTTTATGTGCTGTTGCCTTCCACAGGCCTAGGTCACTCCTCCTGTAGCCCTAAGCTCCTACATCCAAAGCAGTATATGTTTCTGGGCATGATGGCCTGGAGGTCAGTTCCTGAGGCAGCATAGCGTGGCTGGCAGCTGGAAATCAGATTTTTTGGGCATGTATTTCTTGTATCCATGGATCATCATAATGGTTTCTCACAGACAGGCCTTCACTCATCAGACATCTCTTGCAAAGCAAGCAGAATCCCTATCATCCATCATAGGGAATATCTGCTCAAGAATATTTGTTTTATAAATAGGTTTGAAAATATGACTGGGTTTAAAATGAGCAGTACAGAAAACTGAGACATTTGTAACTTGTTTGAAAGCTGACCTTTCAAGGGAAGGTGGGATAAAGTTTCTACTTCTCTAATCTCTGTATTTGTGACTCCTATCTGCTGTAGGATCTAACTGCTTGAGATCTGACTTAAAGCCTTCCTTTGGTGAGGCAAAAATAAATACAACAGGTAAGTGGCAAAACACAAAGGCAAGTAACAGGAGCAGTTGTTTCCAGGAAGAAGTTCTGAAAAAGGCAAAGTTGACAGCAAGAGTAAGAAGCTTGGGGGAATTGTTTGTGGTAGGAAAAAGGTCTTTTGGTGCCTCGGCTAATCAAAAGAAAACTAGTTAGTGCAGAGACAGCTATAAGCCATTTATGGAGGAGGAAAGGTAGCCTGCTGCTGTTGCGAAAAATGTAACATTTTTCACAGATGCATCAAAAGAACTGTGATAGCACACCTCAAATTTCATATTAAAAAAAGATTATTTCAAGAGGCATTAAACCAGGAAGTATGGTATCCTTACTTGTGAAAGGGATTAAGTAGATTGTGAGCAGCAGTGCTTTGACCTGTGGAAAAATGCAAACAATTTCCTACAGTTGAGGTGGTCTGATATTAGTCTGAAGTGATGTTCTATAATTTTTTTTTCTTGGTCCTCACAGCCAGTGATTCTTGGAAAGGATACCTCTACAGAGTCTTATGTTGTGGTTTCTGTTTGCCTTCTTGCATAGGATATTCACACTGATGAATTCATCCACTGTTTTCATCCTTACTTAATCTTGCAGTGATTTGATGCTGTCACTTGAAGCCCAGATGTTGGCTGAACAGAGCCTTGGGTGCAGCTGAGAGCTCCTATGAAATGATGGTATTTTTGTTTTGATCATTTGACATTTCTTTTGGCCTGGGTGTCCTACCTTGTAATTGCTTCACATCTAAAAGTTGAATTATTCTTTTAGCAAAATGTAGTACTAAGAATTTTTTCCCAAAAAACTCTGTTTGTGTTCTGAAATGGCATTGTGTCTGAGAAAAATTGTCAAGAACTTGCAAAACAGTTTTTATCTTGCCAGACTTTTGAAATGAAAAAAATATTTTTTTTGGCTTTCTGTAAGAGTAAGTGAAGCAGAGATAGAGGGAGAGGTTACCACACTGTAAATTTTCTCTAGACAGGAGAAAGGGCACAGCTGGAGTAGGTGCCAGAACAGATTCACTTTATATAGTTCTCTTCCAATTCTCTTTATAGAGTTCTCTTGCACAGTGCTAAGTGCCAAGGGAATATAGTGTGTGTGCATATTTAAAGCAAGCATTGCCTTTCACTTCATGTAAAGATGCGTTTGTTTAAAAAACAAAACAAAAAACCTCTGTAGGTAAGTACGTGGGTTCATGCAGAACCAACCCAACTATGTCTGCCAACCCAACTATGCCTTGCCACCTGTACCCATCCAAATTTTGGATTATTTTGCTGGTAGGAATGTGGAATGATTAAGGTGGAAGCAGCAAAATGCTCTCCTGCATGGAAGATTTTCAAAAATGGAGAAAAGTGCTGAATAATGAGTGTGAATAACAATGAAAGGTCTGAATGTTTATCACTTCATGGCAAGTATGTCCAGACTGCCCTGGTTTTAACTCCAAGGGCTAGCATTATCCGAATAACAATTGTGGTGTTTGGGATTCAGCTGTTATTCCAGAATGCCTGTTGGGAACAGCCTGGTTAAGATGCAAATCAAACCCAGTCTGAAGATGATGAACAGTTTCATAGAAAATGTGGAGGAGCAGCTAAAATGAACACGCATGCAAGTCTTTTGGGCAGGGGTGACCAGAACAGAGTTTCCTTGAGACAGGGAGATTTAAACCATAAAGTCAGCCTGTGGGCACATGTTATTGGTGCTCCTTAAAAGAAAGGAATTTGGGAATTTCACTAGACTGAAATTAATCTATCCAGATGAAATAACATATTGAAACATGTAGGCACATTACGAGGGGCCTTTTCAGAGCTGAATGAGTCATTTGAGCTGATGCTCGTGTGTGGATGCCCGTGGCATGGAGGACTCTTGCAGGACAGTGGACATCCTCCATGGGGAGAGGGAGGTAGTGGAGAGGCTTGTGAAGGAAAAGTGATTTTTCATATGAAGATGGAGCATTTGTAAGCTCTATCAGCAGCATCTGACCGGAAATGATTCTGGAAAGACATGGTGAGGTAATACTGGACAGAAAAGCAGGACGGGAAGGGAAATCTAGGATATTCTCTCTTCAGTGTCTCATCTAAATTTTAAATGTTGTCAGGTAGTTTTACATCAAATGAGAACTGAGGTATATTGTTATGACAGTTCAGTTTCCCTGCTATGATGAATCTCAACAGACTAATTAGCATGGCCCTCCTTTCTTGAGTGCTTTGGGTTGCGAACTGGCTTAAATGTTGCCACATCTCCTTGCAGATTGTCTTGCCCCTCTGTCTTCAAGTGTCCTTTCAGCTATACTGGGCAATGTTGTGAGCCTGCTCAGGAAACTGGTCTCAAAAACAACGCATCAAAAGTAAAGCGATATTTTAAAGCCAGATCAGTTCACGACAGAACCACACAAATGTCATCCAAGCACAGTCAGCTTAGTGGTGGGAGTGAGCAACAAGAGGTTGCTGTGAAAAGCTTTGTAACATAAAATTGAGGTCTTGGTATGAGGTAAGAAAGCATTATTTTATGTACGGAAATTGAAGTAAAGTGGGGCTCTTCTATACTAGAAATTTCTGCTGAATAAAATTGTGTTAAAACAGTTTTCTGTGAATGTACTTGGTCTGCTCTGATCAGGAACCAGAATAAGCTATACTGTAACTATAAGCTGTAGTGTAACTATATCCACACTTGCACTTTCACCAAGGTAACTACAAAAAACCCTGGCAGCCCAACGCCATGAGAATATGACTTCAGAGATACCACTATTACAGGGAGGGCCCCAGTAATAGGCTGAAGGTCACCCAGGAAGGCAGGGAGGGCTGGCAGAGGCTGACCCCTGCTCTCCTCAGTCGCAAGCAAGCACTAACCATTGGGCTGTTCTTCTGAACTATCAGGAAAGTAATTTCCAAAACCAATTACAGGAGTTTTTTAAAAGCATAACCACCGATCAGTTGTCCATGCCTATTGAAAGTCTCAGAGAGTTAGGATACAGGATAAATTTAAAGTGCAATGGCAGTTTTCAAGTAACTCCCTATGTAGGAAAGCCTTTTCTGCTTTTTGTGTTTTTGAAAAGATCTCCTTCAAATCTCAGCGTTAGAAAATAAACAACCAAGGAAATGAGGCGTAATTTATGTCAGCAACATAAATACAGTTAAATTCTCCGCAGTCATAGCTTCATGGTTTGAAATTTCTAATCTAGATAAGTTACAGCTATAACAAATTATGAAGTAACACAATGTTTAGGTAGGATTAATGTTAAGTTAGGCCCCAGTGACAAATGTCCCCTTTGACAAGGGGTAGTTCACACCATTTTGTAACCTCTGAACAGTCTCTAACTGCAAGAAATGCTGCCTTTTTAACAGTATTGAAGAAACATCTGTTTACTATTAAAGTAAAGCATGTAAAATTTAAACAGGAAAGATCTTTTCTGATTGAGTGATTATAAAAACAGAACAGAAATTAGTGTAGGCATTCCCTATGTTGGAGTCTAAGATTGCTGGTGTTAAATGATATCGTTGGTACAGCAAGATAGTTGCTAGAAAAACTGGGGGTAGGGCTGTTTATGTGCATGTGTTTTAGCAGCCTTCCTCTGCAGCAGGCTCAGAGTTGGACTGGCAGAGGGAGGGTCGCTGATGAGCTGGATGCAGGTTCTTGCACAGCTCATTCTTGCTGCTTACTGAGCCTGCCAAAGGGTTCTGCTAGAAACAACATGCACTCACATGCCACTTGGATCTCTCAGCTACCTCTTAATCCTCACTAATTCCCACCTGCTCAGGCACAGATCCCCCTCTTTGAAAAAGTGAGTGTTGTCAGATCCTTAGTCAGGGGTAAAAATGCCCATTTGAAAATCGCAGTGATTATCAGTTTCATATGAAATGAAGAGCCTTTACTTCAAGATGGGCGCTTCTTGCTGTGTGGACTATACAGACTAGGAGGCTCAACAAGACGGGGTGCTTATCATGCTAACAGCTCTGGACCTTGCCTCTTAGCTTCCCTCTATTGTATGTTCTGCGTAAGAGACAAAGACGACTCAGGATCTGAATCATGAACAGCTGCAAGAGAAGATTGTTTTTGTTAAGAGCTCTTCAGTTCTTGTTTTAAAGCCAAGCGTGTCTGAGCCTAGTTAACTTTTGGTTTAAAGGCTTATTTGCTTCGACATCTATTTTTTTACATACTTTAACAGTATTAAAATAGATCTTGTGCAGAGATGAGGAATATATGATTACACCCTCATTTTGTTCCTACCAATTCAAGTAAAGTGAACACACAGTAGAGGAAAAAATATTTTGAATAGTAGTTTTTTTTCCCCTCCCATTTTCCACAAAATGTAGTTTTCCTGAAACATGTTTAAGTTAATATTTGGAGTAGGGCAGATGCCTAAAGAGCAAATTCCACAATGTGGGCCCAGTCTTGGGAAAAGCTTTAAAGACCTTTCATTTTAGTGGTGGATCCTGTGAATCTCAATCTCGGAATATGCACAGATCTGCATGAGGGTCAGGGAGGGTGAGAGGAGGGTGAGAGCCAAGCGTTTCCCCAGTAAGGGATCTAAAAAGCTTGCAGGGCAGCATAGAAACGAGGCAATGTCATCATGGCTGTTCCAGTCACCAAGCAGGAGTGCTGCTGCATGTGGTACTAGCTGCAGTAGCAGAAAGGCCAGCTGAGCAGTCTGTCTGAAAAGGAGTTATAAGAAGTGAACAAGAGAAGCTAATGGCTTCATGTTAGAAGCAACTCTTTTCCTAATACCTGTAGTATGTGGGTATTTAAAAGCATTTTTAGATATAAAAGTCACAGTGCGACAGTTTCAAAAGTATGGTTGTACTCCCAATGATCAGTAATCTATGTTTTTAAAGCACCTTTATTGTCTATTTCCTTTATCTAGTCTTGAAAATAGAGAGAGGCAGAACTGGTTGTTGAAAACAGACCAGGTAGCAGACCAGTAGTCTGGTCTACTACCAGAAAACAGAGCAGTAGTAGCTGTATATACATGGGTAACAAGAAGGGTGTGATTTGACTAGTGCAAGAGAAGGAAAATTTAGCTTAGCCCATTCTGTTTAAGTTATTTTGTGTTTAAGGTTGGATGTCACCTCTGCAAAAGTCCTTTATATTCTGAGGGAAGCTTACCTTCTGTGGGGTATCCGCTATCTGTAACATCTGAGGAGCAGTTCAGCAGTGGTCTGAAAAATGTGTGGAATCTCCAAATAAAACATTAAATGGAGCATCTTACTAGAAGAGATACAAAATGGATGTGTAAAAGGACACTTTCTCAATTATGTGCACTGATAAGAAGTCACATTTGTTTTATGCTGCTCTAGATCTCTAATAACTGTTTATGCCACTGATAGGAAGTGGAAGTCCATTGTGAGTTGTCTTTGGTCTGGCTGCCAGCACAGCACAAAGTAGCTGTATCACGTTCACTTGCTTTCCATCTATAAGGTTTTCTTCTAAGTAGCAGCTAGAAGGGTGGTGTTTAATTTCTCTAAATACATTACATTTTGTTGTCGCGTTCTGGAAGAGAAGAATGGATGTTTGAATTCACTCTATTGGAGAACTCATGCAGTGCGCTCTTGAGAGAACTCTGAAATCACATAACTGAGGTAGTACTCACATTTTGTGTTCCAGTCCTGAATTTTGCTCAGAATGTCAGGCCAAGTTTAGAATTTCCTTGAGTTCACAGGCATTCAGATTTTAGAACTTTTAAATGGTTGTTTTGGGTTTTTTTGGTAGGGCTACGTTTTCAATCCCTTTGTTCAATTTTTAATGCCCTTTTGAAGGAAAAAAAACAGCAGTAATTTTCAAAATGCCTTATGATCTTTTTTTCTATTGCCAAATGCTTAGGAAAGAAATGCTCATTAGACAGCTAGGTTTGGATACTGAGCTGTTCCCGTAATGCTTCTTCAATGGCTTGTAGTTTTTGTTCCAGGATAAAATTAACCCTGCTACTTTTTCATGAGGGGGGAGGAATGATGACCATGCCTTGTTTTTTCTCATCAGTGTGTTGGCTTGCTGCCCTGGCTTTTTAGTACCAGGTGTTACAGGCAACAGTAACTTCTTTTTTTGCTTCTTTCTACCCTGTCCTTCAGCAACCAGCATTTACATGGTCATTTCAACTTGTGTGTTACTGGCCCTGTTTTCTAAAATGCAGCTATTGTACTTTCATTTTGCTGCTAGGTGCTAATATTGTACCTATAATTACTTTCACTCTTCTCACTATTTGGGCATTCACCAGACATCTTCAAGCATCTTCAAGGTATTTTTTTTTTTTTAACAATCTATTTTCTTTCTGCTGTTTTTCCTCTGAACATTGAAGGACCCCTATACAAATATTAGTAGATTGCTATCAAATAAGTTGCAATCATATGGTGACCTTATTCTTTGACCAAAGGAAATACAAGTGTGTTCTTTTCCCTTGTGGGCCTTAAAGTGTTTGTAGATGATTTTTATCAAGGGAAGCTTTTTCGCTTTTATGTAATATAAATTCAGTTAAGGTGCAGTGGCAGTTACTTTCTGTAGGTAGCTATCATTCCTGAATGCAGAGGCATAAAATTTAATGAGCTAATGCAGTGAAATATTGTGATGAGATACGGCACAAAATAGAACGGTCCTTTCATTTGACCCCACAGAAAATACCCCAGCAGCCATGTTGTGGCTAGATCTGGCAGCTTCCTACTGATGGAATGAGTGCAGAGGTTTTTTTGAAAGGACTTTAGAGGGTCAATGAGTGTTTTGGGGGTGTGGTGTTGTTCCTGCTCAGTTTGACCTGGAAAATGTTATACATGTTTTAATTGCTTTATGAGGAATAAAGCTCTCTTATACATCTGTCAGCTGGTTGGAAAGCAGGGATCAGAATCCTTCAGATTAGCCAAAGAGAGCCCCTTCCCTTGTGCAAGAAAGATGGAAGATAGGTGTTGGCACATCTTATTAGGATTTCAGTATCAATCCTTGGAGGAGGGTTCTGTGGGAGTGAACCTAAGCTCTGCCGCTCCAGCAAGGCTCTTCTGCTGTGGCACAGATGATCAGAAAGGTGCCAGTTTGTTTTACAATGAGCACAGCTAAATGTTTTTGCTTGGGGGAACTGCTGCTTGTGGTGACCCTGCCCAGACTGAGTTATGTCTGGTAGTAAAATTGTGATTTATTATTTGAGTTATGGGGCTTTTGGGGAAGGAGTGAAAATTGCAGAAGGATGTGGGGTGGAAAACCACAGGGGAACCCACAGGAAAACAGTGGAGACAACACCTCAACACTTGCTATCAGGCCACAGGCTTCCTGTTTATGTCAATTAGAGGAGCTAGAAAGGGTCTAGCCATTGAGATGCCTGGGTTCTGGCAGGGAGTTGGTGTCTCGTGCCAGCCTGGAGCTGCTCATTGCGCCGTTGCACTTCAGGCTGATGCTAAAACACATGTCCTATTATTCTTCTTGGTCCCTTCAGCCTTCCTAACATCACCAAAATATCAACGCCTTTAAAATATCGTAAGTACAAAAATATTTTAACAGATTAATAGGAGGTATTGCTCTGGAGTGCTGCACTGTTAGATTGCCAAAGCAAATGTTGAGAGAGAAAGAGAGCGTGGTTTTTTTTTTTTTCTTTTCTTTTTTTTTTTTAAA
Organism: Dromaius novaehollandiae; assembly: GCF_036370855.1. Taxonomy (NCBI): domain Eukaryota; kingdom Metazoa; phylum Chordata; class Aves; order Casuariiformes; family Dromaiidae; genus Dromaius; species Dromaius novaehollandiae. The sequence goes on along the minus strand of NC_088099.1, from coordinate 68,561,663 downwards.
CTGGGTCTGAGAATGCTGTCTGCCTTCTTCTTCTTTTTTTTTTTTTTGGCGTGTTTTTAGTTAGCTTTCACCACAAAAATGCTGATGTATTTCTTGAGACTTCTGCTGTGCTGCAGAAGAATATCAAAGGGCTTTGTTCCAGGGAAAAAGAATAACCAACCCAAATAGCAACAGCTAGAAATGCTTTATGGCCGTAGGCCCTTGATGATGCCTAGGCCTGATTCAGACCTCTGTTCGGCACTGAGCATTACAGACTTGTCCTCTTCCTGAGGTTTAGACAAACCATGCTCCCCAGTCAAAGACACCCTTACAGGTTAGGTGCTGATAATGATCTACTGTGTAGCTGACTGTGGGGCCCAAAATAGATATCCTCTGATGACCTATCACCCTGAAAGAGAGTCATATTTCTTTCTAATGGGTTGTCTTCTGCTGCTCTGCTAAGAGGCCTGTCTAGGGGCTGGCTCTTAAAATTCATGACCAGCACTGTCAACCTCCTGTTCTGTCTGTGCTCCGACTGTGACTAATTCTATCTGCATGCAGCATCTTTATCCTACTCAGGACAAAGGGACGTGTCTCAGGTTTTAGCTCACAGGGTGCATGAAAGGGCCCTGGAGAACTGCTGCATCATTATTGTTTATGAATATTGGTCCCTGATGTTTCTTGAGCTGAACCAAAAACTCTGTCCCTAGCTGTTTCTCCCCCTAGTATAAACTCTTCTACAACTATTTTGTACTTCCCAAGTTTGCACATTCCTTTCTATTTTGGTGCCTGTGTGCTTTATTTGTTAAGTGAAGTAGCTAATTAAAAAACAGAATCTCAGTTTGATTGGTGTTTTTTTCCCCCCTCTTTCTTTCCTATATTTTGCTCCAGCACTTGGTTTGTGGCCTGAAGCTCAACAGAAGGGAGCTTACTGCTTGCATCTGTTAGTGAGCAGAGAGGGGAAGGGCCCAGAGCAGCTTCACAGCTCCAGCCAGCCAGAGGTGATACAGGGAATGGAGCGTACTCTGGTACCAAACAGCATGTGTCAGACCTCATGCCAGTATGACCACTGCACTTGGTTCAAATATAGTTACACTGGTAAGTTTGTGTGTATTTATTTCCCCTAGATGAGGATGGCCAGTAGAGCTGCGCTGTGTGTGTTCAGAGTAAGCCATGGAAAAGCAGAATATAACATGCCCAGAACTGAGAGGTTTTTGAGTTCCTACAGGTTTCTGTTCTATTAACCCATGCTGACTATTAACTTTAGTCAGCATGGGTAAGAGCTTTTGCCTCTGTGGATTCTCTGGTGTCTTATAAAGTAGAATTTTCCACTGCATCATTTCCTTTGGTTGTAGTGCTTATAGGATCTCTCTCCTCTACTCAGTTATCTGTTCTTAGGAAATCTGTAGAAACTACCTCAGAGACTTCTACCTTGCAGAAATCATCATTGCTGGTTCTGAAGTTGCTAGGGGTAGAAGGAGACAAGAGAAAGGAAGGAAATGAGGCATAGAGAAATGGGCAGACAAAAGTAAGGATTGCATCAGCCTCATTTCCATGGGAAGTCAGGTTAAACAGAGAAAAAAACCTGTGACTGTTGCTTTTGTCCTGGCTCTGTATCCCTGTTAACAAGAACTGTGTTTAAGTGTTCTCATGCACCTACTGTTTCCCCTTTGGAGATTCAATAGTGAGCCTTTGTGGTCTTGAGGGGTTGGCAGGAAATAGATTGCTTGTGCTAGAGCACTGGTAGGCAGTGATTGAATGGAGAAGTAGCATCCACTGAAATCCTCTTTACTCATCGGCAGATAAAAGAAAGCTTACTATAGCTGAGATACCTTCAGTAGTGCCTTCAGAGCAGTTCATCTTTCAGTGTCCAGAGCTGAACCTGGACAGCAAACTCTGACAGCAGAGGATGAGGGATATGGCTGATGTTCATACTGAAATGTCTCTCTCAGCCGCTCACAGCTGTGAGAGAAAGGTTGAAGTTAGATGCATTGCCAAGACATCCTGGGAATGGGGGTGTGTCTAACAGATTTGTTGATTTATTACTTGTTGCCTTTCCCAAATTTATTCCGTTTCCTACTCAACTTATTTCTCCTCTGCCTGAAACATCTCTTTGCTTTGATCTCTTGGATTAAGACCTTGCAATTGAGGGAATGTTGCTGGTAAAGACTCTTAGAGAAAGCAGTTTCAGTCTTTCCAGGTCTCTGGGTGGGACTCAAATCAGCATTGATTAAATTATCTAAGGAAGCCTTAGATAACTCAACTCAGCCCTTCAAGCTGTTGACAGCACTTGGCTGAGGGTTACATTTTTATTCTTAATAAGTTTAGTTTACCAAAAAATTTGGAAATTAGTATTTTAAAAGATCAATGTCTGAACAGTAATGAGAATCATGTAGCTGCTCCCAACTAGCTTTTTCCTTTAGATCTTTCTAATTAAAGAAGGTCATAAACAATATGCTCAGATTTGTTTCTGCATAGCGCAACAGGTAAATTTCTATGGTGAATGACTTACTCCACCTTATTTGCAGCTGCTGTCCTGCCTTCTTCTGCAGAGCATGCTTTTTTAGTGCTTAGAGGAATTTTGGGAAAGGGGAAGAGTCATTTAGAGAAACCAGGAGAAGGAGGGGTGAATAAACCATCTCCAATGAGACAGTGAGCAATGAGGGAAATTATTCCCTTTAAGGGAAAGTAGGGACATTGCCCTCTTCTGTCCATTATGGCTTTACAGTGCCTGGATGGATGGTGGAACGAGAGAGTAGACTCTAGTGATCCCAAAAGGGGAAGTACATCTGTGTTCTCTCAGACACAGAGATATTTCTGATGCCTCTTCATCAACATTTCAGTGACCTCTCTCTCTCTTAAGTAGACTTGTCCAAAGCTGAGGTCTAATGTCCAGCCTCTGCTTTAAGGAGTGCTCTGTTGGTTTTTTTCTGTACTTCTGCCTGTCTCCTGGTGGCAGAGATCTGTGTTTCCATTTGGTTCCTGCTGGCAGGATTTTCCTGTTCCAGTGCAATATTCAACTAGCCCTAGCATTTCCCTGGCAAGTGTTGCGGTAAAATCTTTGGAAACAACCCAAACTGCACTGAGTATTTGTCATCATTTCTGTGTATTGTTCGGTGGCACATAAAATGCCAACAGGTGCCATCTAAGATATTGCTCTCCCTGTCAATGCTTTTTTAATAGCTGTAGAATGATCCTTGCTGCCCTCACATAACCAAGCCAGCTGTCTGTATGGATCCCAGGGCTGTGACTCCACCAGCAACTCTTAATTTAAAATGCAAAAACTGGTGTAAGTTCACAAAAGAGGAAAGCAAAGAGTGTAGGCGCTGCTGTCAAGGGGCAAGGATGGAGTATAGATTTTTCAGCTGGTTTCTGGTAGCCCGTCATTCCTTGGCAAGTTTGTTCTTACAGCCTGAGAACGGGCACCCTGCCATTCTCACAGGTGGACAGAAGGGCAAGCTGGAGACAGATCATCATTGTGTCTCGGATGTTTCAGTTAGAGGATTGCAACCTGGGATCTTCAAATAACAGTTAGCGCTTACACCCATAGCCTGTAGTTATTTATTAGTTACAGAGTAGATGTACATGTTAAGAAAAGCTGAGACAGATGTTTATTCTAACGTGATGCCCAGATTCAATGAATTCAGACATAGTGCCAAGCTATAGTAAACTCTGAAACTATATACCGAAAGATTTGGGTTTACTGAATTGCTTCAGATAATTTCTTCAATATGAATATTTCCTCTATGCATACCCTTCCTCTTTAAATGCCCCCACAGGGTTAAACTAAACAGCCTAACAGTCTTTAGGTGCTGCTTGCCTTTGAGCTGAGAATTTCATTTGTAAGACCTGTTTTTATGTAGAGGGCTTATTTTATTTCAGTGAGATAAAATGCCGAGTTCATAAAAGTGCAAAGAAAATGAATCTGCTGTGATTGAAAAACCTAGGCCAAATTTACTTGGATGTGTGATCTTTTTTTTATTTTGTTTTTTTGTTTCTCAGTGCACTACAATCCAGAAAATTAGTTCTGCTGTGGAATAGATATACTTGGCCATAATGAGATTTGGGATGGACTTTAAGATGTGCAGATTACTCTTGCAGCTTTTCACCATCGTGCTCTTGTGCAACCCCCTGTCACAGCTAATGTCCCGGAAAAGCTAGATAAGAAGGCACTCTCAACCTTACATTTTCTTTAGCCCAAGTTGCCTCACTCACACCTCCTTACGGGAGTGGGTTACAGGTCCTGCTAGTAAACTCTTCCTCCCTCTTGGAATAAAAGGAGCCTTTAGGGAGGGAGAGGAAAGCAGCTTCTTTGTGTCAAATGCCACCACGCTGTGTTTATCCAGTCCTTAGTGCTGTGTATCGCACCAGAACTGTTTGGGCGATACGGTCCATTTCTGGCAGAACTTGAGCTAGTAAGAGAGTGCTCTTACTGTAATTTGCTCTTTGTGAACTGGTACCAACCACCTTTGCTGAGTTTGTGGAAAGATAGAAATTATATCTTCCCTTGAGATATCCAGCTTAGTTGGGTGTTGATTCTGATGCTTAATTGTTACTGATAAACTTGCTCAAATGCACTGTCCTGTAGGTTCAGAGGACTCTAAGTTTTGGTGCAATATTCAAGAAATACCTGACTTTTCTGTTATCGCAAGACCGTTCTTGAATTTGCCACTCTGGAGTAGTAATTAGATACTTGTATGGTGGGAATACTGTGGACATACTTGTGCTGTGAATGGAGCCTTGTGCAGGTTGACCTGAATGAGCTAGCTCTGGAAGCAGAAGCAGGTGGTGGTGGAATGGTGCCCAACCTGGATTGTGTTCTGCCTGTAACTTGCCCTTGGGATATGCCAGCTCACTCAAGTCTAGTCAGGGGATCTTAACATTGAACTTCATGATGGGAACGCACCAGCTAGATGAAGTCTCTGTCCTGCCTTGGTTTTGAGACCTTGCATGGTGATTTAAGGGTAGTGCCCTTTTGTGTCACATGAATATGTCCTCTGACTCCCTGGTCTCAGAGAAGCTGCACAAGAAGCAGCAGCAAGATCTGTTTCCCTGGTGGCTGTGCTACACTGTGTGTTTCAGGTTGTGGGTTGCCTGGTTGTGTTTCAGATGCCTGTATATGTGACATTCTGAAAAACATTTCGTTTCCCAGTGTGAGTTACAGTCTGTGCTCACACTGCTCAGATACTCATTGGAAAAGCAGTAGAATCAGGTGTCTGCTTCTGCTGCCCAGCAGCACTGTGCCTGTGTCATCCCAAAGTATATTTCTTTGTGCCATAGCTGCTGGCAGTCATGGAGTTTGTAGACTGAACATGGGGATGCACCCCCTGGTGCATCTGGTTAGGTAAGAAGCCTGGAGTTACAGGCCAGACCAAAGCCCTGCAGTTGTTACAAGGCTGAAGTTCAGATCCTCTTGAGGTGTGTCCCCCATCATTTCCTCAGATTCACACGTGGGTTTAAGTGCCTGGATCTCATCAGAAATTAACTGACACATATTTGTAAAGGAATGAAATCTTCAAACTGCTTCCTAATCATTCACTTTTACCTCTTAAAATGGTGCCTTTGTAGTAGAGTAGTTTAATAGCATTTTGAGGCAATTACAAGTTCAGAAATTGAACTGCTAGAGGTGATCCTTCTTTGACTTTACTATTACAGAGATTTAGCAGTGTTGTATCCAGGATAGCATAGGCTCTACTGAACAGAGTTGCTGTGCAGTTATTTCCCAGAGGAGAAAGTTCCTGCAGGAACTTTTACAGCAGGGCAGTGGCCAGGTAGGTCTTGGTGGGTCCCAGCACAGCAGATGAGCATGTTCAGCAATCTGAGCCCTCCTGAACCCAGCCATTGTTTTTCCAGTCTTCCTGGCATGCTTACTAGGTACTTTGTCCACTGTCTGTTTGTGGAAATGGATTCATGACGCTGCTGCCTTCATAACTCACCCCCCCAAGTCCAGTACAGACAGCGGTGTTTCCCACAGCTCCTTTAGTGAATATGCTGGCTTCTGAATTCAGTGGATATGGAAGATGAGAGAGAAAGAGGCCGTGCAAAGGTTTCCAAATACGTAGTTTGTACTTGAGCTGCTGCAAGAACTGTGCAAATGTGCAGAAAACAATAAATAGGTTGCTTCCATCTCCCTTTCACTGGCAAACATTAACTGAAGTTAGGCTTGAGCTTAACAGTATTCAGATCGCCTTGCATGTGGCTTCTACTGTGAACTGCACAATGTTTGCGTGTCTGCTGACAGCTGCTTTGTTCCTCACCTGCTGTTGTGGGCAAACAGTTGCTCCTCCGTTTTCCTCAGTGTTGCTCAAGTTTCCATCATCTCTTTGAATACTAGCCTTCCTCCAACACCCTCTCCAATTCTTTTAAGCTCTGTGGTTTCCAAGCCCAACACCTGAGTCTTTGTTCTGCTTCTGTGGAAATTTGATTCTTTTAGCTACCTGCAGAGGAGTTCAGGAAAACTGGCTTTATCAAGGACACTGCTACTCTTTTGTTCTCGCCGGGTGGGATTGGTTCAGGTATTGATAATCTGTAATAATCAACCTATTTTGAGACACCTTTCTCCCTTCTGAGGAGTACATGGAGTAACAGGCAGAACACAGTAAAAGGTTTTAGAATAGAGATGGTTTGTAAAATCAAACTGAAATTCGTAAGTCATAAATAGGCAGATTTTCCAATCTCTCTCTCTCTTTCTCACGGTAATTATGGATAAAAATGGGCATGGTTATACGCACAGTGTCTCTCCCTAAGTAACAAGTTTTCATCATGATGAGCTTTAATTGAAGTTGGTTATATTTCCAGGTATTATTATTCTGATAAAGTTAATAGTCCAAAAAAATAAAGAAACTGTCATTTACAATTGGCTGATCTCAGGACAGATTTAAAAGGATACTTTTAATAACGTCTTGTAATTGTTACTCTGTTATATCCGCTAGCTATACAATTATGGCTGTGGAAAAATATATATTCTTATTACCAATAATTAGGAAAAAATAAAAATCCCATATGTTTATTATATCTTCTAGCTCAAGACCAAATCTTATGGAAATAAATCCCCAGGAGGGCTGAATTATAATTTGAAATGCTATGCAAATGAAACACACACACAGTTAGAAGTGGAGGAAATACAAACATGCTAAAACAAAGACAATACGTTATAAATATGACCAATTGTAATTCAGGTGGAAGTCACAGAAAAAGGGATATTCTATTCTCTCTAAATATTTAGATATTTCTTTTTGATATTTCTATAATAGTATTTCTGTTACCCCTTAGTACTGATAGACTAAAGGATAAGTTTCTTGTGCCTACTGCAGGTGAATTACTGTGGAGCAGAAAAGGGCTGGTTGAGGAGGTACACCTGCTGGATTTGGTTCATGATACTCTCTCAGATGCTGTATAACCCAAACTGTTGCCAGGAAGAGGAGACTCGTACCCTGAGCCAGGTATCTAAGTAGGTTCCTTTCCATGCCAGGAAGTGTGCATTTTGTTAGATGAACAATAGTGCAGATTGAGAAGGCCCCCTCTTGCAATTTTTCAAGCCCTACAGGTCCTAATGTGCCATTTACATACAATTCACATGGTTTGAGCAGAAAAGTACAAGGCATTTATAGCAGTGAGATCTACAAGGTGGATAAAGGAGGTGGTGCATTTCAGAGCTACATTTAGACCAAAAACTAGTGGCTATAAAACAAGGAGCAGTCTTGACTTGTGAGGGAGAAAACTGGCCCAAATGAACCTTTTTTTTCCCCCTGTAATCTGTAATTTTTCAGATAAATATAGTGACTCTGCACTTAGAGAAAAATGGAAAACAAATTCTTGACGGATTAGAAAAAAATGAGTGATACAAGTTTTCCTGCTTAAAGTATGGGATTCAGTGACATTGAATCAGTAAACTTCAATTAGTAAACTGCAATCATTTGTTTCTAGTGCAGGCTAATCCAAAACTTGTGTGTTTTTTAGTATCAAGGGTCTGCTAATCAAGGCCGAAACTGGAATTGCTATGGGTAAGGTGCATTCTTAAGCCCAGCTGCGAAGATCGGAAGAGAATCTTCCCAAATGTCCTCTTTTCTCTCTGCGCTCATCCCTGTGCCTGTCACTGAATACCAGCATTGCTCTGCCTCCTCTCTGATTCCATTTTCTGCTTTTCCTCAGCACCCCGGGCTCACCCGTCACTTCACACTCTTCAGATCCCTCATGGTTCTGACCCTGGGGAGCTTGGCGGGGTCCCCCCTGAAGCCTCACTTGGGTGAAGTGCTCCTTCCTTCCTTTAGTTAGGATGGCGCCCTGGAGGGAACCAGGGGGATAACTTCTCTCTTCCCTGCTCCCTCTAGGTCCCTTGAGCACTTTTGTCCTCTCGAGCTTTGGAGAGCGTTAGGATGGTAAAGGTGAGGATATTTCAGCACAGCTCTGCAAAGTGCTGGTAGCACATCATTTTTTTTGTAGTAACTTATCCTTTACAAACTTCAGCCCAAAATGTTTAAATTCTCAGGTGCTGCTGACTATGGGGACATAGCGAAAAAGTCAATTCGTAGTCCCTTTGGTATGTGCAATTTATTGGTTTGCACCCTGCAGAAGGGGAAGATTCTGGTTCTTTCAGCATTTTTTTTTCTTTTAAAGTAAGCAAAGAGAAAAAGCGTGTACTCCTAGCCGATGTTTGTGTCACGCTTCTAAATGGATTTACTGTTGGCTTCATTTTGGGGTTTGGGTAGAGTGTCTGACATAAACTGAGGTGACTTAGTACAATGTAATTTTATCATACTCCATCATATTTGAGAAGTGTGTACTCTTTATAAAGCATACTAATGTTCCCTAAGGCTCCCTGTAGGCTATGATAGACAGTTTTGGTCTGATTCTAGGCTTTCTTTCCTTGGTGTAGATCAGATGTAATTCCACAGCTATCAGTGTATTTATATCAGACTCAGTGCAAGGTGGAGAATAAACAGGCTATTACAGAAAGCTGTACTGAAGCAGCAGTGCTGGCCTTTTCTTCAAGAGTGAGCTTCATGTGACGTAACATTTTGTGCTGTCTTTAGAGGGCAGCAGTCCTAGAACGTTCTTTCTGTAAATAGGCCTGATGTTCAAAATTGGGAGCATCAGTGACTCCTTGAGCCCACCTAGGTGCCTGACATGGCTGCCTCTGAATGTTAGTTCCATACTTGCTTCACAGTTGGCCCAGCTGCAGTGCTCCAGCAGCAGTTAGGCTGTGTCTCCTTTCACACTCATTCAACTATGTTTTGCTCTGCAGCTTTAATTCCTTACCAGAAAGGAATCTGCATTACTGCAGTGGCTCTGTCGGTGTATGGGGTTACCCCTCTGCTGATGGCAAAGTAGGTAAAAAGGCAGTGCTAAATTGCTTCTCCCCCTTCTTCCTGGCTGTTAAGTCTAGAACTCCTTGCGATGCACGTGTTTTTGAGTAGAGAAGCTATAGCAGTGAGTAAGAGAAGAAACTAAGGTTTCAGGGAAGAAAAGTAAAGAGAGCTTAGTGCATTAGAATATGCCAGTTCATGTTTATTCTGTCAAAATTCAACTGACTTGATGAGCTTAAATCAGCTTTAGTCATGATGTTTTCTTTTCAAATTCCTTGCTTCACAGGAGGCTGTGTCTGTAGCACAGAAGTGATTGAAAATCAAGGATTAGGATGGAAGTGCCTTCTCAGCCAAAGCTTGTTGGCAGTGCTGCAGAGCTGGAGTGTCAGCTTGCTTCAGACCTCAGTGTTACCCTTCTTTGAAATGAGGGACTGGAGAGCAAATGATCCTGTGGATCCTGGGGCGTCTCACTAGAGGAACATGGAAATTGTTATCCTCAGAAGTCCTGCTTAGGTTATCCTGAATCCAGTGATCTCTCAAGTGATACGTTATAATCATGGTGTGCTCGCATCTCTAGGCACTATCTTTTTGTCTGATAAGTTGTCTGGTTATAAGGGACTCTGGTCTTGTTAATAGGTGATTCTGGAGGAATAAAAGAAGGAAGCAGCTTTCTCATGAAAGAATTCATGAAAATTGGTGTAGGCCCAATACTTATCAATTGACTGTGTAGTTTGTTTTTGTTTTAGATTTTGTTTTTTTAATTGTTACGCAGTATTTAAATTAAATTACCCTACCTGCTTTCTTGACAGTAGCATCACCAGTATTCAGCTTTCCAGAGCCAGTGATAGGTGGTCAGAGCTATTTTGCTACTGTGCCTTTTCATCGTCTCCAGTAGATGTTCTTGAAAATGACAAACTACCTATGTCTAGAAATGACCCTGACATGAAAGTAGGTGCACAAATGGTTCTGTGTGCACGTGTATACCACCCCACACCCACCCCATTCTTGCTCAGAATTTTGTATGTACAGGTATGCAGGGCGGGGTGTTTTGTGAGTCTGGAGTCACAGACCCAGCTGTGGGTGCTGTACAGATTGATCTCTGCTTTTGAGAACTTTAGCTCTTATGCATCAGGATTTTTACAGAAATATGAAATAATGATTTATTACAATCCTAGTTTTAGTTTTCTGGTGTCCTAGGTTTCTTTTTAGACTTTTTTTTTTTAACCTGTGATGCTTATCATGAAGTATAGCATTTATTTTCTTTCACAGTTTCATACATTTTATTTTCTCAATTTTTGATAGCAAAAAATAGCTGGAATTTTTAAATTTCTCTGTAGCAATCTCTGCTTTTTCATTCTTTCTTCCTGTGGCTTACTCACCATGCTGTTTTGTCCTGCTAGGAATGCAAAGCCTTTGTTGTCTCAGCAGTTAAAAATCCTTAAGTCATGCTCCAGTCTTATTCCCTGTGAGTCTCCCCTGCACATGGACATTGTTACTCGGTTGTTGTCAAAGGTAGGGATTGTCATCCTGTGTTAAGAGAGAGATGGATTCACTGTGACAGACTTGTGCTTACTCCTTGGTAATGAGTAGACTTTTAAATAACCTATGGATAAAAACAAGCTCCCCTGAAATTTCTGTTTGTACCTGTCGTCTTAATGTCTTAATGAACTTTTGATTAGCTGCGGACATGTTAAATGTGAGCCAGGAAATGTCAGAGACAAAAATGGGAAGGGAGTAAGAAAACATCACTGCATCACTGAATAGACATGCAGATGCTTTGCTCCCAATGTTTGCAGGAACTAGAGTTAGTGCATACCCTGAACAGACTCTTGTTTGGGTCTGTGTAGAGTGAGGCTCTCCATTTCTGCATGTTTCACACCAAATCCTTATCCTGTATACCTGCTTGTGACAGCAGAAACAGTAGAATTGTGTTTTATAGTTTGCACAAACATTGTTTGCTCTAACCTACAGTCCTGGATCTAAATCCTGTTGTTTCTGCCTGAAAGTTCAGATGTTTTTGAAAAAATAGTCCTAAAAAGCTTTCTTGGTGATGTTTGCCCTTGTGTATAAAACTCCTCTAGCATTAAATTCAATTAAAGTCCATTATACAATCTCCCTGTTGTTAGACAGTCCAGGATTTCCTCTGTCAGCTTTATATGTTCATACAAGACTGAGAATGTCATTGATTTTGGCATCCACTGTGTTTTCAGGGGCTGCCTGACATCCTCTGACGTTTTTTGAGTAGATTACTGGTTGCCCTTTGTGTTGATCATCGTGTCTTTACTGCATCATCTTGGGAAAGAGAAGTTGATCTGATTATAGGGGATGTCCTAATGGAACCTGCAGGTTGAATAATGAATATGAGAATGATTTTCTAGAGAAGGCTATCATAAAAAGCTGAAAGTTATTACGATGTATATGTCTTGTCAGTGCACAAACAAGATGACCACAAACTTAAATGTGAATGCCCAGCTGTGTCCAAAAATGAGATCAGCCATAAAACCAAAAGAGACAAAACATCAGTGAATCTTCTGTTCCTTTTTAGAAACCATCAGATAGAGAGACCTGATGAAACCAGCTTGTTCTTCCCAAGTTTCTAGGCAACTCTGCAGTGTTAAATAAGTGGATTTTGACTTTTCAGAATTTGTGTTTGCTCTGATTCAGACCATTGTGATTTTTTTTTTCAGAAACTCATCTTTAAAAACTTTTCTTTTGGAAACACCAGCAAGTCTTTCGGTCTGATCAGTAAAGTCTGATGCCCTTTGTAGTAGCTGGCATTTGGCTGCTTGAGAAGCCAGCTACCAACAGATAGGCTGAGTGGCCTAGTTTGGCCCATGACTGTGGGGCTTTCTTGATCCTAGCTTTGGAGTAACGATTCCCAGAATGGAAAACTGGTCTGGGACAGTGAATGTACTGAAGGTGCCTCAGAGACACAGAGCTCACAAGCATTATCAGAACAAAGGAAAATAACTGTCAATTTACTCAGAAGTATTTTGGAATGGCAGTTTTCCTTTCAGGGCTTCTCATCTTCCAGTAAATTTCCTTTCCTTATGACTAAACTAGTGTTTTCCTGCAAAGTGTTTTGTTGTCAGTTAAAACTTTTTGTTCGTTTTGTTTTCTTTTCCCTTTTGGGAAGAATCTCTGGGCAAATTTGGGAAGAACCCAAAACATTTAAGTAGGTTATCTAGAACTGGTCAGTCAAAGAATCCTCTCACTGTGCCGGCATGTCAGCACGCAGTGGAGCAGTCAGCAGACTGAGTCTGTAAACAGAGATCTGCTCAAGATTTTCTGATTCCTCGTGGAGACACAGCTTGTTTCCCTCTCCCTCTGTCCCTGCGCCTGACCAAGCCACTTCAGGAAGCTGCTCCATCTTTTGTCTCCTTACCGTGTTACTGCTGAACCATGTCAATGTACCATGCTATCAGCCTGTGCTGTCCAGCTGGACCCTGATTAGTCCTCGGGGCAGCCAGATGTGCCGGTGCTTTCGTAAATGTTTGCTGTCACTGTAAGCTGCACAAGCTGACATCTTAGATGAGTCTTGATATTGTTAAGAATATTCTTAGAGAATAGAGAACTGAGCTGAAAGAAAGAAGTGCTCATGAAATTAACTCAAACACTGAGAACTGGCTTTTCTTTAGGCCTGCTTCGTATGAAACTTTTGCAGTGAAAGCCCCAGACCTTGCTCGTGTAGGTGGAGGGAAACTAAGTTAGTGTGTGTTTAAGCAATAAGCTGAGGGTAAGAACCAGTGTGAGTACTTACTCTTGTTTAAGTGTTAGCTAGCTCAGCTCAAAGTTAACATTTCCGCTCTTCTTTTGCTTAATGAGGCATTAGAGAAATGCACAGCTTCTTGAAATGGAAAGTGATGCATCTTCCCTCATTGTGCAGTTCTAATCTAAAAAAAAAAAGAAAGGAAAAAAACCACCACTGCCCCCAGAGACCTCAGGTTTGCCTAGTCTTGATTTCCAGCTCCAAAGCACACAATTTAGTAGTACAAAAATGAATGGAGAAGCTGCTCACGCTCAAGTAAGGAGCCTTTAGGCATTAAGACTGGGGAGCTTTTAAGAAGAGGAGTAGAAGAACGAACTCTGGGGACCCTTCCTTGGAACATCTTTGTTCAATAGAATTATAAGCATCTCAAAACGCATTGTATCTCAAAGCCATGCTCCACACCAGAGAAGTTAGGCTGTGCTAAGGAGCGTGCTAGAGAGGGTTCAGTATGTTTACTTCCACCCCCTCTGGTACTGCTAACACTAACTTTTCACCTTTCAGGCTACTGTCTCCAGGGCTTATGCTCGACAGAAACTGCCCACAACTTACAACCAGTTGTAGTTCCCCTTTCACGTCCAGATCCAGAAGTTTGTGCTAGAAACAAGACTGCTTATTTTTCTTCAGTAGAGTGATTTTGCTGTTTGCTATGGGAATGCAACAGTTCTTCAAAATACCTTACTTAAGTTTTTTCAGGAACCTGGTGAGGTCAAGTATTCTGTATTTGTTCACACAAGATCGTTGCTTCACAGCTGTCCAAGAGTCTCCTGACCTCAGAAGCAGGGGGTCAGAAGCCTATAACTGCTCAAATGCTATTAGCGTCAGTGAAGAGCCTTGCAGCTTTTTTAATGTAATATGGATCAGTCCAAGCCAACTAAAAATAGTTCCTGGTAAATATATACAGTCAATAAAGTGGAATAGGGAGACCTGAGAGGTTTCTACAGATGGATGAGGGCATGGTACTGGATGTCTGTGTCTGTCAGCTATTCCTGTTGGTGAGCTGCAGTGTACTTCTGATGACAGAGCCTCTCCACTATTTTGTTTTGCAGATTTCTGTTCAGCTGCTGTGGCTGAGAGAGTGAGCCACACAGCATTTTGAGATGCAGTCTGTTTTCCTGAACAGGTGAAAAGGGTAAACCTAAATCACAAGAATATGAGCCCAAGGGATGCTTTCTTTAACTGTAAAAATGCACATTCTCCATTTGCTTTGTACAAGTTTTGCCTGTACAGAGAGCGATGGGGTAGGTCCTGGAGCATCCCAAACTGTTACAGAGTTAAGCTTTGAAAAGGAAGGTGTCTCTTGCTTTATTTTTTGTAAATGTCTGCCCTGTAAACTTTCATAGTGACAAGTTGCTCTACTTTCTTAGAAACTAAAAATAACAAACTATGTTTTCTCTTTCAAACAGCATCCTTGAGCATACACTGCTTCAATAACTTGCTAACATTTATTGTCTTCAAAGACAACAGTGTAACATGGTGAGGCAAGAAGATCCTTTTGACATTTTGCGAATGTTACCAGAGTGTAGTAGCAAGGTGAGGCTTGCAACGTTTCAAAGCCTCGTTTGTTCTTCACTGTCTATTTGGTGGTTGCCTTTGCTCAAAAAGGCAATGTCAAGGGAAAATATAAGCCTTTTAAATATTTTGAAGTGTCCATTTAGGATTCACTCCTCAGAGAACAGAATCCTAAATGTCAGACAGTGTTTGATAGTTCTCTGTAAAATCATCATATGAAGAATTAGCCTCATTTGACATTTTTAAGCACTTAGACCTATCCAAGGAAAGTCAAGTGAAGAATTATCTCCATTTCATGTTTTGTAAGTTTATCTGTAAAAAATGTCAAGTGAAGCATTATACCATTACTGGATGTCTTTATGCAAGCTGGGATGAATAATACTGTATCTGTAGCACACAAATGTGGACCTCTTCACCTTGACTGTTCTTTTTGGGGGTTGGGGGGGTTTTTTTGAGTGTTTTAGGAAACTTCCCTGTGTTGCTGGTCACAGTAGTGACCAACTAGCCTACTCAAGTTATTGATGTCTTAGCCTGTGTTGTCTAAGACTGTAATTACAGTCAGGGTATGTCTGCGGTATGCCGTGAGGTCTAGAGCAGAGATCCAGGTTGGTCAATGTCCTGTCTCTGGGGTCCTGTGTCAAGAGTTGGCTTTCATAGAGCTACCTTTGGGAAAGTCATCTCAAGCTGTGCCCTGTTTGTTGCAGCAAGATGGAGTTTTCCCTCAATGAGCCACTATTGCAGGTATCTGTAGCTGACTCAGGATATTGGAATGGGAACTCCCAGAGATTTCAAAATAAACAAAACCCCCCTCTAATCTGCTCCTCCCCTTCCAGTTGCTACAGTTTGGAGAAAGAGCCCGCATATTCTAATATGTGATGATTCATGTGCTCTGGGCATTGCATACAGAAATGAGTTAGTAATACATTCCCACTGATGGGCTGTGGTAGGTTCAGCAGCTCTACAGAACTTGAACACAGCCCAAAGCAGAGGCAATGTCTTGGAGACAAGTCATCTTGCTCCAAGGACTGTGAGGAAGAGGTAGTACAAAATCTTTGGTCTCTGCCTTGCTCCTTTTTTTTCTTTTCTTTCTTGTTCACTCATTTTTAAAACTAATTGTGAAGCCTTTTTTTCATCTTGAATTACCGAAGAATGTCATTTGTTGCAAGAATTTCATTTCAGAGTGTGTTTTCTTGTAGTTCTTATTATGCAGGTTATGAGTATTTGCTGAGACAGGATGATTGGTTACTAATATTACTGTTTGGTATTTCTCCTTCTAGCAGAGGTGGTAAATGAGAAGGGGGTTTTATTTGTTGATTTTGGGTTTTATTTTGTTTTAGGCTGCGGGTAGCAGCATTCTTTTTAACAAGCGTCTTCAAGAGACCCAATTCCTATCTTCTACTGCAATGATTAGGAGGAATAAAAGATTCAGCAACCTGTCATTGTCGTCTTCTCTGACAGTGGTTTTGTTCCTCGAAGGAAGAGCCTTGCAAATAATATCAACTGTAAATCAGGTAGACAAAGTCCCTTCATTCTAGCTCAGTATAATTTTTCTAAACGCTCTGTGCAAGAAACTTGTGTTGCTCTGACTGACAGGGCAATTTCAAAGAATAACGAGTAAAGATGGATGTCTTGAGCAATTAATCAGACTTCTTTTGGCAACTCTCTCTGTCAATATGCAAAGCTGTCATTTTAGTTATTTTAGAAGCCAAGTGAAGGAGGATCGTACACATGGATTTCCCTTGTGCTAAATTATGTGAAATTTGGTAGTAATAGTAGGTGGCAAAATGAAAAGAAGTGGAATTCTGAAGCACATGCAGGGTTTGTATCCCTCTCCTCCTTTTGGTACCGTGACTGACAGATGCATTGTATGCATCTAGTTTGGTATTGGCATGCGGTGTGTTCTAGCTCTGCTCAGAATGAATGCTATAAAGCTGAGCAACGGAGATGGAAGAGGAGAAGTCATTGCTCAGAATTCAAGGGCTAGGTGGGAACTACTCTTGCGGTTTCTTGCCCCCATGAAATGAGTGTCTGTTTTCCTTTCTTAATGGGGATCAACCTGCTTCTAGCGGTCAGCAGGAGGCTTTCAAATGGCTTCTGCTGGTGCAGAATTGAGTTGTAGACAAGGTACAATTGCCAGCTGCAACTGGAAGATTGTAAACTAAAGATGATGATAAGCTAAAATTCTTAATTCTTGCACTCCTCCTTTCAGAATGCCTCTGCACATGCTCAGTTTGTCTGTCTTTCAATTCAGCATCCCTCCTTGTACACAGAATAGGCCTGCCACCCTACTGACTACCCAGTGTGCAAGTGGAGGAGAGGTTTCAGGCTGTGGCCTGACTCTGAGCTTGTCTGGATCTTTCAGTTCTTCATAAGAAAAGTGGACAGTTTACTTTGGAGGGAGTAGCAGAGATCTGAAGTAGTGGTTCTATAACTCATCCAGTTCTGCCAGGAACTCAGGATTAATCTCTGAAAGCTCCTACCTAGAGTGCGAAGAAATGAGGGATGCACGTAGCCTTTGCTTTGTATTGAAGGAGGACTGCAAGCATGCAGGACAGTTTGTGCTGCTTGGTTTTCCTAAATGCTGCAACTACCTGCCTGCTTAATTTCCCTACCCCCAATCCCCAATCTATCTATATATGTACACCTACGTGCTTGGAAAAAAAGAAGAAAAAACGTGCCTAGGAAAAAAGAAGAAAAAATGACAGCTCCCCACTCCTCCCCAGGGGTGTTACTGAAGAATAGGACATAGTGAGAATGCTAATCATCATCTTTGGTACACACTCACTTAAAACACTGTTTATGCTGTACAGCTTTATACACTTCGTGTCTATGTATGCACACTTCTGTGCGTGTGTTCATGTGTATATTTTCTTGTGTATTGCTTTGCTTGAGCTATGATGTTGGAAAATTCATGGCTGAAGATGTCAGAGGAGATGCATAAAATCAAGAGAAAAAGGACAGCAGGTACACAAGCTGCCAAAAGGTCTTGGCAGACATGCAAATGCACAGACCATTTCATGAACGAGGAAAGTAGCCTTCTTTTACTACTTAGCACCTAAATTGCCCTAATATGACACTAACCTTAATGCATATCTGTCTGTTAACGGTAATGTAGAAATCTCTCTGAAACCTTGAAGTCAAGGTCCAAGCATTTGTGCTCAGCTACACCCCACTAATGAACCCCATTAAAATCTGACCGAAGACAAAAGTTAGCCCTGAGAGGAAAAAGGTGGCAAGAGCCAAGTCTGGCTAGATTATTTGTTGTGGGATAGAGCATGATTATGTGATTAAGCTTCATCTTGTTGTCCTAAGCCATGTGAGCAGACACTGATTTTATAAATATTGCTATTGTGTTTATGTAAGGGGGTTTCACCCTGCTCGTTCTATGTGAGCATGTCTGTGGTTACATCAACTGTGTTGTCTTGGAACTGCGCTCTGAAAGGTGGATGGGATGTGTTTGAAGTCAGTGTGTAGCTGGGAATAATCTTTCAGTTTTCCCCAAATGAAGAAATGTGCTCATGAAAGCTCTTTTTTAAGGCTTTAGTCTTCTCAAGAAAGAGAATTTCAGTGTACAAGCAGAAAAGCAAAACCAAACAATCTCCCTTTTCCAAGGTACAAACCTTGATACCCTGTTTCTTTCAGACTGAGTGTTTTTCAGCTACCTGTCACCCTTCTTTGGTTCGTTCTTCCTCTTTACATCTAGCAGCTGAGCCCTCATCTTATGATTGCAGTATCACAGAGAAAATGTTTAACTTTATGCACTGAAGGCTTTAATGCACCTTATGGCCAAACTGAAGCCAATAGAATAAGTCGCTGTGAAGTGTGCAACTGCTAGCAGGGTGAGAGAGCGCACCAGATGCATTTCTTTAGCCATTTAACTGTGTAAGTTTGATTTCACTCATGAAGGAGTCTGGAAGAAAAACTGGTTTCTTTTATTGGACCTTCCTGGGTGAGCCAGTTCCAGACCTGAATGCCAACTTGACAGTCCCTGCATACTGGATCATGTGAGCAGGTGAGTGCTTTGCTATGTCAATGCATGAGGATTCAGTGGCAAGGGAGGGCACTTCAAGATAGTTTGCTGCTTGGAAATGTATCTTTCAGCTGGGCTACTTCAAGCATGTAGCTCTGCTATGTTGCAGCTCAGTGGGGTAGCATCTCTGTCCCTGTGACCACTGATGCTACGTGTAGACCAGATCTGCCAAGAAGCTGCGATTCTGAGCAGTGAATGAAAGCATTACAGTTGAGGTGCTTCTGTGCTAGATGCCAGCGAACGCAGTATCCTGCTCATTCTTACATAGACATGAGAGATCTGCATTTTGTTTGATTTCCTAAGACTGGAAAGATTGTGAATAGAAGTGTTTGTGCAGTGAAGAGTCGTCCATGAAACGTTTTTTCAGAAAAGGGGAATAAATGCCCCCCCCCATTTGAAATGCAAACCATTGTCTTTGCCGACGGTACCAGAGAGTGGGAGAGCTCTATCTCTAAAAGGCAAACCACAGTTCTTTTAAAAAAAAAAAAAAAAAAAAAAAAAAAAAAAAAAACACCCTCCAATACAAACAATAACCTCCCCCCTGCCCCAATAACCCAGGAGCTGCAATATTGGTGAAATTAATATAGCAGCAAGGAGAGGAACGGACCCCTTCAAAGCTTAGAGTTGAATAGATATGTCTTAAAATAACTATAATGAGCTGGACCACTGCTCCTGTTAAAAAATGAAAATACTTCAAAGTTAGGTTCCATAGGTAAAATGTTCTTCAAAGAGAATGGGCTCCAAAGGAAGGGGGAAGAGTCTCCAAAGTTTGCAAAAAAGTGAGAGAGAAAAACATTTCTCCCAATTTGGAAAGCATTGAAAAGGAATGAACCTTATCACCAAAGGATAAGGAGTAAGTTAAAAAACGCTTTCAATCCTTGTCTGCTGCAGATGACCCTGATTGACTTTGAGACAGTAACAAAAGCTTAATCTTGTTTGCAGTATATTGAGAGATGGCTGGGGGAGATTGACTGTGAAAGGGTAGTCTGCGAGCTGAGCTTAGGTTGACACAGGAAAAGCAAATTGTTCTAAAAGTACCCAGTGTCAGTACATTTTCCCATGTAGTTTTGCTCTAAACCTTCTGTCTGCCCCACAATGGCACAAAGCCAATGTAATTATTTTTGCACCCCAAGGAAAATCCAGGGGTCCCACTGAGTTAGTGTCTGTAGATGGAGTGAGGATTTCAGCGGATGAGAGCAAGGCTTCTATCATAGGTGTAATGAAAAAAAATGGTTAAAAAGCAGAAACACCTACAGCCCACAGATATTCACCATCAGTGGAAGATTTACCAAGTCAGATCTTAATTGCTAGCTTGTCTAAAATGCAAGTGCCTTTCTGGAAGAGACATCTCTAGGCAAAGGAAATTTAAGAGATTTGGACTATTTTTGTAAGCATCAGGGGAGCAGAGGGAGACATGGCCAGTCATTTAACAGTGAAATTTCTTCTGTGTTTCACAGCTTGCTGGGGCCCATTGGGTGAACAGATCCT
This sequence comes from Dromaius novaehollandiae, assembly GCF_036370855.1. Classification (NCBI taxonomy): domain Eukaryota; kingdom Metazoa; phylum Chordata; class Aves; order Casuariiformes; family Dromaiidae; genus Dromaius; species Dromaius novaehollandiae. The sequence goes on along the minus strand of NC_088099.1, from coordinate 68,541,583 downwards.
GAGACAGCACTTTGGAAGGCTCCTCTCTTTAGGGGAGAAGGGAAAGGGTCATTCGGACCCAAGCCCCTTGATCTCTGAGATAGCAGCTTCCCTTTTACAACGACGAGGTTGTGGAATAGCTCTGGTGAGCTAATTCCTCCAGGAGAGCGCCTTATGCCACGCTTGGCTGCAGCTTGCCTTGTGTGGCGACAGGCTGTGACGAGCCTGTGACTGCTCTAAACTCTGCTCTGTTAATTTCAGAGGCCAAGAGGGACAAAGATGTGAGCAAGAGCTCTTGATGTGTGCTCTTAAATGGTTAAATAAATACTTAAATGCTTAAATAAAATGTGGGCTTTCAAATATGGAGACACTGGCCTGCTCGGTTCCATGGCAAATAGTTGCCACTTAAAATATCAGAAGTTTCACCTTGAAGTCAGAGGATAGAAGGAAAAACAGTTGAACTCCTTGAAATCCAATGTCTTGAGCAGGGTTGAGCAATGTCAGGTTTTTTTCTTCTACGCTACAAGGAGTTTTGAATAAGGAAACCTGTCTGTCTAGCAGGCCTTTCAAAGTGGTGGTTAGAAGCTGCTGATGATTGCCCTTCTGAGAGGGACAGAGAAACATTAGCTATGGTGGTGTAGCAGTGTTGCTGCTCAGGGTGGCTCTACTTGTGGCCTTGCAAGTAGAAGGGTAGACACAGCATGGCCAAGATCTGGCAGACTTGTACTGGTGCCAGTCCATGGTAAAGGACTGCTCTTAGCCAAGCTTTGTAGTTGGTCTTACAGCAGTGCTGTGAAGGCACTGGTTTTGGCCAACTATATGAGGGCAGACTTTTGTGCAAGGACCAGAGAGACAAGAGTGGGGGAAGGGGAAGGAATCAGGGCAGTGAATGCCCAGTGGTGTCATTGCTGCTTCTGGTCTGAGATGTTGAGTGTATGTAACAAGATTTACAGAAAACCCAGAGATCTCCACACCACTGCACGGTGCAGGAACACTTCCTTTTGTACCTTTGGGTGTTTCCACCTGCACACGGTGTCAGTTGTACCTTTACATCTCTAATGCCACAGTGTTCTGCAGAGAAAAAAACTTACCTCAGTTAGTGTCTGCTTTCAGAACTCCTATTTAGCATACCGCCAGCATAGCTTGCACTAAGGCATAATTATTTCCCCGTTAAACTTTTCTTGTGACTTTCCCCTTTTTTCTCTTCAGAGGTGTTTTTTTTTTTTTTTTAATCAGAGCATGAATTCATAAATCTGAGATCAGAGTACTTCATGCTTTGCTTAAACACAGATTCTTAGCGATTAGAAACCAAATGAAAGGCAAATATAATTGATTTCCTGTCCTCACAGTCTGCTAGCTTTGTGGTTCACCCTTTGGTTCAGAGCTGCTGTATTTTATCTGTTCCTTTCCTAGTTTTTAAATTTTTCTCTCAGAATTTCTGTTACTTCTTTCAGAAAGATAGTATCCCCAGCTAATGCTGCTTTTTTCCCCCCTCTTCCCTTGCATGTTGACCTCACACCCCACATGCTGCTGTGAGTAGGGAGTGCTCACTGTTTCCTTCCCACTGCCTTCCTATTCTTCTCTACCTAGTGGCTTCCACTTCTGGATCCCATACCATCAGTGAGGACAGGTGCCTTTGGACAGCTGAGGTGAATTTGCTGTGACAGATTCTTTCCTTTCTCCATTCACATGTATATGCATGCACACGCTTTATGTTTTGGGGGTGTTCACACACCCATGCATGCACATACTTCACCTCTTTGGGGGTGCTACTTACCTGAGAAAGACTGGAATAGCATGAGAGTGAGTGCAGAGCTGTATGCAGAAGCAGGATTTGGTGAAGAAAGAAAAGATGACTTAGGCATGCAGAGACCTCAGCTCACTGTTCCTTTTTCCAGACCATGGACTTCAGGGAATGTTATGGCTAGCAGCATCCCATTAGAAAGACTAACTTTGAATCCTTGCCATTTCAGTGGTTTAAAAATTGCACATCTAGCAAATGTTTTCCCTCCAAACTCCAAGCTTAACCATGTTTTTGTTTGGGTGTGTTAAAATTCTGTACTGCATTGCTGTATTTTAACACTTTGTTATTGTAGGAAAATATAATTTAGTCTTGCATGCTCACTACAAATAAATCATTTTTTTCTCTCTCTTCTTACAATAACACACATAAATTTGAATTACCAGAGGGGAAAACAAGTTGCTACATCATCATGTTACTGGAATCTATGCATTTTTATTTAATTTTTAGCCAAAAGGCTTCAGTTTTAGTTGTTTGCTAATGCAAAATCAGCCATCAAAGGATCAGTGTATCAGTAATAAACTCGTTAAGCCTAAATTGTGTGGCATGTCCTTTCTGTTTCATGTTCAGTTAAGTTTGAGGTCCTCAGAGTTTTTTAGAAAACCCTTCCAGGCAACTGACTAAATGAAAGAGGGGAATTATTCACAGACTTAGAAGACAAGCAGGGCTATCAGCAGTGAAGGAAAAGTGTTAAGCTGTCTCTCTGCATAATAATTTTATTGCCTAGCTTCATGTATCATAATGTTGGAGATATATTACCCAAAGTAAGTAATACAATGCACCATTAAACACATTATGTGGTAAATAATTAAGATGTGTAACGTTAAAACTTTGGGTAGAATGTAATTACTGTGCTCTGTGGAAAATCAATGACTGCTCCAGCAGTGTAAATAAACATTAAAAACTGTTTCATGAACATACAAAGTTCAAGACTGTTTTATGAATGTATTTTATGTGCTGTTTTTGGTTTTGGTCAGTGAATGAGATGAGATGGAGAGGCTCACATACAGAAATTTGTCTTCCAAAATTGTCTGCCATGAAGATTGGTTCTTCATTTGAGTAATGAGGGATGCTGCCTGCTTCAGTGAGCAGCTGCTGCAGTAGAATGCAGAGACTCGCTGTAGAGTTGAACAAATGCTCTGGGGTTTGTCAGCCCCAGAGCCTGGTCCGTAGCCTGCACCCAGTTAGGCACTGACCAAGGCTCCCTCTTACCAGTTCCATGGCTAGTTAGTTTACACTGTAAAGCTTGTCTATTCTTGTCGTTAAAACGTAGATGTATTCAAGGCTTACACTGGTTGCAAGGTATGAACTCAGCTGGAGAACAAATCCCTTATGCTTTTTATTCTGGTCTGTAGAACTGGGAGCTCGAGAAATGAAATCTATAGAAAGCTGTTAAGATCATTCAGTTGAACCAAACAAGTTGTTTGAATTGAAATGTGAATTTACATACAGGCCCTGTTTAGCAATATTTACCAGAAGTCATCTTATATCAATGTGTCAAACAATAGATTTATGAAAAATGAAATTCTGGCTTTCCAGTTACTTTTGATGAGACAAATGTTTTGCTCAGTTTCTGTGGTGGGTCTGTAAGATTTGCCTTTCAAAGAGTTAATAAAAGAGAGAAAAAGCGGGGCGGGGGGGGGGGGGGAAGTAAAGCCAACATACTGGCCTGTACCTCAGCTCAGTATTTGCTTGCAAGCACTACTTGGGTCCCAAGGAAGGGTTCAGAGGAAGCAGAGAGTAGTGCAAGTAGCTCATCCATGAACACTGGCACGTGATGCTGCCTGTTTGGAGGAAGCCGTGCAGGCAGCTGACGGGCACGTGGCCGAGGCTGAAGAATTTCTTTAGAGTTCCTTAAAACTTTGAACGCTTTGCTAACACATTGTAGCCTTTTAACATGCAATGTTGCATTGCCTTCAGGGGAGTTATTCTAGATCTTGTGCTGCTGCGAGATCAGAACTGATCCCCTTACATGACTAGCAACAGGATGTCCTCATTTCAAGGCTTCCTCCTTGGGGAATTGCCTTGCCTAGGCAGCCTGTCAGTGCTTGGACATCAGAGATTTTCAGAGCATGCTGGAAGGCTTGTTTCATCCACTTGCCGTTTGATTCACTTGTTTTGCTTTGTTTTTAATTATGGTTTTTCCAGTATTGTGTTTGCTGATTTACATTACTGTCTCTAATAAAAAGCCATGGCAACAGGTGTTGCAGAGATTAGTCAGATAAATAAGTGATACATTTAGTGTTCATTCTTATGCACAATTCTATTAAAATGAATAACTCTAATAAGCACCTGGCAGGCATGTTTCAGTATCTGGGTAATATGCCAGAAGTACAATGTTCTGGTAGAGGATAGTTTGTTTCAAGCCTAGCTGATTAATTTTTTTGTTTGTTTTAACTCTTTGAAAGAATTAACTGTTGCCATGCCATTTTGTCATTCGGAAGCTTCTGAAAAACAGCCTTAAACGTGGTTTCGCCTATGTCCTGAAGCCTTTAGCACAATAATTTGAGCACCTTGCAGTCATCCATTAAAGAGACGTGACTCAGAGCTGTCATGGGAGATTCAGCCTCTGTTTAATCCCATTCATTTCAGGAGAAGCAAGTGCACAGTGTGGCATTTTGCCTGGGACTAGATAGATAACTTTTTTTTGATGGAAGGTATTTGCACAAGAATGTCTGTTTGTGCTGGCAAAGGCATGGTGAAAGTGGTAGTCTGCCCTCAGATTGTTAGGGGTGAGTGTATGATCAGATGGTTGCACCAGATGGCTTCTTTGAATGGTCCCATTGAAGGTGAGCTGCAGGCACTCCTGGTCTGTGATGGCACACTGCATGTACAGCTGAGAAGTTTTAGATTTAAAAGCTTCAGGAGTATGTCCTTTAATTTTTTTTTCTCTCTGTGGGTAGATGATTAACATAGAGCTCTACTTTGGTTGATAAATATTTTATTGAAGACAGAATTTATAATATAATTTCAAACATCCCTGCAATAATGAAATGTTCTTGTAGTCTCTCTTCTCTGTTTTATGTGCGTACTACCCTGAGTGATTGCCCCCTTCTCCCCTTGATACTCATTTCATTTCACATGGCTAAAGAAAAGAAGATTGACATTGATGGTTTTTCATTTAATTATTCTGTGATTACTGAAACTCTGAAGGAGGGATGGCAGCTCATGTCAAGGTATTTTATAGCTTTATTTCATAGCACATAATACCGTATCCTTGATGTTAATATTCAGTTGATGCTTTGTAGCACCAAACCTTCCTGTTAATGTTGCTCACAACAGAATTACTTTGATTTCATTTAACAAAGAAAAATGTATCTTTCATTATTTCATTTTAGCCTTTGAGGTGCCTGTTTTTGTGCACTGTGATTTTCTCAAATCACTGAATTTTCTGACTTTCTTGTCCTTTTATCCTTTATTTTTTAAATTGTTGTTGACACAAATATTGAGTTTATTAAGAGAAGTTAATGCCTGTGAGACCTTAACTTACTCTAGAGCAAGGGGAAAAATAGCTTTTCTGACTTTTGACTTTCTGAGGTCATTTGGGAGGTGTTTGATTCAGGGTGTGTGTGTGTGTCTCAGTAGTCAGTTTTAATGGAAATCCTCAATATATCCTGAACTTAGAAATAAGCTTTTGAAAACTACAGATCTTTCTCAAAGGTGGTGTTATGTTTGGGCACGGACACATAGACACATATCTCACATACTGTGTTCCTGGTATTGGTCTAATGATCTAAATCTAGGATTCCCAAGGAAGAGAGAAAATATGATGAACAAAGAAGGGAAAAAGTGTTATATTTGACAGGGATATGAACATTTTCATGGTATATTTCTTTTAATACGATTAATTTTAATCAGATGTTTTATGTAGGTATTTTTGATGATTTTAGCAATTTGTACAAGTTAACTGAAGTCCTACTTTCACCCTAAGGCCTGAAGCCTGGCAGACTGTTTGGGATGTCTCCTCTGTGTCCCTTTGAAGGGAGAATGAGCAATATGGTCACTGGAGAGAGAAAGGCAACAATGTTTATCTATGGGAAGGAAATACTCCTAAATGGATATCCTCATTTTTCTTCCCATCTCTTGCCTGCCTCCCCTCTCTAGAGTGGGAACTCTGAGTCTCTTTGACCGCTGCTTGTCATATGTGCAGGTGTCACCTTGCGTGGCTGGGGGCTCGTCCGTCAGGACTCCCAGGCACGAATATTATTACATCAAAAGCTCATTGAGATTTTTTTGAAGTGTTTGGCCTAAATGTGATGATATCAAAAGAGATGGTTTGATTCAGTGCTCACATCAGTTGTCCTGTCTGAAACCATTAAAAAAAAAAATCTATTTCAGATATTCGGGTTGTTCTATGAGATGGTTAAGGAATTCATAGTTCAGCAGGGAGGATAACTAAGCATTGGAACAATTCGTCATGGGAAATGAAGTCTTTAAATCAAGACTTGATATCTGAGTAAATGATGTATTCCTTTTCAGGAAAAAAATATGGTTTCTTCCAGGTGTTGGTTCAGAAATTAGGTAAGAAAATGTGGCCAGAAGAGGTGGAAGGTCAGGCATGGGCACTCAGAATGACAGCTTTGCTACACAGGATAGTTGCTAGTTGTTGGCAGAGAAGCCTTATTTGAGATTTCCACTGCTTGGACTTCCCACCACACTTGAGCCATAAATCCAAAACCCTCAAATGAAACTCGGAGGTTGCAGGAGGCTTGTGACAGCCATATAATGAAGCAGTATTCCTTTAGTTCTTTTTGTTCAAGTGCAACCTATAGTGCAGCACTTTCTTATGAATAGGTCCCAATGAAAAGCTAGCTCTCTGTAACGCTGTGAATTTGGGATAGCTTTGGGATTGTTTTTGTTTCAGTTAGTATTACAGCTGACAGAGGTGAAGCCTATTCCTATAGCTCTTCCCAGCCAACAACGTAAAGTATAGCTAGTTGATAATATAAGTGTTCAGAGAATCTAGCCATAGGAGGTGGTCAGATAAATGAAACTTTGGGGTTCAGCCCTCTGGGATAACTTGACCTCTAATACAGAGGGCCAAAGATCTATGGGTCTGCTGAACTGGGAGGGGAGTTGCATGTTTCTGGCAGTCCACTCGCTTCTCTTCATGCAGGAAGGGGCTTTCAGTATGTCTCAACTGTGTAACTGGATATATTTGTAAATAAGCATGCTGTTGGAATGACTGGCTAATGAGGTGAAAATAAATTCTGAGCAAATTGCCATGTATTAATTTATTTTCTGCTTGCAGCCAAATGCCCTACATCTATTCCTTATTATTTATATAACCTACCCATGTCTTAAGCAGCTCAATGAAAAGTAAAGTGCTGTAGAGGCACAGGCTCTCAAACTGATAATATAAATTGGTAGAGGGTATATCATGCCATGACATGGTCATTATGGGATATGGGGCTTGACTTAATTCATACAAAAGTCATATCCGGTACCTATTAAATATCCAGGAGTTTGCCGAAGGCTAGGATTAGGGGCTGCAATGTGTTTTAGAACTGTGGGCTTTTTGGGAAGCATTAATAAACCACATCTCTTGGGGGAGAGCATTTGAGTAGAGTGGAATGCTTTCCTTAATGTTGGCAATTTTGAGTATTACAAGATGCGGAAAACATCCTGTTTTTTCAAAGTAAACTGCAAAAGCCATTCTTGTTAAAAGCATCTCTTATTGTTAAGGATAATATATTGTGGAAATGGAAATCTGTGTGTGGATTAAATAGCTGATTGGTACAATGGAATGAATCCACTGGAGAATTTAGAGAGGACTTCATGCTGTTCATGGAATATGATGGATATTTGATGGAATTTGGCTCTGATTTCTATAGCTTGTACAATTATTAGTATGTTAAGCACAGTGCTCTTTAGTGCAGTATAATCCGTTGGGGTTTTTTTAAATGTTCAGTTGCATATGTTTTGTATCTCTTACACAGCATTTCCCCTCCTTGCTTGCCTAGCAAAATTAATGTATTTAAACTAGAGCAAATATACTGGCAGATTATTCTTCTGGTACATGATTCATGCAATTTTAAAAGAAAATGTAATTTTCCTCATACCCTTATGAAAATTTTTCCAAATAGAAAACTAATGATAGAAAGCATCTCTCAGCCAAGCAGTAACAAACATTGATTCATTTAGTTTTATACAACCTCTGAAAGCAGTATGTGGGTACTACTGATGCCACTTCATGACTATATCTGAGGTGAGCTTGGTACTCTGTCTTCCTATAACACGTGTTAATTGGAAAACCTTTCTCCCTGCTAGATACTGTTTTGTCTAAATCTGAGCCAACCAGACATCTTGGCATCTTTTGATACACCAGGCTTTTGAGAGTGGCCATATTCTGCATCTACTGGCATATTTGGTGGTATGCCCTTTACAATAAATGTTTGCCAATACTGAAGGGGTTAATAGTTTCTAGAGCCCTTGTTTGAGGCAGTGACTACACCTCTGAGAAATTATTTTTTATTGATAACTGAGGAAGAACAAATGTATTTCAGGAAGAAGAGAGAATTAATTTGTGATCTAAATTTTCAGTCGGGAATATGCATTACAGTGAAGCTCTGGTCAGAGGCATATCAATGGCTCAAGTGCACATGAAGGTTTGAAATATGCACATTTTCAAATGACACAGCCCTTCCCCCAACAAATATTAGGAGTCAGAAGGTAAGTAGATAAAGAAGCTGATGTGCATTTAATTTTCTGTTAAAAAAAAAAAAAAAAAAGGCACTTGCCTCTCCTTCCAGATCAGGAAAAATTTAGGAGTAGAATCAATCTGAAAACCTCATCTATCACCTCCCAAAGCCCCAGTGATTATCCATATCTTCATTACAGTCATTTTATTTTTAAATTGTGTTCGCTTTTTCCGTAATATCCCAGTCACTCAATCTGAGATGCAGTAACTATTTAAAAGCCTTAGCCATGAGGAATTCCCAGTGTCTTACAAGTCTGAGACTTCCAGGGATTTTGGAGTGAAACAACCTTGTTTTCCGTATTATCTGTAGTTACAGCTGAATTGTTTCGATCAAAATGCAGTAACGGACAATAGGGTTGCAGATAAACTACTTGCTGAATCACCCTGTAGTCTCCTTATAAAGGAGACATGGAAAGCAAGCTCTAACGGCTAATAAAAATTGCTGTCAGAATATTGCATGCACAGAATGAATGACTTTATAAGTAGGTTTATAGTGTGACTGGAGTTTCCAGGCCATATAATCAACACTTAGCAAACCTTTTCTGAACTTGTGAAATGTGTTTGTGTGCAAACACCTTGGCTAGAGTACCATGCCATAAAATTGTATTTTTTTCTGAAGTACCTCATCCTATGAATCATTTTACTATGAAAATGAGCAATCTCCATCAATCTTGCTATCCTTTTTCACAGCATAATTCACTTTCACTGTTCACTTTTTGTTTACAGGTTTCCAGAGCTGCTCAGTTCCTCTAACTTGGGTTGTGTTGATGAGATGCACCACAAGGGAAAAGGTTGAAATGATTTTGTGAAAACCAAATTTTTTTTAAAATGTACTGCATAGTATAAGAAAATGCAGATAATTTGGCAGTATGATTGCCTTATTTTTGTCTTACAAGAGCATCTAGGATGCCATCAGCCAGTGATACAACTTACAGAATCATCTCAGCAGCAGTGGTGTCAATAATATAACACTTGGGGAAGTATAAATCTTTTTGCAGAACTTTTGTTCTGTCTCCCTTTTTCACAGAATGAACTAGAGACAAGGAAAACATGAGCAGTTCGTAATTCTGTGAGTTTGAGCACTGCTACAATTGGTAAGTCAGTAAAGATACTTGGGGTGGAATGGAGGATGTGAAGTAGTAGAAGATAACTAGCAATATTTTGATAACTAGCAGTATTTTGAGGGATGGTCAGAGTGGATGGGTGTACTGTTGGTTCTTCCAAAAATCCCAGCAAGGGCATATAAAGAACTGAGTAGAGAAATTTGAAATAGGAATGTGGCAAGACTTTGATGGGGATGTTAGTGCTTGGCCACAGAATTCAAAGAATGGGTTTGAGTAACATCAGATAGTGAGAAATAATCATAGCTAGAAGACAAGGAGTTCAAGGGAGAAACCTGAGGAGGGAGGGCCATGGGCCATGGCAGTGCACAGAAGGTTGAGTTATTAGCACTGGGGGGAATGGTGCGAAGTTCTTCTCTGAGTCTGAGCTGGTTGGGGCTTTGAGGGAGCATGGGTAGATGGGAAGGGCAAGATGGAACATGAGGCTGCAGGTTGACAGTTGAGGCAAGGTTTGTTCAGGGAGACGCAAAAGGCACAAGCAGTGCAAGGGAGAGAAAACAGATGGTTTGGGAGAGAGAGGTGATGATAACTGGAAAAGCGCAGAGGATTGTAGCTGCTGAAGGAAGTTATGTACTGGTGTTTTCCCTGGCTTTGAGTGGATTTGGCTCTAAAATAGTAGAACTGCTGCCAACCACACTTTTTCAAATCCTCTCCTCTGTAGGAAACAGTGCAAAAGTTTGCGACTGATCTATAGCTTTTGTATTATTACTTGAAAGTAAATAAATTTCAAAAAAAAGTCAAAAAACAAGCTTTTAGGTGAAAGTCAGTGACCTTCTTTTCTTAAAGCGGAGACATCAAACCTGGCATTGTCCTCTCAGAGAGCAAATTACCTTCTATGAATTATCATTATATGCAGAGAAAAGTCTTGGCTTACCATGAAAAAAGCTGAGTTTTGGTGACTGTTGTTGGTTTTGGATTTTTTAAACTTGCCGACCCATAAAAGTAGTGTGTGTTGAAGTTCAAGCACAATCCTGGAAATTAAATGTTATTCTATGGGTGACCTGTTACAAACACATACAGTATGCTATCTGGAAATCGGTGGAATTTTTAATCCCCTGTATCTAACAGAGGTTCATCTTTCTTGCTTCCCACAAATAAGGGTAGGATCATACAGGGAAGTGATGTCCTACTGAATGAAGGAAAATTTATTCATGTTATTTAATATCAGTGATAGTCGAAAGGCTTTTGTTCGGATAAGCAACTATCACAGAGTTTTCTCGGCTTCATTTGTTTTATATGGTCTTCCAAATTGCTAATATTAACTATCAAAATGTCTTCCTGTCTTTCCTGATGCAGTTAAAATCCCTCTTTTGGAGAAATGTTTTATTTGTGGTGCAGGAGCAAAATGTTTTGTTCACTTCTAATTCTTTCACCATTACAGTGCATGCATATAACATATATTCATAGATTTTTGGTGAATTCTCTCTCATCTTCCTGATACCATCACTATAAAGCTAATTGTAGTAAATAACAGTGAATCGTTAAATTTGGATAGTCATATTATCATTTGCAGTGGATCATGATAATGTTTTTATACGTTAGGTCTGTTTTCACATCACTGCTTCACCAATTCTTTGTCACAGTATCAGAGGCAATAGTTTTCAATAGGACTGCCAAATAACTGAAGAGAGAAGAATCATCTCTAGATCTTAATGACTTGAAAAAGGCTTAATTACTAGCCCCAATAGTAACCAAAGTTTCAGTCTCTTTCATTCATCTTCAGAATCTTTTCACAAATCCCAATTTACAGTGTGTATGGAAGAGGAAGTCCTAGTGAGTATTTTCTCAATGGTGGTTAGACGTCTGATCATTTTAAAATTAAATTCAAATATTTAAGCCAATATATTAGGTCAATAAGGATTTCCAAATTATTGTTTAAGTATCTCACTTCTAAAGCCCTAATTTTGAGAAGAATATTATTAGATAAAACATTTAAACTTCACTGCATTTTTTAAAATTTTTTGCATTTACTATGAATCAGTGAAATAAACTCATTTCTTGCTGTTTCCCATATCTGTTCTTGGCTTACAAAAAAAGAGATATGATAGCATTCTTAAGAGTTCCTGGCAATGTATCATTCACAGAGGCTGTGCTAAGTAGTATAGTGCATAGAAGGTTTAATTCTTTTTACTTTAACCTAAGTTACTGTTGGTAAAATGTAGACATTTGTTACACACCCTGTAGAATTTTAATTGTAGCATAGGTTAATTCAATTCAAATTCTAAAAGGTATTTAGCAAATGCCAATGTTTTACCAATCTAAGCAGAAGTTACTGTTAGGGCTTCTGCTATATCAACTGACCTTTCAAAAATTCTGTTCTATGTAGTGCTTGGGGAAGCCCTCTAGTAGAAACATTGTCCATCAGGATATTGATAGGAAGATCAATTATCATACAACATATGATATATGTTGTAACAAATATCATATGTTGTAACATATAATATAACTATAAACAGTTATATTAGCTATTTTGCTATTGCTATTTAAAACTTAATTAAAAGTCATCCCAGTTTCTTCATTTATTTAAGTTGTTTTCAAGGTAATGATGAATTCCTCCAACACCGTGTGATGAATCAACACTAGTTGAATGCTTCCAGGTTTTGCTTTTAGCGTAATGTATGTTTGAAGCAGACGTACCCTTTTTGACACCATCAGAGAAGGACAGTTAACAGTAACAAAAACACCACTGTGAAGACTCACAAGTCCTTGACATTGATGAAGACGCACTTACATAGGTGACATCATAAGCCTGTCTCTACACACAAAATGGCCTGATGAAGTACTACTGCCTCTTTGGCTTCTATACTCGCCCAGTATCTGGGACCCCTAAAGATTGTTTCCTCAGAGAAAAAGTCAAGACTATGGGGCAGGTGTCTATTTACTAGACATTCCTTTTTGTTTCCTTAAAAGGCGATTGTTCTTCTCCACCTGGTCACAGAGGAAGAGAACAACAGCAGGCAGTCTGAAAGGTCCATAAATCTTACATTTCTACAGTGAGTCTCTGTTTTGTCTGAAAATCATGATGTTTTCTCTCCTAGCTGCCCAAATATATAAAATTATCACATTTTTTTGTTCTTGTTCAATTTAATTCCTTGAGGATGAGAATTATTTAATCTAACTACATCTGAGCTGGTCACTGGGACTGCCTTTGTAATCTGCAGAGAGAAATGCCTGTTTCTGGAGCTGATGCCAGATGGGGTGCTATTTGCTCAAACCAGAGTAAAGTCTATGCCTTGACTTCTGATTGAAGTGCTGTCGTAACAAATGATTCGTATGCAAACCTGATCATCTCAGAGATCTGTATTTCTTTTAAATGGTGTTCTTAAAGACACAAAAATGTTCGATATCTATCTATATATTTTTTATTCAGTCTTTTCTTATTAATGTTTCCTCTGATGTTTAGTGTACACCACTGAGAATAGTGAACACCCCATGTTGCTTAAAGCTGAGTGCTATGATTGGGCTTTCAGCGTATAAATGCACCATCTAGTTGAAGGTCTCTCTTTGGGCTTGTGGGGTGGGAATGAGCAAACCGCATGAAGCTGCAGTTTTACGACTGTGGGGACAGGGCTCACAGAAGAACCATAGCAGCAAAATACATAAATTTGCATGTGACGTGATGCTGACCATTTCCTGGACAGGTTGTCTGTGTTAGTCCTTTCTAATGTTTAGTTCAGATAGGAAAAATGCTAGACTGGCAAAAATTGCAGCCATATCACCCTCCAAGGTAACCTCAGAACACTTAATTCAAGGCCTGCTCTATTACTCACTGAAGTCAAATCAGTGTTCTATATTTGCATTTATTTGTGTTGGCTGTTAGAAAAGGTTTTAAAATCTTACAGTGCTGTTCCCCTTCTCTTCCCTCCCATCCCCTCTTTTTTCCCCTGACGAAAGTGTGCTACTCCCAATGTTTTAACTCAGTTTGGATAAACTCATTGCAAAGGGGATGCTTAAGATGATTACAACACCAAGCATGTGGTTGAATGCATCTTATCTGGTGGACTGCAAAATGATGCTGTCTGTTGCTGTCTTTGCTTCATCCACGTGGGAAGAGGAAGAGGGACATGGAGGTGTCTTACTGTGTCTGTACTTTGCAGGTGCCACTGCTGCTGCTTCCTTCTGTCTTATGAGAGATGAGGTTCCTAAAACTACTGGTCTGTTGCCATTAGCATGACTAAGTTGTCATCCATTTCCTTAATCTGTAACCTCACAGAATGACTAAGCAAAAAGTAGTTTGACTTTTTCTTTTCTTAAATCAGTACTGTGATTTCAGGAGGGGCAATGCATTTCTGTGCCAGAAAAGATGGAGGATCTCAAATCGCTGGAGAAATAGTATGGGCCATGTGGTTTGAAAAACAGCTGTATATAATAACTCTGTTGTTTGTATATGACCTACACATGTAACAAGAGACTCTGTCACAGAACAGACGAAGGACAGGAGAAGAATCAGGCACAAAGAAGTGCACTGACTTAATTAATATTTCCTAATCTCTAGGAGAGCCAGGCCATCTAGTTTTCAGGTTAGTAGCCTGTCCATGAAATTCTTCTTTAGTTGCAGAAAAATCTTTGAAAAAAAAAATCCATGCAAGTCTCAGCTGCAACTTCTCTGACAATTGCAGCTCTGGTTCTGACTGTCACGGAAAAGATGCAATGACTTGAATTCACAAAGAGCTTTGTTGCCACTGCCTTCCTGGATTGACCTTAGATGGGTGTGATGTTATTGTGACCTACTAAGTGGGGGCTCTGTGTATGAAAGAACCAAGTGATCTCTGTTTTGTATATTGCTTTGTAAAGCCTTCATGACCTGTCAGAGGGAAAACAGAAAAGTGATAGAAATGGTAAGGTGCCTCTAGTTAAATGTAATGCTCCTATAGCACAATAAAACCATAAAGGAAAGGTGTTAAAATAGATGGAATCTCCTGAGATTCTTTCATCCTTATCTTGCAAGTGGTCTTTGCTATATCATTTCCCTAATTGCTTCTTTTGACAGAAGATGACAGCCTCTGTGTATTCTAGTTCAAGGAGATTTTCTGTCCTCAGTATGGGTCTAGGTTTTATTTCTTTAAACTCAACAGAGATTTCCCAAAGGAATATGAGATTGAACAGGATTTTTGGTTAGCAGCCCTTTATTATTGTCAAAGAGAAGGAATTGTATGTTCCAGCACATTATGATTGGCTGAAGACTGGAAAAGTGAGTAGGGTTTTTCTAGCAGAAATAAAAAAAGCTCTGTGCCTGGTGTGTTTATGATCACAGCAGTAAGTGCTGAGTGTGCAAAGACTGGTTGTTTCATTGCCAAACATAGCCTAGTTATCAAGATGAGAAAGAATTGGGTGGTCTGGACCTTCTTTCAGCAAATGATTTTGCAATTTAATTTGATGCCCTATTTAGGAATTCCTGCTTTTAAACATTTATCACAGTTTTCTGCAATTAAGATTCCTTCCGGAGCAAGAAGCTACTGTCTTTAAGAAGATAACATCTTTAACATCTTAATCAATAACCAGTCCAGTTTTGGGCCTTCCAGTACAAGTAAGACATTGACAAACTGGAGTGAGCTCAGCAGAGGGCCATCAAGATGGTCAGAGGGCTGGAGGACCTGCGCTGGAAGGAGAGGATCAGGGAGCTGGGTGTGTTTAGCCTGAAGGAGAGAGGGCGTTGGGGTGGCCTAATAGCAACCTTGCTCAATAAGGACAAGGAGGTTTTTGAGAAGATGAAGCTAGGCTCTTCACAGTGGTGTAGGGTGGGAGGTTCAGAGATAACAAACTGAAGCAAGAGAGGGTCCAACTGGATAGAAGAAAGTGTTTTTTGATTGTGAGGGCACTAAAACACTGGACCAAGTTGCCCAAAGAGGTTCTGCAGTCTCCACCATTGGAGGTTGTCTAGACCTAGCTGGGTAAAGCTCTGAGCAGCCTAGTCTAATCTCATAGCTAGCCCTGCTTTGAGCAGGAGGTTGGACTGGATGACCTCCTGAGGTCCCTTTCAACCTAAATTATTCCATGATTCTATGATGTATTTCAGCATTGAGCTTATCGGAAAAAACTCTGTCCACATACCTGAAACATCCTCAGCTCAAAATGAGGTCAAGGATTTTAGTATCAACAAGTGGGACATTACTTTGAAAAGAGTAATGTGTAGTACCTTCTGCAGTTGGTTCTCTGAACGTGAATCTTGGTGTATGCTTTTCGCTTGCATCTGATCCACAGAGATGAAATATTATTTGTCATTTTTCTTTACTAGGCTTGCCAAGTTTTTAAAATCCAGTTGAGAGAGAACAAACCTATCAATATCAGATCATTATTGCTAATTTTAAGAAATGAAAAGATTTTGAGAGAGTCAACCTAAGTCCCATGGCAATGTTTGTTAAAACTGAAAAAGAACCTGAGGGAGGAGTTGATAGCAAGACTCCATCAAGACTGAGAGATGATAGAATTTAACAGAGAAGACCTAAGTGAGTACTCTAGGTAATATGACGTAATCAGGAAGTGGATGCTGATACCACCAGACATGACTAGAGCACAGGACAAATTCACATCTGGCTGGAGAGAGGGAGAAAAAGTGTAGGGGAGGCTCATATTCCAGCCACATGAACCTTAGATTTCATGACTTGCAAAGGTTTCCTCCACTATGGGAAGCTTCTTTCCAGGGATTTGCTTCAGACAGCTGTTAGTCTGTGAGGAGAGACAGTTGTACTGAGAGAAACACGATCTGCATTTTTTCATTTTAGGGCTGAATTTTGGTACTGAGAGGAATGGTGTGCAGTTTAGGGGAAGGTCAAGAAGCAGGAGAAATATGTGACATTGATATAATTAAATGAATATTCATAGCTCTTTTACATCTTTAAGAATTATCATCTTAAAATGAGTTAAGCAAGTATATACAATGACTAAAGTATTCTTAGTCCTAAATAATTTTTATACAGGTGAAAGTAAGTTTCAAAACATGTTAGATAGTTTTCCATGTAAGATCAGTATATCCTCTTTTTTTAGCAAGAAATTACGTGGCTGTTGGGCAAATGCATAATTTAAATGTATTTACGTGACTTCAGAGTTGTTAGACATGCTTTATTTGCATTAAAAGTGGGAAAAAAATATTTCTTGGAATCCAGGAAGACATAAGGTACCTAGAGCTGTGTTTCAATCCTTTAGTCAAGTGCTAAATTTCAATTGTATCTGGATATATTTGCTTTAGAATGACTTGGTTTTCTCTTGATGTTAGCTGACTTAATATATTTAAATCATCCATTTTTGTTTATATCTACAGAAACATAGCTTAACGTGGCAAAAGAGCTTTTCCCAATGTGTTCCCTTCGAAGCTAGATGAGAATATTTCATAAACGGTAGCATAGACTACAGTTACATGCCGTTTCAGATTTTTCTTATCAGTGGGCTCTTTTTCTTAACAGGGAGAAAATCAGGAAGGTGTGCAACGGCTGTTACACATTTGAAGTTCTTCTCTAAAGCCCATTGAAGGCAGTGGTGGACTTTGCACTAATTTAAATGGTTATGTGTCAGACCAATATTTGTGTGTCTCAGAATGAAAGTGTCACAAGCACGTTAAGATAGCTGTATGAAAAAGTTGTTTGTTGTGTTGAGGAGTTTAAACAAAATTTTACTGTCTTAAGTCAAGACCAGAGCTGAGTGGGAAGCCGAAAGCTTCCCCTACAAGAAGTTTTGAAAGAGTAAGCTGTTTTTCAGGTTTACCCAGGAAAGTGTTAAACTGATTCAGCATGAAAACAGTCAGTCTCATTTTAAGCTGTGGATTGAAAGCTAAAGAGAAAGATTTAAGAAACAGAATGAAGTGAAAATGTTGTCGTAATTGTTGGAAAACTTTTTTGTGCAGAAGTGGATAAGTCCTAACTGAGTGACAAATGTATGCTTTTCTCACTTATCCTTTCTTACTTAAAAAGAGCAAGTTAACTAGTAAAAGAAAATGTTGACAGTTTAAAACATTTTGTGGCATATTCTGGAACTACCCATTTGCCATAGATCTGCAGGATACTTCCATTGTTCCAAACTGTTCTCCTTGCAGAACATAGTTCCAGGGAAGGTATGCTACGAACTGAAACTTGGAGGGAAGTTGGAAGAAGAACCCTCAGATCTTAACAGATAGGTCAATGTGTCTCTAACAGGCTATAAACAAGAACCAAATCTGCAACACAATCTTTGGAATCAACTTGGGTTCAGAAATACTTCTACAAATATTGATGTATATTCATTTATGTTCACATTGTCTGACGCGTTTTAGGCAGTGCATTGCCATGGATGTAAGCACCAGTGAAGCAGAGTATACATACTGTTAGGGTATACACTAATGAGACAGAGAGGGGTATATCAAAGAATTTGCTTACTTTCAGCTGTGCCTGTTAATAAAATACCTGATCACAGAGGCCTATTGTCATGGAACAGACTACATCTATCTTCACATTAAGGTGGCTGCACACAAAGTACTTGCTCTAACTCCCAAAGTGTGTCAAGGAGCGGAATTCTTACAATTTACTAGTAGGGACTGTCACCTCCCTGGGCACTGTTTGTTTATGATGTTTTGTCTGTGATCCTGTTCTTTCTTGAGTGTGACTTCTGACTAAGAGCTGAATGGTGAGGTCAAATCCTTTGTCATACCCCTATTCATCTGCTTTTAATTAAGGCTACACTGAGATTTATCATCTCACAGTGGGAAGAGTACGGGGGAATTTGTTGCATTGTGTTACTGTGTGACAATGCTGTTCAGATAGTGTTGGCTTTTTTTTTCCAATGCCCCTTTTCACCCTCCAACAGCAGTGACATTAAGGGTGGCAAGAATCCCTGTAGGAGGAATAGTTAACATTTATAACTTTGTAAAGAGAAAAGTAGGAAGAGATGAAATGAGTCTTCAGAAATCGATTAAAGAGATTGTTTACTAGTGGCTGTCCTATTTATTTCTTTTGCTATATTATAGCTTTTGTTTTGGATCAGATTTTTAATCTGATCAAGTTAAATGATTAGGAAAAATAAAAAATTTATACCTCAAATTTCTCCTGAAAAGTACCAGTAATTCAGGAATCTTCTGTCTATGGCCACTGTTAGGTTCTCTAGCTGCCAGATGATTCTTTGGATGCAAGGAACATATCTGACCTGGTTCTGCAAGTGAGAAATCACCTTGAAAATGCAGGTAGTGTAACAAAGCGTTTAAGAGATGTGGTTGAAAACATGTTAGCCTGTTATAAATATTCACAGGTACTGAAAATTTAACCACTGATTTAATTTTAGAGGTTAATAGTAAGGGTGGATTTTGTATGGGGTCATTATAGTGGATTCCTATTTGTTTACAAACCCTGAGCCATGTCCAGTGTTGGATTACATCAGAGTAAATACAGAGCAAGCTGAAACAATGCATTGATTTCAGATACACGCCAGTGTAGCTTGAAAGAAATGTTGGCATGCCAGGGCCTGATCTGAACTGGTGCAAAGCTGAGTGTGTTGAGAAGTGGCTTGCATAAGCCTAGACTGTCTGAAGTCCCTATGTGACCTATTGTAGCTGCAAAAGAGAAACTTTCTGCTGTACTGCCTCCTCTTAAATCACCGCTTTCATCCTCATCTTGCCTGCAGCCTGGACTGTCAGATTCTGTGAAGTACAAAGTGATCTGCACCTGAGAATATGCCTCTGGAAACATGGTTTATGGCCCAAGAGGGCTTGAGCACATCCATTGAGCATTAGTGCAAACCTCAGAAGTTTAAGAATCAGGCTGTTCGGTTACTCCACCTCCTCATGTCCCTCTGATGATGGGCAGTTCAGTTGTAGTAAGAATGAATGAAATAGTCTGGAATTGTTGCCATAAGTAGTAGAGGTGTTGTTGGTTACCTGTTCTGTTATGGCTTTAGGCAGAATCAGACCTTTACCTGGCTAGGCACCAAGAGAGTTGCAGCCTGGACCCCAAACAGCTTAGGAAAATTTCTGATTTTTTTTTCTTTGCTGAATACATAATGGTCCCTTGATTCCTCCATCAACTGTCTCATGTTACTTTTTACTCCTTAGGTCTTAGCAGTGTGATTCTTAGAGAATGAGATTCTTGTCTACTGGAGATGAGGAGTCAGTAGGCTGTGCTATTGGATGACTTTAGCATAGAACTGTGCCAGGCATGGTAATGAAGAAAAGACAAAGACTACTCAGGAGTACAGTGCTTTGTATGTGGTGTCTCTTCCAGGGAAATTTTTCTTTCTGTGTCCTTTTTCCTTTGTAAAAATGAATTGGGTGGAATAGAACAGCACAACCATGTGCTTCTTCCAGGCTTTTTCAAATCCTTGAATTCTAGGAGTGGGGAGAAGGGAGCACAACTCTTCTTAATCATGGTGAATACCGTTTGGCCTGTTTGTTGTGTTCTATATAGGAGTGAAGTCCCCCTCTTCCAACTGTGAATGAAAAGGTAACAGTAGTAAGCGGAGTCACTCTGTGGAGTGAAGTGGGAAATCACCACAGGGTGAACAGAACAGGGGTGAACATGCCATCTGCCTGACAAAGCATGAAGGCTTTTACAGGATAGAGTCTAAAGAGGGTGGGATGGAGATGGTCACATGTGACATTAGTCAGTGACCTAGTATAGAGTCCCAACCTTGTGTGCCCTAATAATTAGGGACTAACTTGTCATAGATTTCAGAGAGTATGTTGGTCACATTGAATATGTTTCACTTGGCAACACTTCCCACGTGCAGCTGCTTGCCTGGAACAGGCATGACTGTTAGGAAAAGAGCTGGGAACATGACATTTTCCTGTGTGCTGGGCTCTTTCAGGGCTCTTGGACAGGCAGAGGACTAAAACTGTGGAACACACCACAAGAGCCCAGCCACTTAGACATGGCCATAGTAGCTATCTGTGCCTCCGTAAAAGGGGGTAACATCCATCTACTTCAGAGGACCATTACGAATATATTTGAAGATTCCTAAGCTTCTACATGGCTTGATAATAGGAGCAGTGTATTCTCTGTCTCACCATGTACGATTGCTTGACCTCCCATGAGGTCAATAACTAACGATACTGCTACAGCAACAACATGGTTACTGACAAAAGGCTGGGAAAGCAGACGCTGTAGAGGGATGGGACAGTCTGTAAAGAAAAAAGCATCGGTATGGGGAGGAATGAAAATTATTTCGGGAGAAGGAGAACAGAATTTGGGGTCTTTATCAGGGAAAGGCTGGGAATGTGTCAGTCACCCTGTGGGATGCAGTGAGTCTCTATAGCTGTGAACTGTACTTCTGTAGGACACTCTCCAAGAGACCTTTCCTTAGGTTATTTAATCAAACTGAGGAAACACTAATAAACTAGAAGAAAGGAGACCTTCTGCCCTGAGAGGCAGATGTATTATCTCATCTTAGAAACACATGCTAACTTGCGTCATTCTACTTAGATGACAGAAGCAGTAGGAGCTTAGGCATCTAGTCAGTGGAGCTGGAGTGGTCTATGTGGTCCAGGGAATCCAAGTGTTAACTGATGAACCATTTTGCTAAAAGTGGATCATGATTGACAGAACTACCTCTGACAGGGCGCATTCCCCATCTTTATGATGTTCCCCTTTGTTCCTCCCAAGGATACTTTAAGGTCCTAGACCTCATTCGAACACCCAGGAAGATGAGTCCTGGGGACTACATCAGAATGCATGGAGAGACTGAAGATGGACTGAAAAGGGATCGGCTGTTTGGGGTGGTAAAAGGCAGAGACGGAAGGAACAGTGGGTCTGAAGGAAGGTGGTGAGAATGAAACTGGGAGCCAGAGGTGATGTGGACTAGAATAGGTACTGGGGTGTTGCGTGTGTGGAGGTTGTTACTAGTGCCTTTCATGTGTAGGACCGTTGACTTGTGTAGGGCTGTTACCCATTTACTTGAAAAACTCTTTCCTTTCAGTCAAATGGTCTTTCTAAAGAATTATTAGAGTATGGAAAAGATTCAACATTTTACCCGCTTTGAGCTGTGCAGGAATATTAAACCCATTCTTGCAAAATATCTCAGCTTTTGTTTAAAGGAGAGAATGTGTTGAACTGGTTCTAGAAGCAATACTTGGTGCTTAGTTACTCCTGATTTCAAGGTGAATTGGTTTAAACATGTAGGATATTTGCAAAGCAGGTAATGCATCCTTTGCTGTAGAGGGATGTGTTGAGTTTTGCCTGGATGCAATGACTTACATGCTTTAAACTCCTGTGCAGCAACTGAACTGCTGATTGGTTCAGAATTCAACAATCTCTGGTCTTAGTTCCTGGCCCTGACCACTAGATGACTTGATTTACTTTTAGATGTTAGTGTGACAGATTAGGAGTTGCTCAGAATAATTTATAGATAGTATGTGTTGAATGAGGTTTTTGTTTACTGCACATAGTATTAATTAGCTAACAGTTTAGCCAGGAAATAAGTTCTGGACAGCATGTAGTCACCTTGATTATGAACATTTCCTGACAAACAACAAAGAGAACATCTGCAGTGGACTGCAGATGGCAAATATTGCTCAGGATGGTTTGGTCCCTCTGGATATGCCTGAAAGAAATATGTCTTGGAGAGTTTTAAAGACACAGCACGCTTTGGAAAAGGCTAGATAAGGGGAAAACTCTGGCAGAAGCTTCCAGGGAGCAGTCCAACCCCCAAATTCCAGTGTCTGGATGGGGAATGGTGCAGGGAAGGATAAGCCTAACTGAGCCTCTGGGTAGTACAGATAAAAAGAACGCTCTTCCATGGATGCACAACTCCTCTTGCTCTGCTGATTCTTATTGTTATGCTAAGCTGCTGTGTTTCATATAGTATAGTTCATATCAGACATGGGAAACTATGCCATGAGAGGCTGGTAGCTCTTAGCCATCAGAAGGGATGGCCCTAATACCCTCTCTTCCAAAGCGGCAGAAAAGGATTCACTTTTCTTATGCTGTTAGTTTTCCACTTGTTCATTGAGCTCTTTTAATACCCTAGTGATTCAGCGCCAGACCTCATGTAAGGGTGGTGGGGATACATGGCAGGGAATGGGCCTGGCCCTTTCTATAGTAGCAAGCTATCAGATCCCCATAGCAGTCCCATGAAACCCACTCTAATCCCCAGGACCTATTCATTGGCTGAGGCTGTTCAAGACTCAGGTCAGGCACTTACTCCAAGGCCCTACCTACAGGTGTTTCTGTCCACGTGAGCCTATGCACTTGTCAGACAGCTAGGGCCATTCTGACTGAACTGGGTTCTGCAAGGTGGAGCCAGCATCTCTGAGAAGGAAATAACATTTACTTGGAGAAAGAGAAGGTGAGGAGGGATGGGTGGTGAGCAGCAGCTGAATACTGCCTGGGTTTGCTGATATTTCGATCTGAGCTGCAGCTGAAGGACCACATTTGAGCACAGCCAGCATCAAGGTGGCTGGTTTTACGTATAGCAAAGTACAAACTACTCTCATGATTCCTTCCATTGGCCGAGCAGTGATGATGGGAATCTGGAATAGATAATGATGGAGAGCTGAAAAGGAGGAATGGAATATGTTTTCAGTCATCACTGTTTGCTCTGGCTTTGCTAGCACTGCAGACTTTTAACTTTTTTAGGGATGAGATTTTAAAATTTTGTGGTGGAATAATTAATGAAAATGGATAATACTTTCTGTAATCCCTTGTGCTGTAATTCATAGCTTACCTGTGGAAAAAGAACAAAAAATTTATTACTGTAACATTAACCACTAAATGGGTGCCTGTGTACGGAGCCATTTATTCATATTGTGTGAATAATTATACTGGTCCACACCCATGTTTTCCAGCCAGACTTCTTACTCATTCCATGTGTGACTGATGGAGTACCACTTGCAATGTGGAATTCATACTTGGCACTGTTTTTCCTCTTACACTGGAAAAATATAAATGAATGAATATTTCTAAATCAGTTCATGTTTTTATTACTCGGGCTGCTATCTGATGCCTGTTACTTAGGTACACTAACAGGCATCTTTATTTTGTCAAGAAACTATATCCTACTTTCTAGTGTGGTATAAAAATAAATTCAGATTTGAATCCATGCTGTCTAGGCTTCTCATGACAGGCAGTATTAAAGAGCCTCAGCCTCTGTCTGTTGCTGAGCTTCCCAGCTAATTTCCTGAGTAGATTTTAATGTTACGGCCGCGCCTGGATCTGGAGAGGCCAGGAAGAGCAAAGTGCAAAACTAAAAGCTAAGAACTTCAGGGCTGTACTGATGACTGTAGTACTGATCTCTTCTGTGGGCTTGAAAAAAATCTTTTTTTTCTTCTTTGCCTCAGTTTGTTCTCTGTTACAGTCTAGATTTTCAGGGTCTGAACTAAAGTACACAGGTGGACTACCGCTTTCTTGTCACTAGTGGTAGTTTGCCTAGTTGTGAATCTAGGTTGCTGCTAGTGTTTTTTCAATAAGAAATTTGTTTTTTTAAATGTTTTTTGTTGACTGCCTCAACAATCACAAGTCATCCCACACCAAAAAAATCATGACTTTTGGTTTAAAATCATTAATTTTTTAATTTAAAAGTTTGGAGTTTTCCCCCTCTTCTTCCAGATTTAGCCAAACTATCCACAAGTGTAAGAACTAAAAAATCACTGTTTTATTTTTAAATGAAAGCTACTATTCTCACTTGATCCTGGTCTCTAGAAGCTGAGACTTCAAGAAAACCACCAAACTTATTAAGGCTGGAGAGAAAAATTATAAAACCCCTGGCAGTATAGTTTAGCAAAATATTGAATAACCATGAAGTTCCATGTCTCATGAGTCATTTCCAAACCCCTATCGTGTCCATCTTATACCACTACTACTGCTGTCTGGACAGGAGACAGCATTTATATCCCACTGGCAGGTTAAATGGGGGGACAAAATAAATCTGAGTGCCTAGTCTGAAATGCAGCATGCAATTAAGAAACTGTTAGTTTGGCCTCTTGAAAAATAACATTTGATAAAGTGACATGATGGTGCAAGGTCTGCTGGGAGATTTTTGGTGAGTGGGAAAGGGAGGAGGCATTTGTCTGGCTTGAAACAAATCTCTCCCTTTTTTACCTGCTAACGTCTACGTGAATGCAATTTCCTGATGCTCTAGCACTGACATACACTAGAGAAAGCTTAAATATATGCTATTCCATCTGTATCTCTGCTAGGGTACAGTTGAGATAGACTCAACCTTAAAGCAGAAGATCTATTACAGAACTTCCTGTGAGATTTTTAAAAATCAGTTAAGATTTTCCAAATGCTTAATCTGGGCAGACGTTGGTCAGGAAACACAAGAGATACTTGGACATGATCCTTAACATGATGTCTTTTTGTATGGCTCATATTAGTTCAGACATGGCCTTTCTTTAGGGATGGATTAAAGCCTTCATACAGAGGTTTGTTTCTCCTTTTAGTTTTCCCCTCTTCAGAATGAACTGAATTTTCTGTGTGAAACATTTGAAAGTCTCTTTATTCTGTTATGGTACAGAAACCTAGATCAAATCTGAATTCCTTTGTTAGGAGGAAAGAGTGTGCATTTGGTTCTTTGGAAAAATGCCTGTCTGAAAAGAGGGCATAATGTTTTATTTGTTGAAGGTGGGCAGATACTGCAGTTCTTGAGCAGTGCAGGGTTGTTTGGCCATTTAGTGGAGCTGAGTTCATCCCCTTTTCCATTCCCCCTGCCCCTTCTCCCATGCTGCATTAGCAGTCTTCGCAGATAGTGGGGCATGAGACAGATAAAAAGGAGTCTACTTGGTTTGTTGACAGGAAATACTGTGAAAGTGTGAGCGGGGGGGGGGGGGGGGGGGAACACTTCTTCCCACTTATTCAATGTTATTTACAAAGTGTTGGGGAAAATACTACACAATGCAATTTGGAGAGGGGCAGGTGAACTCATGGAGGAACTGAAAAACTCAGTCAGGTAAGTATCTGAAAACATAAAAGTGGATAAAGGGGTATTGTTTCCTCCATAGTATCAATAGTTATT
The DNA here is from genome assembly GCF_036370855.1 of Dromaius novaehollandiae. NCBI lineage: Eukaryota > Metazoa > Chordata > Aves > Casuariiformes > Dromaiidae > Dromaius > Dromaius novaehollandiae. The sequence goes on along the minus strand of NC_088099.1, from coordinate 68,516,079 downwards.
TAAAAACTTCAGAAATATGAAACAGAGGCAACAGCAAAGGCTGTTGTTGGATCATGTAAGACTTTTTATGAAAGATGTTCTTTTACTGTGGAACGACCTGCTTTTGTTTGAGAGCTTGTGACACGCTAGCCTGGTCCTTCTCTGTTGTAATCGGTGATCTTTAGGCCTAGGAAGGAACTGCTACAGAAAGAGACCTTACTTTCAAAAAGTTCATGAATACTCACAGCTTAGCCTGTTTGTACAAATTCCTTTGACCTGTGTTCTTTAATCATTAAAGCCCCCTCCTTTGGTGTGCATCACCACTTTCAAAAATTGCTTTTTTGGGCTGAGAGTGATATGAATTGCTTCTGGATTTTACTGGCAGTCTGTATGCAAAGGTTTTGGATTGCAAATAGAAGTGTTACTGAAATGAAAGCAATGTAAAACTGTTACTTAAGCTGTATGTAGTTGTCTCCTTTAAAGAAGGCTTGTAGATATGACATATGTAGGAACTGTGATAAGCAAACAGATGTACATACCATACTTGGGCAAAAGGCCCAGAAATAAAAGCCTGGTGTAAATTGGTTCATGTGATACATGGAAAGTTAAGAATATGAATTGCCACCTTAACTGTATCTTCTAAATAACTTTTTCCATACTTCAAAGTGAAACTGAAGTACCTTAAAATGCATTGCTTCTCTTTTTTGTGCAAAATGATTGATAGTGAGGGGAGCGAGGGAATATCAGTGTTCCAGTGACTAAAGACTGGTATCTGGAAATGACTGAAGTAGCCTCGTATAAATATCTAGTATATAAATTAGATGAGTTTGATTCATTGTGGTCAAAGTTCTTCTGTGTTTTAGAGGACAGAGGATATAAACATTCCAAAGGGGTTAGCATTTAAATTATACTCTACATTTATGGGAGGGAAAGGTTGTGCTGGTACAGTGAAGAAAAGATGTGTTCTATTTTCTTGATTATTTGGTATAGTGAATTATTGTTGTGGGTTTTTTTTAACAATTTATTTTCCTTTTTTTTTCCAAGTCTGAACAGAGGAAATATATTTGTGGTTGCTCTACCAAATCAGATCAATATTGTCACAAAACCTCCATTTTCACATACTCAAAAAAGCTAAATGGGACTGTAGTGCTTCGTAATGTCTTTCTCTTGAAATTGCTGAATAATATTCTTTGTGTGCTTCAATTTCACAAAGCTGTGGAACTGCCATTTAAAAATATCTTGCATTTTTGGGAAACTACAAAATATTTGTTTTTCCTATGAACTTGTTAAAGTAGTTTAAAAAATGTAGGATAATAATTAGCTAGGTTTTGTCTGAGGGATAGCTGCTTGAGCAAAAAATTGAGAAAGGAGTTGAATCTGTAAATCTCTCTTCCTAGGTCAGAACTCTGGCAATTGATGTTCTGTTTTGATGGCAGTGTTGCATACCTTACCTCTCCTGTGAACTCTCTCTCAGAAAAGCAGTAATCTGGCGGGATGTTGGTATTGTTGATGAGTATCCAGTGATCTCTGAGATTTGTGACAAGATTGAGCCTTCTCAGAGATTTATGCAAAAGAATGTGTAATTCTTGGCCTGTGTTTAGGCAAGACTGGTAGTCTGAGATGCTCAGTCTGTTTGAAACTCAGATGCTTTTATGGATGTGCAGAAATAAGGCTCATAGATTTAAATATTATCAGGGTTTGTGAAGTTTAGGTGTCTATAGTCTTAGGTGACAATTGAGCAAGGGATTTTAGGAACTTAGTTTTATAGACTCAAGTCTCTATGAGTAGAACTCTACTCACTCACAGCTACAGTCTAGAAAGCAGCATTTGCCATTGTTGCAGTAAGCTTCTATGCATTTCCGTTCAGACTAACGTCTCCATTGCATCTCCATGTACATATAACATTCTCATCCACATAAATAGCAAAAAACCAACTTCCTCTCCAATTTTATTTTACGTTGTTTATTCAAAAAACAGTCTCTAGGAACAGCAAAGAAAAAAGAGAGATTTACTTTTCTGTTGCTGGGCAGTGTATCTTCCCTTACTTTGAAATCAAATAATGCATTGTCCTCAGCAATGTCAGTTATATAACCAACTTTGAGGGAAGAGTGACCCTTCTCCTACCAAAAAAATCAGGCAATACTGTTATTGAACAAATCCAGTAAGGCTACTGTTGTGGAGAGTGTGGCTAGGGAATAAAAATATGACTGCCCTTATCTTGTAGTGTATCCCAGTTTCTTGAAAAGAAAAGGGCAGTGAAGCAACAGTGGATTTAATATTTCTCAACAGGCATCGGTATTAATATGGCAATTCTAAAATATTAAGCCATGGAGCTTGAAACTCTTCTAGTTGTAAGAGCCTGCCAGTATTTTACTAAAAGTCAGTCTTGTCTGAGCCCAAAAGCAAATTGTTAACCTCATTAATCCCAGCTTGATTTGGTGATGTGAATGCTGTCTGAACCAAAGATGCATCCTAGGGAAGTTCTGAGTTCCAAAAGGAAATGTTGTGCATCTGTTGTTACAGTCCCTTCCAGAAAGTCCCTCAGCTCATGATTAGTCATAGTGTGGCAAAAGAACCTTTTTTTTCTTGAGTCAGTAGTTGAGATTGAACGCCACATCTGAAAGATCCTTCCAAAATTTCAGTCTGTTGAAGAGGCTGCATGTATCAGATGAAGGGCAGACTTATCAGTAAAAGTATGCGTGCATGTAGGTGTGTAGCTGAGAAAGTGTTGCAGGTGTGATGCTTGTCTTTATTCAAACTGAAAGGAGTAGGGCTAGAAAAAGCAGTTGGGGTTTAAAATTTTTTTGATCATTAAGACTCAGGAAGCAGGTAGAAGAGATAAGACCGTGGGTCCTGTCATACCAAAACCAGTAGGGATGCAGGATAAGAAGTCAGGCTGTAGTTTTGGTTGACCAAGGGCTGCTGTTGTTCTGAACACCAGAACTAGCAACAGTAGAATAAGTGTGTGTATTGGAGGTTGGAGGGGGGAGGACAGTTCTGTACATTGTGTGGTCAGAGAAATAATTGTAATGTTCTGGAAAACCAATAGAGAAATACTCATTTAATATAGCAGATCTGTAGGACATGTTTCTCTGTTTGTAGCCTGGTCAGAAGTGTTTGGGGACTTGGAAAGAAATCTCTATATCATCCCCCCACCCCGGCCAAGTACATGTTTGTTATGAAAACCACAATGAAATTTAATCACCAACTGGTAAGGTTGCCAGGTGACATATAGGAGGAGGTACTGTTGGTGAAAATATTCTGCAAATATCCTGAAATGAGAAAAAACATGATGCAGCTGCTCTGACATGGCGACAGTTTTTAAGAAGCTGAAGGGAACTAAAGAGTTGACTACCGTTACCCATAAGATGAAATGCTCTGCCTCCTCTTGAGAGGAAATCTATTTCTCCAAGTCAGAAGGGAGGCAAAATGCCAGCAGTATATTAGGTTACAGGAATCATGGGAGGAAACCAAACCTGTAAGCTGTGAAATACTTTCACTCAGTTCCCAGTGGTAAGGTTTGTCTTTGAGATTCCCACTTCCCAAGCCTACAAACAGAGTCTGTGGAAGGGAAACCTTACCCAGAGCAGCAAAAGATCAAGTTAAGGAGTACTTAAGCCAATGGGGCATGCACAAGTCAGTGAGATGACAGGGGATGCATCCAAGGCTGCTGAGGGAGCTTATAGAAGTAATTGAGGACTCTCTTCTGTCACCATTGATAGGTCACGGTGATCAAGGAAGGTTCCTGGCAACTTGAAAAAAGGCAAGTGTTGCATTCATCTCCAAGACGAGCAACTAGGAGGATACAAAGAATTAACAGCTGGTCAGCCTGCCCTGATAACCTGAGAAGATTAGGGAGCATATCCTCCCTATAACCACGTGCAGTCACACAGAAGGCGAGAAGACTTCTGCAAACGGCCAGCAGTGATTCTCCAAAGGCAAATGCTACCAGGACCCACCTGGGAGCCTGCGCTGAGGAGATATCTGGCCCCATGGACTAGTGCATGTCATTTATTCACATGTTAGCAAAGCCTATGACAGAGTAGCCCACAGCCTCCCAGTAGCGCCTGGGGGAGGCGTGGAGGGCAGAAGCGGGCTGAAAGGTGGGCGGGCCAGTGTCTTGGGAAAGGCAGGAGGAAAGGCAGGAGAAAGCGCCCCCGAGGGGCAGACGCTAGCGGTGTTGCTTGGGGCGAGTGGTGTGTCCGATGCCGGTGAAGGTGTGAAGGAAGGGCTTGGGTGGAGGTGGTGGGCAGGGGGCACCTGCCGCAGGCTTGTGGGTGACTTCAAAGTGTAGGGCGGGCGGTAAGGCCCTTGGCTGATGGCGTGGAGGGGAGGGCGTCCGCAGGCTGGAGAAGCGTGCTGGCAGAAACCTTGCGGAGTGGAGGGGGAGGATGCGCATGAACCATCACCTGCTGAGGACCAGCGCCCTGCAGGGTGGGGGGGCCAGCATGCTGAAGAGGGGGCTGGCTGGGGCCCAGGATGCAGGGAGGAGGCCAGTGGCAGTGCCCGTGCCACAGGAGCAGCCTTTGTGCGCGTGCAGCCAAATGGCGTGTGGGATGGATGCGAAGGAAAGGGGCCCTCAGCCCTCGGCCTGGGAAAGGCCCCGGTTGCTGGCAAGGAGGGCATCTTTGAGGCCACAGGCCCCCCCCGGCTGCACTTGGCGCCCTCCCGGCGCTGGGGCCCGCCATCACAGTGGCCTGCTGCTGTCACCAGCGACCTCACTGCCCATTGTCCCGGGCAGCATAAAAAAGCGTGCCTGGGCGTGGGGCCCAGCTCACCGAGCTTCTGGCTCCTGTAGCGCCAAGGAGACTTGGAGCAGGCAGGGCGCAAGGAGGCCGAAGAGAGCTGCTGCCCCTCTTTGGGAGGTGCGTTGAAGAAGGGTGCCGTGCGGAATGGACGGCATGGTGGGCCTCGGCGGCAAGAGGGTGTGCCCCAAGCAGGAGAACACTTGGTACAGGCTGAGGCCCGTGGGAGCTGCCGCTGGTGGTGGCGCGAAGGGCGCCGTGGAGCCCATGGAGGTGGACTCTCTGCAAGAAGCTGGGGTTGAACCCATGGAGGTGGACCCTCCTCCGCAAGAAGCTGGGGTGGAACCCATGGAGGTGGACCCGGCGCCAGAGGCTGTGGAACCCATGGAGGTGGACCCTCCTGAAGACCGGGTGGAACCCATGGAGGTGGACCCGCTGCCAGCGAAGCGGGCACGGCCCAACAAGGCCCTGTGGGCGCTGGCCTGGACAGCGGGCCGTCGCCATCATCCCAGGAGGGCCAGGGCCTCTCAAGGCCCTCCACCTGGGCCCCGTGGCCCACGAGTGGCTCCCCCGTGGCCAGGAGGTAGCCGAGAGCGGGCGAAGAAGGGGGCCGTGCCCAGGTGGGAAAGGAGGCGTTAGCCCAGCCCGCCAGCGCAAGGTCCCGCGGCCATCAATAAAAGAGCTGTGGAGTTGGCAGTCTTGTGCAAGCCCTCCTTTCGTGCCCCGCAGTGCGCCCACGCCGCGTCACTGGTGTGTGCAGAGGTGGGCTCTCTTGTGGCCTGAGCAGTGCAGGAGAGGGGAGGAGAGGGCCTGTCTTTCTTGGGGCTGTTGTGGTGGGGTGGCAGAAGGAGTGCGTGGGAGGGGCCCCTCAGGTCCTGGGGGGCCTTGGGGGTGTTTCTTTTGGTCTGAGGAGGAGGAGGCGGCAGCGGCAGCGGCGGCGAGTGGGGTCTTGCTGCCTTGAGCTCCTTGTGTGTGCGGCTGCCTAACGGGTGGCTGAAGATGGAGGCCGAGCCTTCCTCGGGGGGGTGGGGGGGTGCCCAGAGCCTGAAGAAGAGGTGCCGAAGCAGCTGCAGAGCGAGTTGTTGCTTTGGGGAGGCCAGAGCCTTTGCTTGTGGCTGTGGTCTCTGCAGGAAGGTGCGTTCTGCTTGCCTCCGTAGGAGTCCTTTTCAGCATGGGTGTGATTTGTGACGAGTGTCCCAAGGCTTTGCTCTCTGCCTGGCACTTGGGAGGCTGCCTGTGGAGCTCCGTGCCCTGTGTCTGCGGCCCTGCTCTGGGTGTAGCGCCTGGCACAAGAGGCAGCTGTGCCTGCAGCGGCTGCTGCTTCTGCCCACGCCTGGCTCTGGTGCTCTGCAGAGCTGCTGTTGCTGTTGCCGCTGGGGCTTTCTGCCACTGTGAAGGTGTGCTGGGCACTTGGGGTTGTGTTTCAGGATGCTGCGCACTGATGCAGAGTCTTCTTGCGGTTGCTGTCCAGCTGGCATCACCAGCCTCTCTCTCTCCCTCTCTCTCTTGATGGGGCAGGAGAAGTCAGCTGTGTGGTCCTGAGCCTTGGAGTTGCTTGTCCGTAGAAATGCGGTGAGGTCTCGTGAAAGGGTGGGTGTTTCCTTTGTGCGTACGGGCCCTTGAAGGAGACTAATTTCATCAGAAAAGGCCTTTGTCTTTTCTGGTCTTTTCTGGTCTTTTCTGGTCTTTTCTGGTCTTTTCTGCTGCAGTCTGTTTCCAGCGCAGCCCCCTTTGGTCTTGGGAATGTTGCGGACCACTTTTTTCCTGCCGGAGAGTGCTAACGGGCTCCCTGCTAGTTGTCGTTTGCTGTTTGGAGGTGCGGGGAGTGTGTGTTTCTCCTCCGGGAACTATGTCAAGAAAAAGGTAGAGTTTCCTTTGCAGGTGTTGGACTCTGTGATTTTGGGCGGGTTGTGCTCTTTGAGCCACCAGCGGAGCAAGGTTGCAGTGTGTGGCCTGTCCCAGGGCTCTACGGCCCTGACTTGAGCACCTGGGCGCCTTCATGCGTTGTCCTGCCAGTGGCGCTCCAGAAGTTAGCATCAAGTTTAGCAGACACATAGGGAGCTGAGGCTGTAAATGTAGAGAGTGAGCAGCCGCGTTCCTGGTTCTGCTGCGTGCCTGGCTCTGGAGCAGGACACGGGGCATGCCCTGAGGTAAGAGCGTGCGTGGCCAGTGCTCTCTGGAGAGCGGGGCTCCTCCTGGCAAGAGCTGCTTGGAGATGCAGCTGCAGGCCCGTCGCTCGTGGCTGCAGTGGTGTCGCAAGAGTCTTGTTCCATGGTGTGAGTGCTGCGAGTTGCTCTTGTATTGAAAAAGCATTCTTGCAAGCCCCAGGGAAGATGGCTGCAATGAAGGGAGCCTGTTGCTTTGCGTCCTTTGCCATTTGTCTGTGAGGAGAAGAGAGAGGGGAAAGAAGAGGAGGGGAGTGAGCCACTGGTGTGCCTAGGCCAAGATGTGCCTCCTCAACCTGAGAGCTGTTGCGCTTGCAACAGCTTTCCTCTTGGGTGCTGTGTTGTGGTTTTGGTTGGTCAGCATTTCTGTCTGTCTGTAAACAGGTATGGTTTTCCTCATTTTTTTCTTGTTCCCTTGGCGTTGAGTTTGCGGAGATGGGTGGTGAATGAGCTAGGAGGTCTTTTGGGGTCTGAACGACTTTGCAGTGTCTTCTGAGCCCAAGAGGGAGTCTCTGGCTGTGTCTGTCGCACAAAGTCATGTGTGGCATGTTGTGCCCTTGGGAAGGGGGAGCAGGTAAGCTGCAGCAGGTGTGCTGACAGAGTGCTGCTGCAACATGGCAGCAGGTTGGAAGAAGTTGGAGGGCCACAGGGAGTTGGCTACGGTTGCCCGTGAGGCGAACTGCTGCGTTGCCCTTGGAAAGGCAACGTGCCATTGGTTGGGGTGGGAAGGGAGGCGGAATGGCAGCAGCGCAGAGGAGGTGGTCCGGAGGCAGCCGGGAGGTTGTCCAAGGGCAAGCGGTGCTGGGCCACAGGTGGGAGCTAGCGCTGAGGAGCTGTCTGGTGGCATGGGCCAAGGGGAGAGCAGTGCATGTTGTTTGCCTGGAGGTTAGCAAGGCGTGTGGCGGAGACTCCCGCAGCCTCCCAGTAGCGCCTGGGGGAGGCGTGGAGGGCAGAAGCGGGCTGCGAGGGTGTCTTGGGAAAGGCAGGAGAAAGCGCCCCCGAGGGGCAGACGCTAGCGGTGTTGCTTGGGGCGAGTGGTGTGTCCGATGCCGGTGAAGGTGTGAAGGAAGGGCTTGGGTGGAGGTGGTGGGCAGGGGGCACCTGCCGCAGGCTTGTGGGTGACTTCAAAGTGTAGGGCGGGCGGTAAGGCCCTTGGCTGATGGCGTGGAGGGGAGGGCGTCCGCAGGCTGGAGAAGCGTGCTGGCAGAAACCTTGCGGAGTGGAGGGGGAGGATGCGCATGAACCATCACCTGCTGAGGACCAGCGCCCTGCAGGGTGGGCGGGCCAGCATGCTGAAGAGGGGGCTGGCTGGGGCCCAGGATGCAGGGAGGAGGCCAGTGGCAGTGCCCGTGCCACAGGAGCAGCCTTTGTGCGCGTGCAGCCAAATGGCGTGTGGGATGGATGCGAAGGAAAGGGGCCCTCAGCCCTCGGCCTGGGAAAGGCCCCGGTTGCTGGCAAGGAGGGCATCTTTGAGGCCACAGGCCCCCCCCGGCTGCACTTGGCGCCCTCCCGGCGCTGGGGCCCGCCATCACAGTGGCCTGCTGCTGTCACCAGCGACCTCACTGCCCATTGTCCCGGGCAGCATAAAAAAGCGTGCCTGGGCGTGGGGCCCAGCTCACCGAGCTTCTGGCTCCTGTAGCGCCAAGGAGACTTGGAGCAGGCAGGGCGCAAGGAGGCCGAAGAGAGCTGCTGCCCCTCTTTGGGAGGTGCGTTGAAGAAGGGTGCCGTGCGGAATGGACGGCATGGTGGGCCTCGGCGGCAAGAGGGTGTGCCCCAAGCAGGAGAACACTTGGTACAGGCTGAGGCCCGTGGGAGCTGCCGCTGGTGGTGGCGCGAAGGGCGCCGTGGAGCCCATGGAGGTGGACTCTCTGCAAGAAGCTGGGGTTGAACCCATGGAGGTGGACCCTCCTCCGCAAGAAGCTGGGGTGGAACCCATGGAGGTGGACCCGGCGCCAGAGGCTGTGGAACCCATGGAGGTGGACCCTCCTGAAGACCGGGTGGAACCCATGGAGGTGGACCCGCTGCCAGCGAAGCGGGCACGGCCCAACAAGGCCCTGTGGGCGCTGGCCTGGACAGCGGGCCGTCGCCATCATCCCAGGAGGGCCAGGGCCTCTCAAGGCCCTCCACCTGGGCCCCGTGGCCCACGAGTGGCTCCCCCGTGGCCAGGAGGTAGCCGAGAGCGGGCGAAGAAGGGGGCCGTGCCCAGGTGGGAAAGGAGGCGTTAGCCCAGCCCGCCAGCGCAAGGTCCCGCGGCCATCAATAAAAGAGCTGTGGAGTTGGCAGTCTTGTGCAAGCCCTCCTTTCGTGCCCCGCAGTGCGCCCACGCCGCGTCACTGGTGTGTGCAGAGGTGGGCTCTCTTGTGGCCTGAGCAGTGCAGGAGAGGGGAGGAGAGGGCCTGTCTTTCTTGGGGCTGTTGTGGTGGGGTGGCAGAAGGAGTGCGTGGGAGGGGCCCCTCAGGTCCTGGGGGGCCTTGGGGGTGTTTCTTTTGGTCTGAGGAGGAGGAGGCGGCAGCGGCAGCGGCGGCGAGTGGGGTCTTGCTGCCTTGAGCTCCTTGTGTGTGCGGCTGCCTAACGGGTGGCTGAAGATGGAGGCCGAGCCTTCCTCGGGGGGGTGGGGGGGTGCCCAGAGCCTGAAGAAGAGGTGCCGAAGCAGCTGCAGAGCGAGTTGTTGCTTTGGGGAGGCCAGAGCCTTTGCTTGTGGCTGTGGTCTCTGCAGGAAGGTGCGTTCTGCTTGCCTCCGTAGGAGTCCTTTTCAGCATGGGTGTGATTTGTGACGAGTGTCCCAAGGCTTTGCTCTCTGCCTGGCACTTGGGAGGCTGCCTGTGGAGCTCCGTGCCCTGTGTCTGCGGCCCTGCTCTGGGTGTAGCGCCTGGCACAAGAGGCAGCTGTGCCTGCAGCGGCTGCTGCTTCTGCCCACGCCTGGCTCTGGTGCTCTGCAGAGCTGCTGTTGCTGTTGCCGCTGGGGCTTTCTGCCACTGTGAAGGTGTGCTGGGCACTTGGGGTTGTGTTTCAGGATGCTGCGCACTGATGCAGAGTCTTCTTGCGGTTGCTGTCCAGCTGGCATCACCAGCCTCTCTCTCTCCCTCTCTCTCTTGATGGGGCAGGAGAAGTCAGCTGTGTGGTCCTGAGCCTTGGAGTTGCTTGTCCGTAGAAATGCGGTGAGGTCTCGTGAAAGGGTGGGTGTTTCCTTTGTGCGTACGGGCCCTTGAAGGAGACTAATTTCATCAGAAAAGGCCTTTGTCTTTTCTGGTCTTTTCTGGTCTTTTCTGGTCTTTTCTGGTCTTTTCTGCTGCAGTCTGTTTCCAGCGCAGCCCCCTTTGGTCTTGGGAATGTTGCGGACCACTTTTTTCCTGCCGGAGAGTGCTAACGGGCTCCCTGCTAGTTGTCGTTTGCTGTTTGGAGGTGCGGGGAGTGTGTGTTTCTCCTCCGGGAACTATGTCAAGAAAAAGGTAGAGTTTCCTTTGCAGGTGTTGGACTCTGTGATTTTGGGCGGGTTGTGCTCTTTGAGCCACCAGCGGAGCAAGGTTGCAGTGTGTGGCCTGTCCCAGGGCTCTACGGCCCTGACTTGAGCACCTGGGCGCCTTCATGCGTTGTCCTGCCAGTGGCGCTCCAGAAGTTAGCATCAAGTTTAGCAGACACATAGGGAGCTGAGGCTGTAAATGTAGAGAGTGAGCAGCCGCGTTCCTGGTTCTGCTGCGTGCCTGGCTCTGGAGCAGGACACGGGGCATGCCCTGAGGTAAGAGCGTGCGTGGCCAGTGCTCTCTGGAGAGCGGGGCTCCTCCTGGCAAGAGCTGCTTGGAGATGCAGCTGCAGGCCCGTCGCTCGTGGCTGCAGTGGTGTCGCAAGAGTCTTGTTCCATGGTGTGAGTGCTGCGAGTTGCTCTTGTATTGAAAAAGCATTCTTGCAAGCCCCAGGGAAGATGGCTGCAATGAAGGGAGCCTGTTGCTTTGCGTCCTTTGCCATTTGTCTGTGAGGAGAAGAGAGAGGGGAAAGAAGAGGAGGGGAGTGAGCCACTGGTGTGCCTAGGCCAAGATGTGCCTCCTCAACCTGAGAGCTGTTGCGCTTGCAACAGCTTTCCTCTTGGGTGCTGTGTTGTGGTTTTGGTTGGTCAGCATTTCTGTCTGTCTGTAAACAGGTATGGTTTTCCTCATTTTTTTCTTGTTCCCTTGGCGTTGAGTTTGCGGAGATGGGTGGTGAATGAGCTAGGAGGTCTTTTGGGGTCTGAACGACTTTGCAGTGTCTTCTGAGCCCAAGAGGGAGTCTCTGGCTGTGTCTGTCGCACAAAGTCATGTGTGGCATGTTGTGCCCTTGGGAAGGGGGAGCAGGTAAGCTGCAGCAGGTGTGCTGACAGAGTGCTGCTGCAACATGGCAGCAGGTTGGAAGAAGTTGGAGGGCCACAGGGAGTTGGCTACGGTTGCCCGTGAGGCGAACTGCTGCGTTGCCCTTGGAAAGGCAACGTGCCATTGGTTGGGGTGGGAAGGGAGGCGGAATGGCAGCAGCGCAGAGGAGGTGGTCCGGAGGCAGCCGGGAGGTTGTCCAAGGGCAAGCGGTGCTGGGCCACAGGTGGGAGCTAGCGCTGAGGAGCTGTCTGGTGGCATGGGCCAAGGGGAGAGCAGTGCATGTTGTTTGCCTGGAGGTTAGCAAGGCGTGTGGCGGAGACTCCCGCAGCCTCCCAGTAGCGCCTGGGGGAGGCGTGGAGGGCAGAAGCGGGCTGCGAGGGTGTCTTGGGAAAGGCAGGAGAAAGCGCCCCCGAGGGGCAGACGCTAGCGGTGTTGCTTGGGGCGAGTGGTGTGTCCGATGCCGGTGAAGGTGTGAAGGAAGGGCTTGGGTGGAGGTGGTGGGCAGGGGGCACCTGCCGCAGGCTTGTGGGTGACTTCAAAGTGTAGGGCGGGCGGTAAGGCCCTTGGCTGATGGCGTGGAGGGGAGGGCGTCCGCAGGCTGGAGAAGCGTGCTGGCAGAAACCTTGCGGAGTGGAGGGGGAGGATGCGCATGAACCATCACCTGCTGAGGACCAGCGCCCTGCAGGGTGGGGGGGCCAGCATGCTGAAGAGGGGGCTGGCTGGGGCCCAGGATGCAGGGAGGAGGCCAGTGGCAGTGCCCGTGCCACAGGAGCAGCCTTTGTGCGCGTGCAGCCAAATGGCGTGTGGGATGGATGCGAAGGAAAGGGGCCCTCAGCCCTCGGCCTGGGAAAGGCCCCGGTTGCTGGCAAGGAGGGCATCTTTGAGGCCACAGGCCCCCCCCGGCTGCACTTGGCGCCCTCCCGGCGCTGGGGCCCGCCATCACAGTGGCCTGCTGCTGTCACCAGCGACCTCACTGCCCATTGTCCCGGGCAGCATAAAAAAGCGTGCCTGGGCGTGGGGCCCAGCTCACCGAGCTTCTGGCTCCTGTAGCGCCAAGGAGACTTGGAGCAGGCAGGGCGCAAGGAGGCCGAAGAGAGCTGCTGCCCCTCTTTGGGAGGTGCGTTGAAGAAGGGTGCCGTGCGGAATGGACGGCATGGTGGGCCTCGGCGGCAAGAGGGTGTGCCCCAAGCAGGAGAACACTTGGTACAGGCTGAGGCCCGTGGGAGCTGCCGCTGGTGGTGGCGCGAAGGGCGCCGTGGAGCCCATGGAGGTGGACTCTCTGCAAGAAGCTGGGGTTGAACCCATGGAGGTGGACCCTCCTCCGCAAGAAGCTGGGGTGGAACCCATGGAGGTGGACCCGGCGCCAGAGGCTGTGGAACCCATGGAGGTGGACCCTCCTGAAGACCGGGTGGAACCCATGGAGGTGGACCCGCTGCCAGCGAAGCGGGCACGGCCCAACAAGGCCCTGTGGGCGCTGGCCTGGACAGCGGGCCGTCGCCATCATCCCAGGAGGGCCAGGGCCTCTCAAGGCCCTCCACCTGGGCCCCGTGGCCCACGAGTGGCTCCCCCGTGGCCAGGAGGTAGCCGAGAGCGGGCGAAGAAGGGGGCCGTGCCCAGGTGGGAAAGGAGGCGTTAGCCCAGCCCGCCAGCGCAAGGTCCCGCGGCCATCAATAAAAGAGCTGTGGAGTTGGCAGTCTTGTGCAAGCCCTCCTTTCGTGCCCCGCAGTGCGCCCACGCCGCGTCACTGGTGTGTGCAGAGGTGGGCTCTCTTGTGGCCTGAGCAGTGCAGGAGAGGGGAGGAGAGGGCCTGTCTTTCTTGGGGCTGTTGTGGTGGGGTGGCAGAAGGAGTGTGTGGGAGGGGCCCCTCAGGTCCTGGGGGGCCTTGGGGGTGTTTCTTTTGGTCTGAGGAGGAGGAGGCGGCAGCGGCAGCGGCGGCGAGTGGGGTCTTGCTGCCTTGAGCTCCTTGTGTGTGCGGCTGCCTAACGGGTGGCTGAAGATGGAGGCCGAGCCTTCCTCGGGGGGGTGGAGGGGTGCCCAGAGCCTGAAGAAGAGGTGCCGAAGCAGCTGCAGAGCGAGTTGTTGCTTTGGGGAGGCCAGAGCCTTTGCTTGTGGCTGTGGTCTCTGCAGGAAGGTGCGTTCTGCTTGCCTCCGTAGGAGTCCTTTTCAGCATGGGTGTGATTTGTGACGAGTGTCCCAAGGCTTTGCTCTCTGCCTGGCACTTGGGAGGCTGCCTGTGGAGCTCCGTGCCCTGTGTCTGCGGCCCTGCTCTGGGTGTAGCGCCTGGCACAAGAGGCAGCTGTGCCTGCAGCGGCTGCTGCTTCTGCCCACGCCTGGCTCTGGTGCTCTGCAGAGCTGCTGTTGCTGTTGCCGCTGGGGCTTTCTGCCACTGTGAAGGTGTGCTGGGCACTTGGGGTTGTGTTTCAGGATGCTGCGCACTGATGCAGAGTCTTCTTGCGGTTGCTGTCCAGCTGGCATCACCAGCCTCTCTCTCTCCCTCTCTCTCTTGATGGGGCAGGAGAAGTCAGCTGTGTGGTCCTGAGCCTTGGAGTTGCTTGTCCGTAGAAATGCGGTGAGGTCTCGTGAAAGGGTGGGTGTTTCCTTTGTGCGTACGGGCCCTTGAAGGAGACTAATTTCATCAGAAAAGGCCTTTGTCTTTTCTGGTCTTTTCTGGTCTTTTCTGGTCTTTTCTGGTCTTTTCTGGTCTTTTCTGCTGCAGTCTGTTTCCAGCGCAGCCCCCTTTGGTCTTGGGAATGTTGCGGACCACTTTTTTCCTGCCGGAGAGTGCTAACGGGCTCCCTGCTAGTTGTCGTTTGCTGTTTGGAGGTGCGGGGAGTGTGTGTTTCTCCTCCGGGAACTATGTCAAGAAAAAGGTAGAGTTTCCTTTGCAGGTGTTGGACTCTGTGATTTTGGGCGGGTTGTGCTCTTTGAGCCACCAGCGGAGCAAGGTTGCAGTGTGTGGCCTGTCCCAGGGCTCTACGGCCCTGACTTGAGCACCTGGGCGCCTTCATGCGTTGTCCTGCCAGTGGCGCTCCAGAAGTTAGCATCAAGTTTAGCAGACACATAGGGAGCTGAGGCTGTAAATGTAGAGAGTGAGCAGCCGCGTTCCTGGTTCTGCTGCGTGCCTGGCTCTGGAGCAGGACATGGGGCATGCCCTGAGGTAAGAGCGTGCGTGGCCAGTGCTCTCTGGAGAGCGGGGCTCCTCCTGGCAAGAGCTGCTTGGAGATGCAGCTGCAGGCCCGTCGCTCGTGGCTGCAGTGGTGTCGCAAGAGTCTTGTTCCATGGTGTGAGTGCTGCGAGTTGCTCTTGTATTGAAAAAGCATTCTTGCAAGCCCCAGGGAAGATGGCTGCAATGAAGGGAGCCTGTTGCTTTGCGTCCTTTGCCATTTGTCTGTGAGGAGAAGAGAGAGGGGAAAGAAGAGGAGGGGAGTGAGCCACTGGTGTGCCTAGGCCAAGATGTGCCTCCTCAACCTGAGAGCTGTTGCGCTTGCAACAGCTTTCCTCTTGGGTGCTGTGTTGTGGTTTTGGTTGGTCAGCATTTCTGTCTGTCTGTAAACAGGTATGGTTTTCCTCATTTTTTTCTTGTTCCCTTGGCGTTGAGTTTGCGGAGATGGGTGGTGAATGAGCTAGGAGGTCTTTTGGGGTCTGAACGACTTTGCAGTGTCTTCTGAGCCCAAGAGGGAGTCTCTGGCTGTGTCTGTCGCACAAAGTCATGTGTGGCATGTTGTGCCCTTGGGAAGGGGGAGCAGGTAAGCTGCAGCAGGTGTGCTGACAGAGTGCTGCTGCAACATGGCAGCAGGTTGGAAGAAGTTGGAGGGCCACAGGGAGTTGGCTACGGTTGCCCGTGAGGCGAACTGCTGCGTTGCCCTTGGAAAGGCAACGTGCCATTGGTTGGGGTGGGAAGGGAGGCGGAATGGCAGCAGCGCAGAGGAGGTGGTCCGGAGGCAGCCGGGAGGTTGTCCAAGGGCAAGCGGTGCTGGGCCACAGGTGGGAGCTAGCGCTGAGGAGCTGTCTGGTGGCATGGGCCAAGGGGAGAGCAGTGCATGTTGTTTGCCTGGAGGTTAGCAAGGCGTGTGGCGGAGACTCCCGCAGCCTCCCAGTAGCGCCTGGGGGAGGCGTGGAGGGCAGAAGCGGGCTGCGAGGGTGTCTTGGGAAAGGCAGGAGAAAGCGCCCCCGAGGGGCAGACGCTAGCGGTGTTGCTTGGGGCGAGTGGTGTGTCCGATGCCGGTGAAGGTGTGAAGGAAGGGCTTGGGTGGAGGTGGTGGGCAGGGGGCACCTGCCGCAGGCTTGTGGGTGACTTCAAAGTGTAGGGCGGGCGGTAAGGCCCTTGGCTGATGGCGTGGAGGGGAGGGCGTCCGCAGGCTGGAGAAGCGTGCTGGCAGAAACCTTGCGGAGTGGAGGGGGAGGATGCGCATGAACCATCACCTGCTGAGGACCAGCGCCCTGCAGGGTGGGCGGGCCAGCATGCTGAAGAGGGGGCTGGCTGGGGCCCAGGATGCAGGGAGGAGGCCAGTGGCAGTGCCCGTGCCACAGGAGCAGCCTTTGTGCGCGTGCAGCCAAATGGCGTGTGGGATGGATGCGAAGGAAAGGGGCCCTCAGCCCTCGGCCTGGGAAAGGCCCCGGTTGCTGGCAAGGAGGGCATCTTTGAGGCCACAGGCCCCCCCCGGCTGCACTTGGCGCCCTCCCGGCACTGGGGCCCGCCATCACAGTGGCCTGCTGCTGTCACCAGCGACCTCACTGCCCATTGTCCCGGGCAGCATAAAAAAGTGTGCCTGGGCGTGGGGCCCAGCTCACCGAGCTTCTGGCTCCTGTAGCGCCAAGGAGACTTGGAGCAGGCAGGGCGCAAGGAGGCCGAAGAGAGCTGCTGCCCCTCTTTGGGAGGTGCGTTGAAGAAGGGTGCCGTGCGGAATGGACGGCATGGTGGGCCTCGGCGGCAAGAGGGTGTGCCCCAAGCAGGAGAACACTTGGTACAGGCTGAGGCCCGTGGGAGCTGCCGCTGGTGGTGGCGCGAAGGGCGCCGTGGAGCCCATGGAGGTGGACTCTCTGCAAGAAGCTGGGGTTGAACCCATGGAGGTGGACCCTCCTCCGCAAGAAGCTGGGGTGGAACCCATGGAGGTGGACCCGGCGCCAGAGGCTGTGGAACCCATGGAGGTGGACCCTCCTGAAGACCGGGTGGAACCCATGGAGGTGGACCCGCTGCCAGCGAAGCGGGCACGGCCCAACAAGGCCCTGTGGGCGCTGGCCTGGACAGCGGGCCGTCGCCATCATCCCAGGAGGGCCAGGGCCTCTCAAGGCCCTCCACCTGGGCCCCGTGGCCCACGAGTGGCTCCCCCGTGGCCAGGAGGTAGCCGAGAGCGGGCGAAGAAGGGGGCCGTGCCCAGGTGGGAAAGGAGGCGTTAGCCCAGCCCGCCAGCGCAAGGTCCCGCGGCCATCAATAAAAGAGCTGTGGAGTTGGCAGTCTTGTGCAAGCCCTCCTTTCGTGCCCCGCAGTGCGCCCACGCCGCGTCACTGGTGTGTGCAGAGGTGGGCTCTCTTGTGGCCTGAGCAGTGCAGGAGAGGGGAGGAGAGGGCCTGTCTTTCTTGGGGCTGTTGTGGTGGGGTGGCAGAAGGAGTGTGTGGGAGGGGCCCCTCAGGTCCTGGGGGCCTTGGGGGTGTTTCTTTTGGTCTGAGGAGGAGGAGGCGGCAGCGGCAGCGGCGGCAAGTGGGGTCTTGCTGCCTTGAGCTCCTTGTGTGTGCGGCTGCCTAACGGGTGGCTGAAGATGGAGGCCGAGCCTTCCTCGGGGGGGTGGGGGGGTGCCCAGAGCCTGAAGAAGAGGTGCCGAAGCAGCTGCAGAGCGAGTTGTTGCTTTGGGGAGGCCAGAGCCTTTGCTTGTGGCTGTGGTCTCTGCAGGAAGGTGCGTTCTGCTTGCCTCCGTAGGAGTCCTTTTCAGCATGGGTGTGATTTGTGACGAGTGTCCCAAGGCTTTGCTCTCTGCCTGGCACTTGGGAGGCTGCCTGTGGAGCTCCGTGCCCTGTGTCTGCGGCCCTGCTCTGGGTGTAGCGCCTGGCACAAGAGGCAGCTGTGCCTGCAGCGGCTGCTGCTTCTGCCCACGCCTGGCTCTGGTGCTCTGCAGAGCTGCTGTTGCTGTTGCCGCTGGGGCTTTCTGCCACTGTGAAGGTGTGCTGGGCACTTGGGGTTGTGTTTCAGGATGCTGCGCACTGATGCAGAGTCTTCTTGCGGTTGCTGTCCAGCTGGCATCACCAGCCTCTCTCTCTCCCTCTCTCTCTTGATGGGGCAGGAGAAGTCAGCTGTGTGGTCCTGAGCCTTGGAGTTGCTTGTCCGTAGAAATGCGGTGAGGTCTCGTGAAAGGGTGGGTGTTTCCTTTGTGCGTACGGGCCCTTGAAGGAGACTAATTTCATCAGAAAAGGCCTTTGTCTTTTCTGGTCTTTTCTGGTCTTTTCTGGTCTTTTCTGCTGCAGTCTGTTTCCAGCGCAGCCCCCTTTGGTCTTGGGAATGTTGCGGACCACTTTTTTCCTGCCGGAGAGTGCTAACGGGCTCCCTGCTAGTTGTCGTTTGCTGTTTGGAGGTGCGGGGAGTGTGTGTTTCTCCTCCGGGAACTATGTCAAGAAAAAGGTAGAGTTTCCTTTGCAGGTGTTGGACTCTGTGATTTTGGGCGGGTTGTGCTCTTTGAGCCACCAGCGGAGCAAGGTTGCAGTGTGTGGCCTGTCCCAGGGCTCTACGGCCCTGACTTGAGCACCTGGGCGCCTTCATGCGTTGTCCTGCCAGTGGCGCTCCAGAAGTTAGCATCAAGTTTAGCAGACACATAGGGAGCTGAGGCTGTAAATGTAGAGAGTGAGCAGCCGCGTTCCTGGTTCTGCTGCGTGCCTGGCTCTGGAGCAGGACATGGGGCATGCCCTGAGGTAAGAGCGTGCGTGGCCAGTGCTCTCTGGAGAGCGGGGCTCCTCCTGGCAAGAGCTGCTTGGAGATGCAGCTGCAGGCCCGTCGCTCGTGGCTGCAGTGGTGTCGCAAGAGTCTTGTTCCATGGTGTGAGTGCTGCGAGTTGCTCTTGTATTGAAAAAGCATTCTTGCAAGCCCCAGGGAAGATGGCTGCAATGAAGGGAGCCTGTTGCTTTGCGTCCTTTGCCATTTGTCTGTGAGGAGAAGAGAGAGGGGAAAGAAGAGGAGGGGAGTGAGCCACTGGTGTGCCTAGGCCAAGATGTGCCTCCTCAACCTGAGAGCTGTTGCGCTTGCAACAGCTTTCCTCTTGGGTGCTGTGTTGTGGTTTTGGTTGGTCAGCATTTCTGTCTGTCTGTAAACAGGTATGGTTTTCCTCATTTTTTTCTTGTTCCCTTGGCGTTGAGTTTGCGGAGATGGGTGGTGAATGAGCTAGGAGGTCTTTTGGGGTCTGAACGACTTTGCAGTGTCTTCTGAGCCCAAGAGGGAGTCTCTGGCTGTGTCTGTCGCACAAAGTCATGTGTGGCATGTTGTGCCCTTGGGAAGGGGGAGCAGGTAAGCTGCAGCAGGTGTGCTGACAGAGTGCTGCTGCAACATGGCAGCAGGTTGGAAGAAGTTGGAGGGCCACAGGGAGTTGGCTACGGTTGCCCGTGAGGCGAACTGCTGCGTTGCCCTTGGAAAGGCAACGTGCCATTGGTTGGGGTGGGAAGGGAGGCGGAATGGCAGCAGCGCAGAGGAGGTGGTCCGGAGGCAGCCGGGAGGTTGTCCAAGGGCAAGCGGTGCTGGGCCACAGGTGGGAGCTAGCGCTGAGGAGCTGTCTGGTGGCATGGGCCAAGGGGAGAGCAGTGCATGTTGTTTGCCTGGAGGTTAGCAAGGCGTGTGGCGGAGACTCCCGCAGCCTCCCAGTAGCGCCTGGGGGAGGCGTGGAGGGCAGAAGCGGGCTGCGAGGGTGTCTTGGGAAAGGCAGGAGAAAGCGCCCCCGAGGGGCAGACGCTAGCGGTGTTGCTTGGGGCGAGTGGTGTGTCCGATGCCGGTGAAGGTGTGAAGGAAGGGCTTGGGTGGAGGTGGTGGGCAGGGGGCACCTGCCGCAGGCTTGTGGGTGACTTCAAAGTGTAGGGCGGGCGGTAAGGCCCTTGGCTGATGGCGTGGAGGGGAGGGCGTCCGCAGGCTGGAGAAGCGTGCTGGCAGAAACCTTGCGGAGTGGAGGGGGAGGATGCGCATGAACCATCACCTGCTGAGGACCAGCGCCCTGCAGGGTGGGCGGGCCAGCATGCTGAAGAGGGGGCTGGCTGGGGCCCAGGATGCAGGGAGGAGGCCAGTGGCAGTGCCCGTGCCACAGGAGCAGCCTTTGTGCGCGTGCAGCCAAATGGCGTGTGGGATGGATGCGAAGGAAAGGGGCCCTCAGCCCTCGGCCTGGGAAAGGCCCCGGTTGCTGGCAAGGAGGGCATCTTTGAGGCCACAGGCCCCCCCCGGCTGCACTTGGCGCCCTCCCGGCACTGGGGCCCGCCATCACAGTGGCCTGCTGCTGTCACCAGCGACCTCACTGCCCATTGTCCCGGGCAGCATAAAAAAGTGTGCCTGGGCGTGGGGCCCAGCTCACCGAGCTTCTGGCTCCTGTAGCGCCAAGGAGACTTGGAGCAGGCAGGGCGCAAGGAGGCCGAAGAGAGCTGCTGCCCCTCTTTGGGAGGTGCGTTGAAGAAGGGTGCCGTGCGGAATGGACGGCATGGTGGGCCTCGGCGGCAAGAGGGTGTGCCCCAAGCAGGAGAACACTTGGTACAGGCTGAGGCCCGTGGGAGCTGCCGCTGGTGGTGGCGCGAAGGGCGCCGTGGAGCCCATGGAGGTGGACTCTCTGCAAGAAGCTGGGGTTGAACCCATGGAGGTGGACCCTCCTCCGCAAGAAGCTGGGGTGGAACCCATGGAGGTGGACCCGGCGCCAGAGGCTGTGGAACCCATGGAGGTGGACCCTCCTGAAGACCGGGTGGAACCCATGGAGGTGGACCCGCTGCCAGCGAAGCGGGCACGGCCCAACAAGGCCCTGTGGGCGCTGGCCTGGACAGCGGGCCGTCGCCATCATCCCAGGAGGGCCAGGGCCTCTCAAGGCCCTCCACCTGGGCCCCGTGGCCCACGAGTGGCTCCCCCGTGGCCAGGAGGTAGCCGAGAGCGGGCGAAGAAGGGGGCCGTGCCCAGGTGGGAAAGGAGGCGTTAGCCCAGCCCGCCAGCGCAAGGTCCCGCGGCCATCAATAAAAGAGCTGTGGAGTTGGCAGTCTTGTGCAAGCCCTCCTTTCGTGCCCCGCAGTGCGCCCACGCCGCGTCACTGGTGTGTGCAGAGGTGGGCTCTCTTGTGGCCTGAGCAGTGCAGGAGAGGGGAGGAGAGGGCCTGTCTTTCTTGGGGCTGTTGTGGTGGGGTGGCAGAAGGAGTGTGTGGGAGGGGCCCCTCAGGTCCTGGGGGCCTTGGGGGTGTTTCTTTTGGTCTGAGGAGGAGGAGGCGGCAGCGGCAGCGGCGGCAAGTGGGGTCTTGCTGCCTTGAGCTCCTTGTGTGTGCGGCTGCCTAACGGGTGGCTGAAGATGGAGGCCGAGCCTTCCTCGGGGGGGTGGGGGGGTGCCCAGAGCCTGAAGAAGAGGTGCCGAAGCAGCTGCAGAGCGAGTTGTTGCTTTGGGGAGGCCAGAGCCTTTGCTTGTGGCTGTGGTCTCTGCAGGAAGGTGCGTTCTGCTTGCCTCCGTAGGAGTCCTTTTCAGCATGGGTGTGATTTGTGACGAGTGTCCCAAGGCTTTGCTCTCTGCCTGGCACTTGGGAGGCTGCCTGTGGAGCTCCGTGCCCTGTGTCTGCGGCCCTGCTCTGGGTGTAGCGCCTGGCACAAGAGGCAGCTGTGCCTGCAGCGGCTGCTGCTTCTGCCCACGCCTGGCTCTGGTGCTCTGCAGAGCTGCTGTTGCTGTTGCCGCTGGGGCTTTCTGCCACTGTGAAGGTGTGCTGGGCACTTGGGGTTGTGTTTCAGGATGCTGCGCACTGATGCAGAGTCTTCTTGCGGTTGCTGTCCAGCTGGCATCACCAGCCTCTCTCTCTCCCTCTCTCTCTTGATGGGGCAGGAGAAGTCAGCTGTGTGGTCCTGAGCCTTGGAGTTGCTTGTCCGTAGAAATGCGGTGAGGTCTCGTGAAAGGGTGGGTGTTTCCTTTGTGCGTACGGGCCCTTGAAGGAGACTAATTTCATCAGAAAAGGCCTTTGTCTTTTCTGGTCTTTTCTGGTCTTTTCTGGTCTTTTCTGCTGCAGTCTGTTTCCAGCGCAGCCCCCTTTGGTCTTGGGAATGTTGCGGACCACTTTTTTCCTGCCGGAGAGTGCTAACGGGCTCCCTGCTAGTTGTCGTTTGCTGTTTGGAGGTGCGGGGAGTGTGTGTTTCTCCTCCGGGAACTATGTCAAGAAAAAGGTAGAGTTTCCTTTGCAGGTGTTGGACTCTGTGATTTTGGGCGGGTTGTGCTCTTTGAGCCACCAGCGGAGCAAGGTTGCAGTGTGTGGCCTGTCCCAGGGCTCTACGGCCCTGACTTGAGCACCTGGGCGCCTTCATGCGTTGTCCTGCCAGTGGCGCTCCAGAAGTTAGCATCAAGTTTAGCAGACACATAGGGAGCTGAGGCTGTAAATGTAGAGAGTGAGCAGCCGCGTTCCTGGTTCTGCTGCGTGCCTGGCTCTGGAGCAGGACATGGGGCATGCCCTGAGGTAAGAGCGTGCGTGGCCAGTGCTCTCTGGAGAGCGGGGCTCCTCCTGGCAAGAGCTGCTTGGAGATGCAGCTGCAGGCCCGTCGCTCGTGGCTGCAGTGGTGTCGCAAGAGTCTTGTTCCATGGTGTGAGTGCTGCGAGTTGCTCTTGTATTGAAAAAGCATTCTTGCAAGCCCCAGGGAAGATGGCTGCAATGAAGGGAGCCTGTTGCTTTGCGTCCTTTGCCATTTGTCTGTGAGGAGAAGAGAGAGGGGAAAGAAGAGGAGGGGAGTGAGCCACTGGTGTGCCTAGGCCAAGATGTGCCTCCTCAACCTGAGAGCTGTTGCGCTTGCAACAGCTTTCCTCTTGGGTGCTGTGTTGTGGTTTTGGTTGGTCAGCATTTCTGTCTGTCTGTAAACAGGTATGGTTTTCCTCATTTTTTTCTTGTTCCCTTGGCGTTGAGTTTGCGGAGATGGGTGGTGAATGAGCTAGGAGGTCTTTTGGGGTCTGAACGACTTTGCAGTGTCTTCTGAGCCCAAGAGGGAGTCTCTGGCTGTGTCTGTCGCACAAAGTCATGTGTGGCATGTTGTGCCCTTGGGAAGGGGGAGCAGGTAAGCTGCAGCAGGTGTGCTGACAGAGTGCTGCTGCAACATGGCAGCAGGTTGGAAGAAGTTGGAGGGCCACAGGGAGTTGGCTACGGTTGCCCGTGAGGCGAACTGCTGCGTTGCCCTTGGAAAGGCAACGTGCCATTGGTTGGGGTGGGAAGGGAGGCGGAATGGCAGCAGCGCAGAGGAGGTGGTCCGGAGGCAGCCGGGAGGTTGTCCAAGGGCAAGCGGTGCTGGGCCACAGGTGGGAGCTAGCGCTGAGGAGCTGTCTGGTGGCATGGGCCAAGGGGAGAGCAGTGCATGTTGTTTGCCTGGAGGTTAGCAAGGCGTGTGGCGGAGACTCCCGCAGCCTCCCAGTAGCGCCTGGGGGAGGCGTGGAGGGCAGAAGCGGGCTGCGAGGGTGTCTTGGGAAAGGCAGGAGAAAGCGCCCCCGAGGGGCAGACGCTAGCGGTGTTGCTTGGGGCGAGTGGTGTGTCCGATGCCGGTGAAGGTGTGAAGGAAGGGCTTGGGTGGAGGTGGTGGGCAGGGGGCACCTGCCGCAGGCTTGTGGGTGACTTCAAAGTGTAGGGCGGGCGGTAAGGCCCTTGGCTGATGGCGTGGAGGGGAGGGCGTCCGCAGGCTGGAGAAGCGTGCTGGCAGAAACCTTGCGGAGTGGAGGGGGAGGATGCGCATGAACCATCACCTGCTGAGGACCAGCGCCCTGCAGGGTGGGCGGGCCAGCATGCTGAAGAGGGGGCTGGCTGGGGCCCAGGATGCAGGGAGGAGGCCAGTGGCAGTGCCCGTGCCACAGGAGCAGCCTTTGTGCGCGTGCAGCCAAATGGCGTGTGGGATGGATGCGAAGGAAAGGGGCCCTCAGCCCTCGGCCTGGGAAAGGCCCCGGTTGCTGGCAAGGAGGGCATCTTTGAGGCCACAGGCCCCCCCCGGCTGCACTTGGCGCCCTCCCGGCACTGGGGCCCGCCATCACAGTGGCCTGCTGCTGTCACCAGCGACCTCACTGCCCATTGTCCCGGGCAGCATAAAAAAGTGTGCCTGGGCGTGGGGCCCAGCTCACCGAGCTTCTGGCTCCTGTAGCGCCAAGGAGACTTGGAGCAGGCAGGGCGCAAGGAGGCCGAAGAGAGCTGCTGCCCCTCTTTGGGAGGTGCGTTGAAGAAGGGTGCCGTGCGGAATGGACGGCATGGTGGGCCTCGGCGGCAAGAGGGTGTGCCCCAAGCAGGAGAACACTTGGTACAGGCTGAGGCCCGTGGGAGCTGCCGCTGGTGGTGGCGCGAAGGGCGCCGTGGAGCCCATGGAGGTGGACTCTCTGCAAGAAGCTGGGGTTGAACCCATGGAGGTGGACCCTCCTCCGCAAGAAGCTGGGGTGGAACCCATGGAGGTGGACCCGGCGCCAGAGGCTGTGGAACCCATGGAGGTGGACCCTCCTGAAGACCGGGTGGAACCCATGGAGGTGGACCCGCTGCCAGCGAAGCGGGCACGGCCCAACAAGGCCCTGTGGGCGCTGGCCTGGACAGCGGGCCGTCGCCATCATCCCAGGAGGGCCAGGGCCTCTCAAGGCCCTCCACCTGGGCCCCGTGGCCCACGAGTGGCTCCCCCGTGGCCAGGAGGTAGCCGAGAGCGGGCGAAGAAGGGGGCCGTGCCCAGGTGGGAAAGGAGGCGTTAGCCCAGCCCGCCAGCGCAAGGTCCCGCGGCCATCAATAAAAGAGCTGTGGAGTTGGCAGTCTTGTGCAAGCCCTCCTTTCGTGCCCCGCAGTGCGCCCACGCCGCGTCACTGGTGTGTGCAGAGGTGGGCTCTCTTGTGGCCTGAGCAGTGCAGGAGAGGGGAGGAGAGGGCCTGTCTTTCTTGGGGCTGTTGTGGTGGGGTGGCAGAAGGAGTGTGTGGGAGGGGCCCCTCAGGTCCTGGGGGGCCTTGGGGGTGTTTCTTTTGG
This sequence comes from Dromaius novaehollandiae, assembly GCF_036370855.1. NCBI lineage: Eukaryota > Metazoa > Chordata > Aves > Casuariiformes > Dromaiidae > Dromaius > Dromaius novaehollandiae. The sequence goes on along the minus strand of NC_088099.1, from coordinate 68,491,708 downwards.
TCTGAGGAGGAGGAGGCGGCAGCGGCAGCGGCGGCAAGTGGGGTCTTGCTGCCTTGAGCTCCTTGTGTGTGCGGCTGCCTAACGGGTGGCTGAAGATGGAGGCCGAGCCTTCCTCGGGGGGGTGGGGGGGTGCCCAGAGCCTGAAGAAGAGGTGCCGAAGCAGCTGCAGAGCGAGTTGTTGCTTTGGGGAGGCCAGAGCCTTTGCTTGTGGCTGTGGTCTCTGCAGGAAGGTGCGTTCTGCTTGCCTCCGTAGGAGTCCTTTTCAGCATGGGTGTGATTTGTGACGAGTGTCCCAAGGCTTTGCTCTCTGCCTGGCACTTGGGAGGCTGCCTGTGGAGCTCCGTGCCCTGTGTCTGCGGCCCTGCTCTGGGTGTAGCGCCTGGCACAAGAGGCAGCTGTGCCTGCAGCGGCTGCTGCTTCTGCCCACGCCTGGCTCTGGTGCTCTGCAGAGCTGCTGTTGCTGTTGCCGCTGGGGCTTTCTGCCACTGTGAAGGTGTGCTGGGCACTTGGGGTTGTGTTTCAGGATGCTGCGCACTGATGCAGAGTCTTCTTGCGGTTGCTGTCCAGCTGGCATCACCAGCCTCTCTCTCTCCCTCTCTCTCTTGATGGGGCAGGAGAAGTCAGCTGTGTGGTCCTGAGCCTTGGAGTTGCTTGTCCGTAGAAATGCGGTGAGGTCTCGTGAAAGGGTGGGTGTTTCCTTTGTGCGTACGGGCCCTTGAAGGAGACTAATTTCATCAGAAAAGGCCTTTGTCTTTTCTGGTCTTTTCTGGTCTTTTCTGGTCTTTTCTGCTGCAGTCTGTTTCCAGCGCAGCCCCCTTTGGTCTTGGGAATGTTGCGGACCACTTTTTTCCTGCCGGAGAGTGCTAACGGGCTCCCTGCTAGTTGTCGTTTGCTGTTTGGAGGTGCGGGGAGTGTGTGTTTCTCCTCCGGGAACTATGTCAAGAAAAAGGTAGAGTTTCCTTTGCAGGTGTTGGACTCTGTGATTTTGGGCGGGTTGTGCTCTTTGAGCCACCAGCGGAGCAAGGTTGCAGTGTGTGGCCTGTCCCAGGGCTCTACGGCCCTGACTTGAGCACCTGGGCGCCTTCATGCGTTGTCCTGCCAGTGGCGCTCCAGAAGTTAGCATCAAGTTTAGCAGACACATAGGGAGCTGAGGCTGTAAATGTAGAGAGTGAGCAGCCGCGTTCCTGGTTCTGCTGCGTGCCTGGCTCTGGAGCAGGACACGGGGCATGCCCTGAGGTAAGAGCGTGCGTGGCCAGTGCTCTCTGGAGAGCGGGGCTCCTCCTGGCAAGAGCTGCTTGGAGATGCAGCTGCAGGCCCGTCGCTCGTGGCTGCAGTGGTGTCGCAAGAGTCTTGTTCCATGGTGTGAGTGCTGCGAGTTGCTCTTGTATTGAAAAAGCATTCTTGCAAGCCCCAGGGAAGATGGCTGCAATGAAGGGAGCCTGTTGCTTTGCGTCCTTTGCCATTTGTCTGTGAGGAGAAGAGAGAGGGGAAAGAAGAGGAGGGGAGTGAGCCACTGGTGTGCCTAGGCCAAGATGTGCCTCCTCAACCTGAGAGCTGTTGCGCTTGCAACAGCTTTCCTCTTGGGTGCTGTGTTGTGGTTTTGGTTGGTCAGCATTTCTGTCTGTCTGTAAACAGGTATGGTTTTCCTCATTTTTTTCTTGTTCCCTTGGCGTTGAGTTTGCGGAGATGGGTGGTGAATGAGCTAGGAGGTCTTTTGGGGTCTGAACGACTTTGCAGTGTCTTCTGAGCCCAAGAGGGAGTCTCTGGCTGTGTCTGTCGCACAAAGTCATGTGTGGCATGTTGTGCCCTTGGGAAGGGGGAGCAGGTAAGCTGCAGCAGGTGTGCTGACAGAGTGCTGCTGCAACATGGCAGCAGGTTGGAAGAAGTTGGAGGGCCACAGGGAGTTGGCTACGGTTGCCCGTGAGGCGAACTGCTGCGTTGCCCTTGGAAAGGCAACGTGCCATTGGTTGGGGTGGGAAGGGAGGCGGAATGGCAGCAGCGCAGAGGAGGTGGTCCGGAGGCAGCCGGGAGGTTGTCCAAGGGCAAGCGGTGCTGGGCCACAGGTGGGAGCTAGCGCTGAGGAGCTGTCTGGTGGCATGGGCCAAGGGGAGAGCAGTGCATGTTGTTTGCCTGGAGGTTAGCAAGGCGTGTGGCGGAGACTCCCGCAGCCTCCCAGTAGCGCCTGGGGGAGGCGTGGAGGGCAGAAGCGGGCTGCGAGGGTGTCTTGGGAAAGGCAGGAGAAAGCGCCCCCGAGGGGCAGACGCTAGCGGTGTTGCTTGGGGCGAGTGGTGTGTCCGATGCCGGTGAAGGTGTGAAGGAAGGGCTTGGGTGGAGGTGGTGGGCAGGGGGCACCTGCCGCAGGCTTGTGGGTGACTTCAAAGTGTAGGGCGGGCGGTAAGGCCCTTGGCTGATGGCGTGGAGGGGAGGGCGTCCGCAGGCTGGAGAAGCGTGCTGGCAGAAACCTTGCGGAGTGGAGGGGGAGGATGCGCATGAACCATCACCTGCTGAGGACCAGCGCCCTGCAGGGTGGGGGGGCCAGCATGCTGAAGAGGGGGCTGGCTGGGGCCCAGGATGCAGGGAGGAGGCCAGTGGCAGTGCCCGTGCCACAGGAGCAGCCTTTGTGCGCGTGCAGCCAAATGGCGTGTGGGATGGATGCGAAGGAAAGGGGCCCTCAGCCCTCGGCCTGGGAAAGGCCCCGGTTGCTGGCAAGGAGGGCATCTTTGAGGCCACAGGCCCCCCCCGGCTGCACTTGGCGCCCTCCCGGCGCTGGGGCCCGCCATCACAGTGGCCTGCTGCTGTCACCAGCGACCTCACTGCCCATTGTCCCGGGCAGCATAAAAAAGCGTGCCTGGGCGTGGGGCCCAGCTCACCGAGCTTCTGGCTCCTGTAGCGCCAAGGAGACTTGGAGCAGGCAGGGCGCAAGGAGGCCGAAGAGAGCTGCTGCCCCTCTTTGGGAGGTGCGTTGAAGAAGGGTGCCGTGCGGAATGGACGGCATGGTGGGCCTCGGCGGCAAGAGGGTGTGCCCCAAGCAGGAGAACACTTGGTACAGGCTGAGGCCCGTGGGAGCTGCCGCTGGTGGTGGCGCGAAGGGCGCCGTGGAGCCCATGGAGGTGGACTCTCTGCAAGAAGCTGGGGTTGAACCCATGGAGGTGGACCCTCCTCCGCAAGAAGCTGGGGTGGAACCCATGGAGGTGGACCCGGCGCCAGAGGCTGTGGAACCCATGGAGGTGGACCCTCCTGAAGACCGGGTGGAACCCATGGAGGTGGACCCGCTGCCAGCGAAGCGGGCACGGCCCAACAAGGCCCTGTGGGCGCTGGCCTGGACAGCGGGCCGTCGCCATCATCCCAGGAGGGCCAGGGCCTCTCAAGGCCCTCCACCTGGGCCCCGTGGCCCACGAGTGGCTCCCCCGTGGCCAGGAGGTAGCCGAGAGCGGGCGAAGAAGGGGGCCGTGCCCAGGTGGGAAAGGAGGCGTTAGCCCAGCCCGCCAGCGCAAGGTCCCGCGGCCATCAATAAAAGAGCTGTGGAGTTGGCAGTCTTGTGCAAGCCCTCCTTTCGTGCCCCGCAGTGCGCCCACGCCGCGTCACTGGTGTGTGCAGAGGTGGGCTCTCTTGTGGCCTGAGCAGTGCAGGAGAGGGGAGGAGAGGGCCTGTCTTTCTTGGGGCTGTTGTGGTGGGGTGGCAGAAGGAGTGTGTGGGAGGGGCCCCTCAGGTCCTGGGGGGCCTTGGGGGTGTTTCTTTTGGTCTGAGGAGGAGGAGGCGGCAGCGGCAGCGGCGGCGAGTGGGGTCTTGCTGCCTTGAGCTCCTTGTGTGTGCGGCTGCCTAACGGGTGGCTGAAGATGGAGGCCGAGCCTTCCTCGGGGGGGTGGGGGGGTGCCCAGAGCCTGAAGAAGAGGTGCCGAAGCAGCTGCAGAGCGAGTTGTTGCTTTGGGGAGGCCAGAGCCTTTGCTTGTGGCTGTGGTCTCTGCAGGAAGGTGCGTTCTGCTTGCCTCCGTAGGAGTCCTTTTCAGCATGGGTGTGATTTGTGACGAGTGTCCCAAGGCTTTGCTCTCTGCCTGGCACTTGGGAGGCTGCCTGTGGAGCTCCGTGCCCTGTGTCTGCGGCCCTGCTCTGGGTGTAGCGCCTGGCACAAGAGGCAGCTGTGCCTGCAGCGGCTGCTGCTTCTGCCCACGCCTGGCTCTGGTGCTCTGCAGAGCTGCTGTTGCTGTTGCCGCTGGGGCTTTCTGCCACTGTGAAGGTGTGCTGGGCACTTGGGGTTGTGTTTCAGGATGCTGCGCACTGATGCAGAGTCTTCTTGCGGTTGCTGTCCAGCTGGCATCACCAGCCTCTCTCTCTCCCTCTCTCTCTTGATGGGGCAGGAGAAGTCAGCTGTGTGGTCCTGAGCCTTGGAGTTGCTTGTCCGTAGAAATGCGGTGAGGTCTCGTGAAAGGGTGGGTGTTTCCTTTGTGCGTACGGGCCCTTGAAGGAGACTAATTTCATCAGAAAAGGCCTTTGTCTTTTCTGGTCTTTTCTGGTCTTTTCTGGTCTTTTCTGGTCTTTTCTGGTCTTTTCTGCTGCAGTCTGTTTCCAGCGCAGCCCCCTTTGGTCTTGGGAATGTTGCGGACCACTTTTTTCCTGCCGGAGAGTGCTAACGGGCTCCCTGCTAGTTGTCGTTTGCTGTTTGGAGGTGCGGGGAGTGTGTGTTTCTCCTCCGGGAACTATGTCAAGAAAAAGGTAGAGTTTCCTTTGCAGGTGTTGGACTCTGTGATTTTGGGCGGGTTGTGCTCTTTGAGCCACCAGCGGAGCAAGGTTGCAGTGTGTGGCCTGTCCCAGGGCTCTACGGCCCTGACTTGAGCACCTGGGCGCCTTCATGCGTTGTCCTGCCAGTGGCGCTCCAGAAGTTAGCATCAAGTTTAGCAGACACATAGGGAGCTGAGGCTGTAAATGTAGAGAGTGAGCAGCCGCGTTCCTGGTTCTGCTGCGTGCCTGGCTCTGGGGCAGGACACGGGGCATGCCCTGAGGTAAGAGCGTGCGTGGCCAGTGCTCTCTGGAGAGCGGGGCTCCTCCTGGCAAGAGCTGCTTGGAGATGCAGCTGCAGGCCCGTCGCTCGTGGCTGCAGTGGTGTCGCAAGAGTCTTGTTCCATGGTGTGAGTGCTGCGAGTTGCTCTTGTATTGAAAAAGCATTCTTGCAAGCCCCAGGGAAGATGGCTGCAATGAAGGGAGCCTGTTGCTTTGCGTCCTTTGCCATTTGTCTGTGAGGAGAAGAGAGAGGGGAAAGAAGAGGAGGGGAGTGAGCCACTGGTGTGCCTAGGCCAAGATGTGCCTCCTCAACCTGAGAGCTGTTGCGCTTGCAACAGCTTTCCTCTTGGGTGCTGTGTTGTGGTTTTGGTTGGTCAGCATTTCTGTCTGTCTGTAAACAGGTATGGTTTTCCTCATTTTTTTCTTGTTCCCTTGGCGTTGAGTTTGCGGAGATGGGTGGTGAATGAGCTAGGAGGTCTTTTGGGGTCTGAACGACTTTGCAGTGTCTTCTGAGCCCAAGAGGGAGTCTCTGGCTGTGTCTGTCGCACAAAGTCATGTGTGGCATGTTGTGCCCTTGGGAAGGGGGAGCAGGTAAGCTGCAGCAGGTGTGCTGACAGAGTGCTGCTGCAACATGGCAGCAGGTTGGAAGAAGTTGGAGGGCCACAGGGAGTTGGCTACGGTTGCCCGTGAGGCGAACTGCTGCGTTGCCCTTGGAAAGGCAACGTGCCATTGGTTGGGGTGGGAAGGGAGGCGGAATGGCAGCAGCGCAGAGGAGGTGGTCCGGAGGCAGCCGGGAGGTTGTCCAAGGGCAAGCGGTGCTGGGCCACAGGTGGGAGCTAGCGCTGAGGAGCTGTCTGGTGGCATGGGCCAAGGGGAGAGCAGTGCATGTTGTTTGCCTGGAGGTTAGCAAGGCGTGTGGCGGAGACTCCCGCAGCCTCCCAGTAGCGCCTGGGGGAGGCGTGGAGGGCAGAAGCGGGCTGCGAGGGTGTCTTGGGAAAGGCAGGAGAAAGCGCCCCCGAGGGGCAGACGCTAGCGGTGTTGCTTGGGGCGAGTGGTGTGTCCGATGCCGGTGAAGGTGTGAAGGAAGGGCTTGGGTGGAGGTGGTGGGCAGGGGGCACCTGCCGCAGGCTTGTGGGTGACTTCAAAGTGTAGGGCGGGCGGTAAGGCCCTTGGCTGATGGCGTGGAGGGGAGGGCGTCCGCAGGCTGGAGAAGCGTGCTGGCAGAAACCTTGCGGAGTGGAGGGGGAGGATGCGCATGAACCATCACCTGCTGAGGACCAGCGCCCTGCAGGGTGGGGGGGCCAGCATGCTGAAGAGGGGGCTGGCTGGGGCCCAGGATGCAGGGAGGAGGCCAGTGGCAGTGCCCGTGCCACAGGAGCAGCCTTTGTGCGCGTGCAGCCAAATGGCGTGTGGGATGGATGCGAAGGAAAGGGGCCCTCAGCCCTCGGCCTGGGAAAGGCCCCGGTTGCTGGCAAGGAGGGCATCTTTGAGGCCACAGGCCCCCCCCGGCTGCACTTGGCGCCCTCCCGGCGCTGGGGCCCGCCATCACAGTGGCCTGCTGCTGTCACCAGCGACCTCACTGCCCATTGTCCCGGGCAGCATAAAAAAGCGTGCCTGGGCGTGGGGCCCAGCTCACCGAGCTTCTGGCTCCTGTAGCGCCAAGGAGACTTGGAGCAGGCAGGGCGCAAGGAGGCCGAAGAGAGCTGCTGCCCCTCTTTGGGAGGTGCGTTGAAGAAGGGTGCCGTGCGGAATGGACGGCATGGTGGGCCTCGGCGGCAAGAGGGTGTGCCCCAAGCAGGAGAACACTTGGTACAGGCTGAGGCCCGTGGGAGCTGCCGCTGGTGGTGGCGCGAAGGGCGCCGTGGAGCCCATGGAGGTGGACTCTCTGCAAGAAGCTGGGGTTGAACCCATGGAGGTGGACCCTCCTCCGCAAGAAGCTGGGGTGGAACCCATGGAGGTGGACCCGGCGCCAGAGGCTGTGGAACCCATGGAGGTGGACCCTCCTGAAGACCGGGTGGAACCCATGGAGGTGGACCCGCTGCCAGCGAAGCGGGCACGGCCCAACAAGGCCCTGTGGGCGCTGGCCTGGACAGCGGGCCGTCGCCATCATCCCAGGAGGGCCAGGGCCTCTCAAGGCCCTCCACCTGGGCCCCGTGGCCCACGAGTGGCTCCCCCGTGGCCAGGAGGTAGCCGAGAGCGGGCGAAGAAGGGGGCCGTGCCCAGGTGGGAAAGGAGGCGTTAGCCCAGCCCGCCAGCGCAAGGTCCCGCGGCCATCAATAAAAGAGCTGTGGAGTTGGCAGTCTTGTGCAAGCCCTCCTTTCGTGCCCCGCAGTGCGCCCACGCCGCGTCACTGGTGTGTGCAGAGGTGGGCTCTCTTGTGGCCTGAGCAGTGCAGGAGAGGGGAGGAGAGGGCCTGTCTTTCTTGGGGCTGTTGTGGTGGGGTGGCAGAAGGAGTGTGTGGGAGGGGCCCCTCAGGTCCTGGGGGGCCTTGGGGGTGTTTCTTTTGGTCTGAGGAGGAGGAGGCGGCAGCGGCAGCGGCGGCGAGTGGGGTCTTGCTGCCTTGAGCTCCTTGTGTGTGCGGCTGCCTAACGGGTGGCTGAAGATGGAGGCCGAGCCTTCCTCGGGGGGGTGGGGGGGTGCCCAGAGCCTGAAGAAGAGGTGCCGAAGCAGCTGCAGAGCGAGTTGTTGCTTTGGGGAGGCCAGAGCCTTTGCTTGTGGCTGTGGTCTCTGCAGGAAGGTGCGTTCTGCTTGCCTCCGTAGGAGTCCTTTTCAGCATGGGTGTGATTTGTGACGAGTGTCCCAAGGCTTTGCTCTCTGCCTGGCACTTGGGAGGCTGCCTGTGGAGCTCCGTGCCCTGTGTCTGCGGCCCTGCTCTGGGTGTAGCGCCTGGCACAAGAGGCAGCTGTGCCTGCAGCGGCTGCTGCTTCTGCCCACGCCTGGCTCTGGTGCTCTGCAGAGCTGCTGTTGCTGTTGCCGCTGGGGCTTTCTGCCACTGTGAAGGTGTGCTGGGCACTTGGGGTTGTGTTTCAGGATGCTGCGCACTGATGCAGAGTCTTCTTGCGGTTGCTGTCCAGCTGGCATCACCAGCCTCTCTCTCTCCCTCTCTCTCTTGATGGGGCAGGAGAAGTCAGCTGTGTGGTCCTGAGCCTTGGAGTTGCTTGTCCGTAGAAATGCGGTGAGGTCTCGTGAAAGGGTGGGTGTTTCCTTTGTGCGTACGGGCCCTTGAAGGAGACTAATTTCATCAGAAAAGGCCTTTGTCTTTTCTGGTCTTTTCTGGTCTTTTCTGGTCTTTTCTGGTCTTTTCTGGTCTTTTCTGCTGCAGTCTGTTTCCAGCGCAGCCCCCTTTGGTCTTGGGAATGTTGCGGACCACTTTTTTCCTGCCGGAGAGTGCTAACGGGCTCCCTGCTAGTTGTCGTTTGCTGTTTGGAGGTGCGGGGAGTGTGTGTTTCTCCTCCGGGAACTATGTCAAGAAAAAGGTAGAGTTTCCTTTGCAGGTGTTGGACTCTGTGATTTTGGGCGGGTTGTGCTCTTTGAGCCACCAGCGGAGCAAGGTTGCAGTGTGTGGCCTGTCCCAGGGCTCTACGGCCCTGACTTGAGCACCTGGGCGCCTTCATGCGTTGTCCTGCCAGTGGCGCTCCAGAAGTTAGCATCAAGTTTAGCAGACACATAGGGAGCTGAGGCTGTAAATGTAGAGAGTGAGCAGCCGCGTTCCTGGTTCTGCTGCGTGCCTGGCTCTGGAGCAGGACACGGGGCATGCCCTGAGGTAAGAGCGTGCGTGGCCAGTGCTCTCTGGAGAGCGGGGCTCCTCCTGGCAAGAGCTGCTTGGAGATGCAGCTGCAGGCCCGTCGCTCGTGGCTGCAGTGGTGTCGCAAGAGTCTTGTTCCATGGTGTGAGTGCTGCGAGTTGCTCTTGTATTGAAAAAGCATTCTTGCAAGCCCCAGGGAAGATGGCTGCAATGAAGGGAGCCTGTTGCTTTGCGTCCTTTGCCATTTGTCTGTGAGGAGAAGAGAGAGGGGAAAGAAGAGGAGGGGAGTGAGCCACTGGTGTGCCTAGGCCAAGATGTGCCTCCTCAACCTGAGAGCTGTTGCGCTTGCAACAGCTTTCCTCTTGGGTGCTGTGTTGTGGTTTTGGTTGGTCAGCATTTCTGTCTGTCTGTAAACAGGTATGGTTTTCCTCATTTTTTTCTTGTTCCCTTGGCGTTGAGTTTGCGGAGATGGGTGGTGAATGAGCTAGGAGGTCTTTTGGGGTCTGAACGACTTTGCAGTGTCTTCTGAGCCCAAGAGGGAGTCTCTGGCTGTGTCTGTCGCACAAAGTCATGTGTGGCATGTTGTGCCCTTGGGAAGGGGGAGCAGGTAAGCTGCAGCAGGTGTGCTGACAGAGTGCTGCTGCAACATGGCAGCAGGTTGGAAGAAGTTGGAGGGCCACAGGGAGTTGGCTACGGTTGCCCGTGAGGCGAACTGCTGCGTTGCCCTTGGAAAGGCAACGTGCCATTGGTTGGGGTGGGAAGGGAGGCGGAATGGCAGCAGCGCAGAGGAGGTGGTCCGGAGGCAGCCGGGAGGTTGTCCAAGGGCAAGCGGTGCTGGGCCACAGGTGGGAGCTAGCGCTGAGGAGCTGTCTGGTGGCATGGGCCAAGGGGAGAGCAGTGCATGTTGTTTGCCTGGAGGTTAGCAAGGCGTGTGGCGGAGACTCCCGCAGCCTCCCAGTAGCGCCTGGGGGAGGCGTGGAGGGCAGAAGCGGGCTGCGAGGGTGTCTTGGGAAAGGCAGGAGAAAGCGCCCCCGAGGGGCAGACGCTAGCGGTGTTGCTTGGGGCGAGTGGTGTGTCCGATGCCGGTGAAGGTGTGAAGGAAGGGCTTGGGTGGAGGTGGTGGGCAGGGGGCACCTGCCGCAGGCTTGTGGGTGACTTCAAAGTGTAGGGCGGGCGGTAAGGCCCTTGGCTGATGGCGTGGAGGGGAGGGCGTCCGCAGGCTGGAGAAGCGTGCTGGCAGAAACCTTGCGGAGTGGAGGGGGAGGATGCGCATGAACCATCACCTGCTGAGGACCAGCGCCCTGCAGGGTGGGCGGGCCAGCATGCTGAAGAGGGGGCTGGCTGGGGCCCAGGATGCAGGGAGGAGGCCAGTGGCAGTGCCCGTGCCACAGGAGCAGCCTTTGTGCGCGTGCAGCCAAATGGCGTGTGGGATGGATGCGAAGGAAAGGGGCCCTCAGCCCTCGGCCTGGGAAAGGCCCCGGTTGCTGGCAAGGAGGGCATCTTTGAGGCCACAGGCCCCCCCCGGCTGCACTTGGCGCCCTCCCGGCGCTGGGGCCCGCCATCACAGTGGCCTGCTGCTGTCACCAGCGACCTCACTGCCCATTGTCCCGGGCAGCATAAAAAAGCGTGCCTGGGCGTGGGGCCCAGCTCACCGAGCTTCTGGCTCCTGTAGCGCCAAGGAGACTTGGAGCAGGCAGGGCGCAAGGAGGCCGAAGAGAGCTGCTGCCCCTCTTTGGGAGGTGCGTTGAAGAAGGGTGCCGTGCGGAATGGACGGCATGGTGGGCCTCGGCGGCAAGAGGGTGTGCCCCAAGCAGGAGAACACTTGGTACAGGCTGAGGCCCGTGGGAGCTGCCGCTGGTGGTGGCGCGAAGGGCGCCGTGGAGCCCATGGAGGTGGACTCTCTGCAAGAAGCTGGGGTTGAACCCATGGAGGTGGACCCTCCTCCGCAAGAAGCTGGGGTGGAACCCATGGAGGTGGACCCGGCGCCAGAGGCTGTGGAACCCATGGAGGTGGACCCTCCTGAAGACCGGGTGGAACCCATGGAGGTGGACCCGCTGCCAGCGAAGCGGGCACGGCCCAACAAGGCCCTGTGGGCGCTGGCCTGGACAGCGGGCCGTCGCCATCATCCCAGGAGGGCCAGGGCCTCTCAAGGCCCTCCACCTGGGCCCCGTGGCCCACGAGTGGCTCCCCCGTGGCCAGGAGGTAGCCGAGAGCGGGCGAAGAAGGGGGCCGTGCCCAGGTGGGAAAGGAGGCGTTAGCCCAGCCCGCCAGCGCAAGGTCCCGCGGCCATCAATAAAAGAGCTGTGGAGTTGGCAGTCTTGTGCAAGCCCTCCTTTCGTGCCCCGCAGTGCGCCCACGCCGCGTCACTGGTGTGTGCAGAGGTGGGCTCTCTTGTGGCCTGAGCAGTGCAGGAGAGGGGAGGAGAGGGCCTGTCTTTCTTGGGGCTGTTGTGGTGGGGTGGCAGAAGGAGTGTGTGGGAGGGGCCCCTCAGGTCCTGGGGGGCCTTGGGGGTGTTTCTTTTGGTCTGAGGAGGAGGAGGCGGCAGCGGCAGCGGCGGCGAGTGGGGTCTTGCTGCCTTGAGCTCCTTGTGTGTGCGGCTGCCTAACGGGTGGCTGAAGATGGAGGCCGAGCCTTCCTCGGGGGGGTGGGGGGGTGCCCAGAGCCTGAAGAAGAGGTGCCGAAGCAGCTGCAGAGCGAGTTGTTGCTTTGGGGAGGCCAGAGCCTTTGCTTGTGGCTGTGGTCTCTGCAGGAAGGTGCGTTCTGCTTGCCTCCGTAGGAGTCCTTTTCAGCATGGGTGTGATTTGTGACGAGTGTCCCAAGGCTTTGCTCTCTGCCTGGCACTTGGGAGGCTGCCTGTGGAGCTCCGTGCCCTGTGTCTGCGGCCCTGCTCTGGGTGTAGCGCCTGGCACAAGAGGCAGCTGTGCCTGCAGCGGCTGCTGCTTCTGCCCACGCCTGGCTCTGGTGCTCTGCAGAGCTGCTGTTGCTGTTGCCGCTGGGGCTTTCTGCCACTGTGAAGGTGTGCTGGGCACTTGGGGTTGTGTTTCAGGATGCTGCGCACTGATGCAGAGTCTTCTTGCGGTTGCTGTCCAGCTGGCATCACCAGCCTCTCTCTCTCCCTCTCTCTCTTGATGGGGCAGGAGAAGTCAGCTGTGTGGTCCTGAGCCTTGGAGTTGCTTGTCCGTAGAAATGCGGTGAGGTCTCGTGAAAGGGTGGGTGTTTCCTTTGTGCGTACGGGCCCTTGAAGGAGACTAATTTCATCAGAAAAGGCCTTTGTCTTTTCTGGTCTTTTCTGGTCTTTTCTGGTCTTTTCTGGTCTTTTCTGGTCTTTTCTGCTGCAGTCTGTTTCCAGCGCAGCCCCCTTTGGTCTTGGGAATGTTGCGGACCACTTTTTTCCTGCCGGAGAGTGCTAACGGGCTCCCTGCTAGTTGTCGTTTGCTGTTTGGAGGTGCGGGGAGTGTGTGTTTCTCCTCCGGGAACTATGTCAAGAAAAAGGTAGAGTTTCCTTTGCAGGTGTTGGACTCTGTGATTTTGGGCGGGTTGTGCTCTTTGAGCCACCAGCGGAGCAAGGTTGCAGTGTGTGGCCTGTCCCAGGGCTCTACGGCCCTGACTTGAGCACCTGGGCGCCTTCATGCGTTGTCCTGCCAGTGGCGCTCCAGAAGTTAGCATCAAGTTTAGCAGACACATAGGGAGCTGAGGCTGTAAATGTAGAGAGTGAGCAGCCGCGTTCCTGGTTCTGCTGCGTGCCTGGCTCTGGAGCAGGACACGGGGCATGCCCTGAGGTAAGAGCGTGCGTGGCCAGTGCTCTCTGGAGAGCGGGGCTCCTCCTGGCAAGAGCTGCTTGGAGATGCAGCTGCAGGCCCGTCGCTCGTGGCTGCAGTGGTGTCGCAAGAGTCTTGTTCCATGGTGTGAGTGCTGCGAGTTGCTCTTGTATTGAAAAAGCATTCTTGCAAGCCCCAGGGAAGATGGCTGCAATGAAGGGAGCCTGTTGCTTTGCGTCCTTTGCCATTTGTCTGTGAGGAGAAGAGAGAGGGGAAAGAAGAGGAGGGGAGTGAGCCACTGGTGTGCCTAGGCCAAGATGTGCCTCCTCAACCTGAGAGCTGTTGCGCTTGCAACAGCTTTCCTCTTGGGTGCTGTGTTGTGGTTTTGGTTGGTCAGCATTTCTGTCTGTCTGTAAACAGGTATGGTTTTCCTCATTTTTTTCTTGTTCCCTTGGCGTTGAGTTTGCGGAGATGGGTGGTGAATGAGCTAGGAGGTCTTTTGGGGTCTGAACGACTTTGCAGTGTCTTCTGAGCCCAAGAGGGAGTCTCTGGCTGTGTCTGTCGCACAAAGTCATGTGTGGCATGTTGTGCCCTTGGGAAGGGGGAGCAGGTAAGCTGCAGCAGGTGTGCTGACAGAGTGCTGCTGCAACATGGCAGCAGGTTGGAAGAAGTTGGAGGGCCACAGGGAGTTGGCTACGGTTGCCCGTGAGGCGAACTGCTGCGTTGCCCTTGGAAAGGCAACGTGCCATTGGTTGGGGTGGGAAGGGAGGCGGAATGGCAGCAGCGCAGAGGAGGTGGTCCGGAGGCAGCCGGGAGGTTGTCCAAGGGCAAGCGGTGCTGGGCCACAGGTGGGAGCTAGCGCTGAGGAGCTGTCTGGTGGCATGGGCCAAGGGGAGAGCAGTGCATGTTGTTTGCCTGGAGGTTAGCAAGGCGTGTGGCGGAGACTCCCGCAGCCTCCCAGTAGCGCCTGGGGGAGGCGTGGAGGGCAGAAGCGGGCTGCGAGGGTGTCTTGGGAAAGGCAGGAGAAAGCGCCCTCGAGGGGCAGACGCTAGCGGTGTTGCTTGGGGCGAGTGGTGTGTCCGATGCCGGTGAAGGTGTGAAGGAAGGGCTTGGGTGGAGGTGGTGGGCAGGGGGCACCTGCCGCAGGCTTGTGGGTGACTTCAAAGTGTAGGGCGGGCGGTAAGGCCCTTGGCTGATGGCGTGGAGGGGAGGGCGTCCGCAGGCTGGAGAAGCGTGCTGGCAGAAACCTTGCGGAGTGGAGGGGGAGGATGCGCATGAACCATCACCTGCTGAGGACCAGCGCCCTGCAGGGTGGGCGGGCCAGCATGCTGAAGAGGGGGCTGGCTGGGGCCCAGGATGCAGGGAGGAGGCCAGTGGCAGTGCCCGTGCCACAGGAGCAGCCTTTGTGCGCGTGCAGCCAAATGGCGTGTGGGATGGATGCGAAGGAAAGGGGCCCTCAGCCCTCGGCCTGGGAAAGGCCCCGGTTGCTGGCAAGGAGGGCATCTTTGAGGCCACAGGCCCCCCCCGGCTGCACTTGGCGCCCTCCCGGCGCTGGGGCCCGCCATCACAGTGGCCTGCTGCTGTCACCAGCGACCTCACTGCCCATTGTCCCGGGCAGCATAAAAAAGCGTGCCTGGGCGTGGGGCCCAGCTCACCGAGCTTCTGGCTCCTGTAGCGCCAAGGAGACTTGGAGCAGGCAGGGCGCAAGGAGGCCGAAGAGAGCTGCTGCCCCTCTTTGGGAGGTGCGTTGAAGAAGGGTGCCGTGCGGAATGGACGGCATGGTGGGCCTCGGCGGCAAGAGGGTGTGCCCCAAGCAGGAGAACACTTGGTACAGGCTGAGGCCCGTGGGAGCTGCCGCTGGTGGTGGCGCGAAGGGCGCCGTGGAGCCCATGGAGGTGGACTCTCTGCAAGAAGCTGGGGTTGAACCCATGGAGGTGGACCCTCCTCCGCAAGAAGCTGGGGTGGAACCCATGGAGGTGGACCCGGCGCCAGAGGCTGTGGAACCCATGGAGGTGGACCCTCCTGAAGACCGGGTGGAACCCATGGAGGTGGACCCGCTGCCAGCGAAGCGGGCACGGCCCAACAAGGCCCTGTGGGCGCTGGCCTGGACAGCGGGCCGTCGCCATCATCCCAGGAGGGCCAGGGCCTCTCAAGGCCCTCCACCTGGGCCCCGTGGCCCACGAGTGGCTCCCCCGTGGCCAGGAGGTAGCCGAGAGCGGGCGAAGAAGGGGGCCGTGCCCAGGTGGGAAAGGAGGCGTTAGCCCAGCCCGCCAGCGCAAGGTCCCGCGGCCATCAATAAAAGAGCTGTGGAGTTGGCAGTCTTGTGCAAGCCCTCCTTTCGTGCCCCGCAGTGCGCCCACGCCGCGTCACTGGTGTGTGCAGAGGTGGGCTCTCTTGTGGCCTGAGCAGTGCAGGAGAGGGGAGGAGAGGGCCTGTCTTTCTTGGGGCTGTTGTGGTGGGGTGGCAGAAGGAGTGTGTGGGAGGGGCCCCTCAGGTCCTGGGGGGCCTTGGGGGTGTTTCTTTTGGTCTGAGGAGGAGGAGGCGGCAGCGGCAGCGGCGGCGAGTGGGGTCTTGCTGCCTTGAGCTCCTTGTGTGTGCGGCTGCCTAACGGGTGGCTGAAGATGGAGGCCGAGCCTTCCTCGGGGGGGTGGGGGGGTGCCCAGAGCCTGAAGAAGAGGTGCCGAAGCAGCTGCAGAGCGAGTTGTTGCTTTGGGGAGGCCAGAGCCTTTGCTTGTGGCTGTGGTCTCTGCAGGAAGGTGCGTTCTGCTTGCCTCCGTAGGAGTCCTTTTCAGCATGGGTGTGATTTGTGACGAGTGTCCCAAGGCTTTGCTCTCTGCCTGGCACTTGGGAGGCTGCCTGTGGAGCTCCGTGCCCTGTGTCTGCGGCCCTGCTCTGGGTGTAGCGCCTGGCACAAGAGGCAGCTGTGCCTGCAGCGGCTGCTGCTTCTGCCCACGCCTGGCTCTGGTGCTCTGCAGAGCTGCTGTTGCTGTTGCCGCTGGGGCTTTCTGCCACTGTGAAGGTGTGCTGGGCACTTGGGGTTGTGTTTCAGGATGCTGCGCACTGATGCAGAGTCTTCTTGCGGTTGCTGTCCAGCTGGCATCACCAGCCTCTCTCTCTCCCTCTCTCTCTTGATGGGGCAGGAGAAGTCAGCTGTGTGGTCCTGAGCCTTGGAGTTGCTTGTCCGTAGAAATGCGGTGAGGTCTCGTGAAAGGGTGGGTGTTTCCTTTGTGCGTACGGGCCCTTGAAGGAGACTAATTTCATCAGAAAAGGCCTTTGTCTTTTCTGGTCTTTTCTGGTCTTTTCTGGTCTTTTCTGGTCTTTTCTGCTGCAGTCTGTTTCCAGCGCAGCCCCCTTTGGTCTTGGGAATGTTGCGGACCACTTTTTTCCTGCCGGAGAGTGCTAACGGGCTCCCTGCTAGTTGTCGTTTGCTGTTTGGAGGTGCGGGGAGTGTGTGTTTCTCCTCCGGGAACTATGTCAAGAAAAAGGTAGAGTTTCCTTTGCAGGTGTTGGACTCTGTGATTTTGGGCGGGTTGTGCTCTTTGAGCCACCAGCGGAGCAAGGTTGCAGTGTGTGGCCTGTCCCAGGGCTCTACGGCCCTGACTTGAGCACCTGGGCGCCTTCATGCGTTGTCCTGCCAGTGGCGCTCCAGAAGTTAGCATCAAGTTTAGCAGACACATAGGGAGCTGAGGCTGTAAATGTAGAGAGTGAGCAGCCGCGTTCCTGGTTCTGCTGCGTGCCTGGCTCTGGAGCAGGACACGGGGCATGCCCTGAGGTAAGAGCGTGCGTGGCCAGTGCTCTCTGGAGAGCGGGGCTCCTCCTGGCAAGAGCTGCTTGGAGATGCAGCTGCAGGCCCGTCGCTCGTGGCTGCAGTGGTGTCGCAAGAGTCTTGTTCCATGGTGTGAGTGCTGCGAGTTGCTCTTGTATTGAAAAAGCATTCTTGCAAGCCCCAGGGAAGATGGCTGCAATGAAGGGAGCCTGTTGCTTTGCGTCCTTTGCCATTTGTCTGTGAGGAGAAGAGAGAGGGGAAAGAAGAGGAGGGGAGTGAGCCACTGGTGTGCCTAGGCCAAGATGTGCCTCCTCAACCTGAGAGCTGTTGCGCTTGCAACAGCTTTCCTCTTGGGTGCTGTGTTGTGGTTTTGGTTGGTCAGCATTTCTGTCTGTCTGTAAACAGGTATGGTTTTCCTCATTTTTTTCTTGTTCCCTTGGCGTTGAGTTTGCGGAGATGGGTGGTGAATGAGCTAGGAGGTCTTTTGGGGTCTGAACGACTTTGCAGTGTCTTCTGAGCCCAAGAGGGAGTCTCTGGCTGTGTCTGTCGCACAAAGTCATGTGTGGCATGTTGTGCCCTTGGGAAGGGGGAGCAGGTAAGCTGCAGCAGGTGTGCTGACAGAGTGCTGCTGCAACATGGCAGCAGGTTGGAAGAAGTTGGAGGGCCACAGGGAGTTGGCTACGGTTGCCCGTGAGGCGAACTGCTGCGTTGCCCTTGGAAAGGCAACGTGCCATTGGTTGGGGTGGGAAGGGAGGCGGAATGGCAGCAGCGCAGAGGAGGTGGTCCGGAGGCAGCCGGGAGGTTGTCCAAGGGCAAGCGGTGCTGGGCCACAGGTGGGAGCTAGCGCTGAGGAGCTGTCTGGTGGCATGGGCCAAGGGGAGAGCAGTGCATGTTGTTTGCCTGGAGGTTAGCAAGGCGTGTGGCGGAGACTCCCGCAGCCTCCCAGTAGCGCCTGGGGGAGGCGTGGAGGGCAGAAGCGGGCTGCGAGGGTGTCTTGGGAAAGGCAGGAGAAAGCGCCCCCGAGGGGCAGACGCTAGCGGTGTTGCTTGGGGCGAGTGGTGTGTCCGATGCCGGTGAAGGTGTGAAGGAAGGGCTTGGGTGGAGGTGGTGGGCAGGGGGCACCTGCCGCAGGCTTGTGGGTGACTTCAAAGTGTAGGGCGGGCGGTAAGGCCCTTGGCTGATGGCGTGGAGGGGAGGGCGTCCGCAGGCTGGAGAAGCGTGCTGGCAGAAACCTTGCGGAGTGGAGGGGGAGGATGCGCATGAACCATCACCTGCTGAGGACCAGCGCCCTGCAGGGTGGGCGGGCCAGCATGCTGAAGAGGGGGCTGGCTGGGGCCCAGGATGCAGGGAGGAGGCCAGTGGCAGTGCCCGTGCCACAGGAGCAGCCTTTGTGCGCGTGCAGCCAAATGGCGTGTGGGATGGATGCGAAGGAAAGGGGCCCTCAGCCCTCGGCCTGGGAAAGGCCCCGGTTGCTGGCAAGGAGGGCATCTTTGAGGCCACAGGCCCCCCCCGGCTGCACTTGGCGCCCTCCCGGCGCTGGGGCCCGCCATCACAGTGGCCTGCTGCTGTCACCAGCGACCTCACTGCCCATTGTCCCGGGCAGCATAAAAAAGCGTGCCTGGGCGTGGGGCCCAGCTCACCGAGCTTCTGGCTCCTGTAGCGCCAAGGAGACTTGGAGCAGGCAGGGCGCAAGGAGGCCGAAGAGAGCTGCTGCCCCTCTTTGGGAGGTGCGTTGAAGAAGGGTGCCGTGCGGAATGGACGGCATGGTGGGCCTCGGCGGCAAGAGGGTGTGCCCCAAGCAGGAGAACACTTGGTACAGGCTGAGGCCCGTGGGAGCTGCCGCTGGTGGTGGCGCGAAGGGCGCCGTGGAGCCCATGGAGGTGGACTCTCTGCAAGAAGCTGGGGTTGAACCCATGGAGGTGGACCCTCCTCCGCAAGAAGCTGGGGTGGAACCCATGGAGGTGGACCCGGCGCCAGAGGCTGTGGAACCCATGGAGGTGGACCCTCCTGAAGACCGGGTGGAACCCATGGAGGTGGACCCGCTGCCAGCGAAGCGGGCACGGCCCAACAAGGCCCTGTGGGCGCTGGCCTGGACAGCGGGCCGTCGCCATCATCCCAGGAGGGCCAGGGCCTCTCAAGGCCCTCCACCTGGGCCCCGTGGCCCACGAGTGGCTCCCCCGTGGCCAGGAGGTAGCCGAGAGCGGGCGAAGAAGGGGGCCGTGCCCAGGTGGGAAAGGAGGCGTTAGCCCAGCCCGCCAGCGCAAGGTCCCGCGGCCATCAATAAAAGAGCTGTGGAGTTGGCAGTCTTGTGCAAGCCCTCCTTTCGTGCCCCGCAGTGCGCCCACGCCGCGTCACTGGTGTGTGCAGAGGTGGGCTCTCTTGTGGCCTGAGCAGTGCAGGAGAGGGGAGGAGAGGGCCTGTCTTTCTTGGGGCTGTTGTGGTGGGGTGGCAGAAGGAGTGCGTGGGAGGGGCCCCTCAGGTCCTGGGGGGCCTTGGGGGTGTTTCTTTTGGTCTGAGGAGGAGGAGGCGGCAGCGGCAGCGGCGGCGAGTGGGGTCTTGCTGCCTTGAGCTCCTTGTGTGTGCGGCTGCCTAACGGGTGGCTGAAGATGGAGGCCGAGCCTTCCTCGGGGGGGTGGGGGGGTGCCCAGAGCCTGAAGAAGAGGTGCCGAAGCAGCTGCAGAGCGAGTTGTTGCTTTGGGGAGGCCAGAGCCTTTGCTTGTGGCTGTGGTCTCTGCAGGAAGGTGCGTTCTGCTTGCCTCCGTAGGAGTCCTTTTCAGCATGGGTGTGATTTGTGACGAGTGTCCCAAGGCTTTGCTCTCTGCCTGGCACTTGGGAGGCTGCCTGTGGAGCTCCGTGCCCTGTGTCTGCGGCCCTGCTCTGGGTGTAGCGCCTGGCACAAGAGGCAGCTGTGCCTGCAGCGGCTGCTGCTTCTGCCCACGCCTGGCTCTGGTGCTCTGCAGAGCTGCTGTTGCTGTTGCCGCTGGGGCTTTCTGCCACTGTGAAGGTGTGCTGGGCACTTGGGGTTGTGTTTCAGGATGCTGCGCACTGATGCAGAGTCTTCTTGCGGTTGCTGTCCAGCTGGCATCACCAGCCTCTCTCTCTCCCTCTCTCTCTTGATGGGGCAGGAGAAGTCAGCTGTGTGGTCCTGAGCCTTGGAGTTGCTTGTCCGTAGAAATGCGGTGAGGTCTCGTGAAAGGGTGGGTGTTTCCTTTGTGCGTACGGGCCCTTGAAGGAGACTAATTTCATCAGAAAAGGCCTTTGTCTTTTCTGGTCTTTTCTGGTCTTTTCTGGTCTTTTCTGGTCTTTTCTGGTCTTTTCTGCTGCAGTCTGTTTCCAGCGCAGCCCCCTTTGGTCTTGGGAATGTTGCGGACCACTTTTTTCCTGCCGGAGAGTGCTAACGGGCTCCCTGCTAGTTGTCGTTTGCTGTTTGGAGGTGCGGGGAGTGTGTGTTTCTCCTCCGGGAACTATGTCAAGAAAAAGGTAGAGTTTCCTTTGCAGGTGTTGGACTCTGTGATTTTGGGCGGGTTGTGCTCTTTGAGCCACCAGCGGAGCAAGGTTGCAGTGTGTGGCCTGTCCCAGGGCTCTACGGCCCTGACTTGAGCACCTGGGCGCCTTCATGCGTTGTCCTGCCAGTGGCGCTCCAGAAGTTAGCATCAAGTTTAGCAGACACATAGGGAGCTGAGGCTGTAAATGTAGAGAGTGAGCAGCCGCGTTCCTGGTTCTGCTGCGTGCCTGGCTCTGGAGCAGGACACGGGGCATGCCCTGAGGTAAGAGCGTGCGTGGCCAGTGCTCTCTGGAGAGCGGGGCTCCTCCTGGCAAGAGCTGCTTGGAGATGCAGCTGCAGGCCCGTCGCTCGTGGCTGCAGTGGTGTCGCAAGAGTCTTGTTCCATGGTGTGAGTGCTGCGAGTTGCTCTTGTATTGAAAAAGCATTCTTGCAAGCCCCAGGGAAGATGGCTGCAATGAAGGGAGCCTGTTGCTTTGCGTCCTTTGCCATTTGTCTGTGAGGAGAAGAGAGAGGGGAAAGAAGAGGAGGGGAGTGAGCCACTGGTGTGCCTAGGCCAAGATGTGCCTCCTCAACCTGAGAGCTGTTGCGCTTGCAACAGCTTTCCTCTTGGGTGCTGTGTTGTGGTTTTGGTTGGTCAGCATTTCTGTCTGTCTGTAAACAGGTATGGTTTTCCTCATTTTTTTCTTGTTCCCTTGGCGTTGAGTTTGCGGAGATGGGTGGTGAATGAGCTAGGAGGTCTTTTGGGGTCTGAACGACTTTGCAGTGTCTTCTGAGCCCAAGAGGGAGTCTCTGGCTGTGTCTGTCGCACAAAGTCATGTGTGGCATGTTGTGCCCTTGGGAAGGGGGAGCAGGTAAGCTGCAGCAGGTGTGCTGACAGAGTGCTGCTGCAACATGGCAGCAGGTTGGAAGAAGTTGGAGGGCCACAGGGAGTTGGCTACGGTTGCCCGTGAGGCGAACTGCTGCGTTGCCCTTGGAAAGGCAACGTGCCATTGGTTGGGGTGGGAAGGGAGGCGGAATGGCAGCAGCGCAGAGGAGGTGGTCCGGAGGCAGCCGGGAGGTTGTCCAAGGGCAAGCGGTGCTGGGCCACAGGTGGGAGCTAGCGCTGAGGAGCTGTCTGGTGGCATGGGCCAAGGGGAGAGCAGTGCATGTTGTTTGCCTGGAGGTTAGCAAGGCGTGTGGCGGAGACTCCCGCAGCCTCCCAGTAGCGCCTGGGGGAGGCGTGGAGGGCAGAAGCGGGCTGCGAGGGTGTCTTGGGAAAGGCAGGAGAAAGCGCCCCCGAGGGGCAGACGCTAGCGGTGTTGCTTGGGGCGAGTGGTGTGTCCGATGCCGGTGAAGGTGTGAAGGAAGGGCTTGGGTGGAGGTGGTGGGCAGGGGGCACCTGCCGCAGGCTTGTGGGTGACTTCAAAGTGTAGGGCGGGCGGTAAGGCCCTTGGCTGATGGCGTGGAGGGGAGGGCGTCCGCAGGCTGGAGAAGCGTGCTGGCAGAAACCTTGCGGAGTGGAGGGGGAGGATGCGCATGAACCATCACCTGCTGAGGACCAGCGCCCTGCAGGGTGGGCGGGCCAGCATGCTGAAGAGGGGGCTGGCTGGGGCCCAGGATGCAGGGAGGAGGCCAGTGGCAGTGCCCGTGCCACAGGAGCAGCCTTTGTGCGCGTGCAGCCAAATGGCGTGTGGGATGGATGCGAAGGAAAGGGGCCCTCAGCCCTCGGCCTGGGAAAGGCCCCGGTTGCTGGCAAGGAGGGCATCTTTGAGGCCACAGGCCCCCCCCGGCTGCACTTGGCGCCCTCCCGGCGCTGGGGCCCGCCATCACAGTGGCCTGCTGCTGTCACCAGCGACCTCACTGCCCATTGTCCCGGGCAGCATAAAAAAGCGTGCCTGGGCGTGGGGCCCAGCTCACCGAGCTTCTGGCTCCTGTAGCGCCAAGGAGACTTGGAGCAGGCAGGGCGCAAGGAGGCCGAAGAGAGCTGCTGCCCCTCTTTGGGAGGTGCGTTGAAGAAGGGTGCCGTGCGGAATGGACGGCATGGTGGGCCTCGGCGGCAAGAGGGTGTGCCCCAAGCAGGAGAACACTTGGTACAGGCTGAGGCCCGTGGGAGCTGCCGCTGGTGGTGGCGCGAAGGGCGCCGTGGAGCCCATGGAGGTGGACTCTCTGCAAGAAGCTGGGGTTGAACCCATGGAGGTGGACCCTCCTCCGCAAGAAGCTGGGGTGGAACCCATGGAGGTGGACCCGGCGCCAGAGGCTGTGGAACCCATGGAGGTGGACCCTCCTGAAGACCGGGTGGAACCCATGGAGGTGGACCCGCTGCCAGCGAAGCGGGCACGGCCCAACAAGGCCCTGTGGGCGCTGGCCTGGACAGCGGGCCGTCGCCATCATCCCAGGAGGGCCAGGGCCTCTCAAGGCCCTCCACCTGGGCCCCGTGGCCCACGAGTGGCTCCCCCGTGGCCAGGAGGTAGCCGAGAGCGGGCGAAGAAGGGGGCCGTGCCCAGGTGGGAAAGGAGGCGTTAGCCCAGCCCGCCAGCGCAAGGTCCCGCGGCCATCAATAAAAGAGCTGTGGAGTTGGCAGTCTTGTGCAAGCCCTCCTTTCGTGCCCCGCAGTGCGCCCACGCCGCGTCACTGGTGTGTGCAGAGGTGGGCTCTCTTGTGGCCTGAGCAGTGCAGGAGAGGGGAGGAGAGGGCCTGTCTTTCTTGGGGCTGTTGTGGTGGGGTGGCAGAAGGAGTGCGTGGGAGGGGCCCCTCAGGTCCTGGGGGGCCTTGGGGGTGTTTCTTTTGGTCTGAGGAGGAGGAGGCGGCAGCGGCAGCGGCGGCGAGTGGGGTCTTGCTGCCTTGAGCTCCTTGTGTGTGCGGCTGCCTAACGGGTGGCTGAAGATGGAGGCCGAGCCTTCCTCGGGGGGGTGGGGGGGTGCCCAGAGCCTGAAGAAGAGGTGCCGAAGCAGCTGCAGAGCGAGTTGTTGCTTTGGGGAGGCCAGAGCCTTTGCTTGTGGCTGTGGTCTCTGCAGGAAGGTGCGTTCTGCTTGCCTCCGTAGGAGTCCTTTTCAGCATGGGTGTGATTTGTGACGAGTGTCCCAAGGCTTTGCTCTCTGCCTGGCACTTGGGAGGCTGCCTGTGGAGCTCCGTGCCCTGTGTCTGCGGCCCTGCTCTGGGTGTAGCGCCTGGCACAAGAGGCAGCTGTGCCTGCAGCGGCTGCTGCTTCTGCCCACGCCTGGCTCTGGTGCTCTGCAGAGCTGCTGTTGCTGTTGCCGCTGGGGCTTTCTGCCACTGTGAAGGTGTGCTGGGCACTTGGGGTTGTGTTTCAGGATGCTGCGCACTGATGCAGAGTCTTCTTGCGGTTGCTGTCCAGCTGGCATCACCAGCCTCTCTCTCTCCCTCTCTCTCTTGATGGGGCAGGAGAAGTCAGCTGTGTGGTCCTGAGCCTTGGAGTTGCTTGTCCGTAGAAATGCGGTGAGGTCTCGTGAAAGGGTGGGTGTTTCCTTTGTGCGTACGGGCCCTTGAAGGAGACTAATTTCATCAGAAAAGGCCTTTGTCTTTTCTGGTCTTTTCTGGTCTTTTCTGGTCTTTTCTGGTCTTTTCTGGTCTTTTCTGGTCTTTTCTGCTGCAGTCTGTTTCCAGCGCAGCCCCCTTTGGTCTTGGGAATGTTGCGGACCACTTTTTTCCTGCCGGAGAGTGCTAACGGGCTCCCTGCTAGTTGTCGTTTGCTGTTTGGAGGTGCGGGGAGTGTGTGTTTCTCCTCCGGGAACTATGTCAAGAAAAAGGTAGAGTTTCCTTTGCAGGTGTTGGACTCTGTGATTTTGGGCGGGTTGTGCTCTTTGAGCCACCAGCGGAGCAAGGTTGCAGTGTGTGGCCTGTCCCAGGGCTCTACGGCCCTGACTTGAGCACCTGGGCGCCTTCATGCGTTGTCCTGCCAGTGGCGCTCCAGAAGTTAGCATCAAGTTTAGCAGACACATAGGGAGCTGAGGCTGTAAATGTAGAGAGTGAGCAGCCGCGTTCCTGGTTCTGCTGCGTGCCTGGCTCTGGAGCAGGACACGGGGCATGCCCTGAGGTAAGAGCGTGCGTGGCCAGTGCTCTCTGGAGAGCGGGGCTCCTCCTGGCAAGAGCTGCTTGGAGATGCAGCTGCAGGCCCGTCGCTGGTGGCTGCAGTGGTGTCGCAAGAGTCTTGTTCCATGGTGTGAGTGCTGCGAGTTGCTCTTGTATTGAAAAAGCATTCTTGCAAGCCCCAGGGAAGATGGCTGCAATGAAGGGAGCCTGTTGCTTTGCGTCCTTTGCCATTTGTCTGTGAGGAGAAGAGAGAGGGGAAAGAAGAGGAGGGGAGTGAGCCACTGGTGTGCCTAGGCCAAGATGTGCCTCCTCAACCTGAGAGCTGTTGCGCTTGCAACAGCTTTCCTCTTGGGTGCTGTGTTGTGGTTTTGGTTGGTCAGCATTTCTGTCTGTCTGTAAACAGGTATGGTTTTCCTCATTTTTTTCTTGTTCCCTTGGCGTTGAGTTTGCGGAGATGGGTGGTGAATGAGCTAGGAGGTCTTTTGGGGTCTGAACGACTTTGCAGTGTCTTCTGAGCCCAAGAGGGAGTCTCTGGCTGTGTCTGTCGCACAAAGTCATGTGTGGCATGTTGTGCCCTTGGGAAGGGGGAGCAGGTAAGCTGCAGCAGGTGTGCTGACAGAGTGCTGCTGCAACATGGCAGCAGGTTGGAAGAAGTTGGAGGGCCACAGGGAGTTGGCTACGGTTGCCCGTGAGGCGAACTGCTGCGTTGCCCTTGGAAAGGCAACGTGCCATTGGTTGGGGTGGGAAGGGAGGCGGAATGGCAGCAGCGCAGAGGAGGTGGTCCGGAGGCAGCCGGGAGGTTGTCCAAGGGCAAGCGGTGCTGGGCCACAGGTGGGAGCTAGCGCTGAGGAGCTGTCTGGTGGCATGGGCCAAGGGGAGAGCAGTGCATGTTGTTTGCCTGGAGGTTAGCAAGGCGTGTGGCGGAGACTCCCGCAGCCTCCCAGTAGCGCCTGGGGGAGGCGTGGAGGGCAGAAGCGGGCTGCGAGGGTGTCTTGGGAAAGGCAGGAGAAAGCGCCCCCGAGGGGCAGACGCTAGCGGTGTTGCTTGGGGCGAGTGGTGTGTCCGATGCCGGTGAAGGTGTGAAGGAAGGGCTTGGGTGGAGGTGGTGGGCAGGGGGCACCTGCCGCAGGCTTGTGGGTGACTTCAAAGTGTAGGGCGGGCGGTAAGGCCCTTGGCTGATGGCGTGGAGGGGAGGGCGTCCGCAGGCTGGAGAAGCGTGCTGGCAGAAACCTTGCGGAGTGGAGGGGGAGGATGCGCATGAACCATCACCTGCTGAGGACCAGCGCCCTGCAGGGTGGGCGGGCCAGCATGCTGAAGAGGGGGCTGGCTGGGGCCCAGGATGCAGGGAGGAGGCCAGTGGCAGTGCCCGTGCCACAGGAGCAGCCTTTGTGCGCGTGCAGCCAAATGGCGTGTGGGATGGATGCGAAGGAAAGGGGCCCTCAGCCCTCGGCCTGGGAAAGGCCCCGGTTGCTGGCAAGGAGGGCATCTTTGAGGCCACAGGCCCCCCCCGGCTGCACTTGGCGCCCTCCCGGCGCTGGGGCCCGCCATCACAGTGGCCTGCTGCTGTCACCAGCGACCTCACTGCCCATTGTCCCGGGCAGCATAAAAAAGCGTGCCTGGGCGTGGGGCCCAGCTCACCGAGCTTCTGGCTCCTGTAGCGCCAAGGAGACTTGGAGCAGGCAGGGCGCAAGGAGGCCGAAGAGAGCTGCTGCCCCTCTTTGGGAGGTGCGTTGAAGAAGGGTGCCGTGCGGAATGGACGGCATGGTGGGCCTCGGCGGCAAGAGGGTGTGCCCCAAGCAGGAGAACACTTGGTACAGGCTGAGGCCCGTGGGAGCTGCCGCTGGTGGTGGCGCCCAGCTCACCGAGCTTCTGGCTCCTGTAGCGCCAAGGAGACTTGGAGCAGGCAGGGCGCAAGGAGGCCGAAGAGAGCTGCTGCCCCTCTTTGGGAGGTGCGTTGAAGAAGGGTGCCGTGCGGAATGGACGGCATGGTGGGCCTCGGCGGCAAGAGGGTGTGCCCCAAGCAGGAGAACACTTGGTACAGGCTGAGGCCCGTGGGAGCTGCCGCTGGTGGTGGCGCGAAGGGCGCCGTGGAGCCCATGGAGGTGGACTCTCTGCAAGAAGCTGGGGTTGAACCCATGGAGGTGGACCCTCCTCCGCAAGAAGCTGGGGTGGAACCCATGGAGGTGGACCCGGCGCCAGAGGCTGTGGAACCCATGGAGGTGGACCCTCCTGAAGACCGGGTGGAACCCATGGAGGTGGACCCGCTGCCAGCGAAGCGGGCACGGCCCAACAAGGCCCTGTGGGCGCTGGCCTGGACAGCGGGCCGTCGCCATCATCCCAGGAGGGCCAGGGCCTCTCAAGGCCCTCCACCTGGGCCCCGTGGCCCACGAGTGGCTCCCCCGTGGCCAGGAGGTAGCCGAGAGCGGGCGAAGAAGGGGGCCGTGCCCAGGTGGGAAAGGAGGCGTTAGCCCAGCCCGCCAGCGCAAGGTCCCGCGGCCATCAATAAAAGAGCTGTGGAGTTGGCAGTCTTGTGCAAGCCCTCCTTTCGTGCCCCGCAGTGCGCCCACGCCGCGTCACTGGTGTGTGCAGAGGTGGGCTCTCTTGTGGCCTGAGCAGTGCAGGAGAGGGGAGGAGAGGGCCTGTCTTTCTTGGGGCTGTTGTGGTGGGGTGGCAGAAGGAGTGCGTGGGAGGGGCCCCTCAGGTCCTGGGGGGCCTTGGGGGTGTTTCTTTTGGTCTGAGGAGGAGGAGGCGGCAGCGGCAGCGGCGGCGAGTGGGGTCTTGCTGCCTTGAGCTCCTTGTGTGTGCGGCTGCCTAACGGGTGGCTGAAGATGGAGGCCGAGCCTTCCTCGGGGGGGTGGGGGGGTGCCCAGAGCCTGAAGAAGAGGTGCCGAAGCAGCTGCAGAGCGAGTTGTTGCTTTGGGGAGGCCAGAGCCTTTGCTTGTGGCTGTGGTCTCTGCAGGAAGGTGCGTTCTGCTTGCCTCCGTAGGAGTCCTTTTCAGCATGGGTGTGATTTGTGACGAGTGTCCCAAGGCTTTGCTCTCTGCCTGGCACTTGGGAGGCTGCCTGTGGAGCTCCGTGCCCTGTGTCTGCGGCCCTGCTCTGGGTGTAGCGCCTGGCACAAGAGGCAGCTGTGCCTGCAGCGGCTGCTGCTTCTGCCCACGCCTGGCTCTGGTGCTCTGCAGAGCTGCTGTTGCTGTTGCCGCTGGGGCTTTCTGCCACTGTGAAGGTGTGCTGGGCACTTGGGGTTGTGTTTCAGGATGCTGCGCACTGATGCAGAGTCTTCTTGCGGTTGCTGTCCAGCTGGCATCACCAGCCTCTCTCTCTCCCTCTCTCTCTTGATGGGGCAGGAGAAGTCAGCTGTGTGGTCCTGAGCCTTGGAGTTGCTTGTCCGTAGAAATGCGGTGAGGTCTCGTGAAAGGGTGGGTGTTTCCTTTGTGCGTACGGGCCCTTGAAGGAGACTAATTTCATCAGAAAAGGCCTTTGTCTTTTCTGGTCTTTTCTGGTCTTTTCTGGTCTTTTCTGGTCTTTTCTGCTGCAGTCTGTTTCCAGCGCAGCCCCCTTTGGTCTTGGGAATGTTGCGGACCACTTTTTTCCTGCCGGAGAGTGCTAACGGGCTCCCTGCTAGTTGTCGTTTGCTGTTTGGAGGTGCGGGGAGTGTGTGTTTCTCCTCCGGGAACTATGTCAAGAAAAAGGTAGAGTTTCCTTTGCAGGTGTTGGACTCTGTGATTTTGGGCGGGTTGTGCTCTTTGAGCCACCAGCGGAGCAAGGTTGCAGTGTGTGGCCTGTCCCAGGGCTCTACGGCCCTGACTTGAGCACCTGGGCGCCTTCATGCGTTGTCCTGCCAGTGGCGCTCCAGAAGTTAGCATCAAGTTTAGCAGACACATAGGGAGCTGAGGCTGTAAATGTAGAGAGTGAGCAGCCGCGTTCCTGGTTCTGCTGCGTGCCTGGCTCTGGAGCAGGACACGGGGCATGCCCTGAGGTAAGAGCGTGCGTGGCCAGTGCTCTCTGGAGAGCGGGGCTCCTCCTGGCAAGAGCTGCTTGGAGATGCAGCTGCAGGCCCGTCGCTCGTGGCTGCAGTGGTGTCGCAAGAGTCTTGTTCCATGGTGTGAGTGCTGCGAGTTGCTCTTGTATTGAAAAAGCATTCTTGCAAGCCCCAGGGAAGATGGCTGCAATGAAGGGAGCCTGTTGCTTTGCGTCCTTTGCCATTTGTCTGTGAGGAGAAGAGAGAGGGGAAAGAAGAGGAGGGGAGTGAGCCACTGGTGTGTCTAGGCCAAGATGTGCCTCCTCAACCTGAGAGCTGTTGCGCTTGCAACAGCTTTCCTCTTGGGTGCTGTGTTGTGGTTTTGGTTGGTCAGCATTTCTGTCTGTCTGTAAACAGGTATGGTTTTCCTCATTTTTTTCTTGTTCCCTTGGCGTTGAGTTTGCGGAGATGGGTGGTGAATGAGCTAGGAGGTCTTTTGGGGTCTGAACGACTTTGCAGTGTCTTCTGAGCCCAAGAGGGAGTCTCTGGCTGTGTCTGTCGCACAAAGTCATGTGTGGCATGTTGTGCCCTTGGGAAGGGGGAGCAGGTAAGCTGCAGCAGGTGTGCTGACAGAGTGCTGCTGCAACATGGCAGCAGGTTGGAAGAAGTTGGAGGGCCACAGGGAGTTGGCTACGGTTGCCCGTGAGGCGAACTGCTGCGTTGCCCTTGGAAAGGCAACGTGCCATTGGTTGGGGTGGGAAGGGAGGCGGAATGGCAGCAGCGCAGAGGAGGTGGTCCGGAGGCAGCCGGGAGGTTGTCCAAGGGCAAGCGGTGCTGGGCCACAGGTGGGAGCTAGCGCTGAGGAGCTGTCTGGTGGCATGGGCCAAGGGGAGAGCAGTGCATGTTGTTTGCCTGGAGGTTAGCAAGGCGTGTGGCGGAGACTCCCGCAGCCTCCCAGTAGCGCCTGGGGGAGGCGTGGAGGGCAGAAGCGGGCTGCGAGGGTGTCTTGGGAAAGGCAGGAGAAAGCGCCCCCGAGGGGCAGACGCTAGCGGTGTTGCTTGGGGCGAGTGGTGTGTCCGATGCCGGTGAAGGTGTGAAGGAAGGGCTTGGGTGGAGGTGGTGGGCAGGGGGCACCTGCCGCAGGCTTGTGGGTGACTTCAAAGTGTAGGGCGGGCGGTAAGGCCCTTGGCTGATGGCGTGGAGGGGAGGGCGTCCGCAGGCTGGAGAAGCGTGCTGGCAGAAACCTTGCGGAGTGGAGGGGGAGGATGCGCATGAACCATCACCTGCTGAGGACCAGCGCCCTGCAGGGTGGGCGGGCCAGCATGCTGAAGAGGGGGCTGGCTGGGGCCCAGGATGCAGGGAGGAGGCCAGTGGCAGTGCCCGTGCCACAGGAGCAGCCTTTGTGCGCGTGCAGCCAAATGGCGTGTGGGATGGATGCGAAGGAAAGGGGCCCTCAGCCCTCGGCCTGGGAAAGGCCCCGGTTGCTGGCAAGGAGGGCATCTTTGAGGCCACAGGCCCCCCCCGGCTGCACTTGGCGCCCTCCCGGCGCTGGGGCCCGCCATCACAGTGGCCTGCTGCTGTCACCAGCGACCTCACTGCCCATTGTCCCGGGCAGCATAAAAAAGCGTGCCTGGGCGTGGGGCCCAGCTCACCGAGCTTCTGGCTCCTGTAGCGCCAAGGAGACTTGGAGCAGGCAGGGCGCAAGGAGGCCGAAGAGAGCTGCTGCCCCTCTTTGGGAGGTGCGTTGAAGAAGGGTGCCGTGCGGAATGGACGGCATGGTGGGCCTCGGCGGCAAGAGGGTGTGCCCCAAGCAGGAGAACGCTTGGTACAGGCTGAGGCCCGTGGGAGCTGCCGCTGGTGGTGGCGCCCAGCTCACCGAGCTTCTGGCTCCTGTAGCGCCAAGGAGACTTGGAGCAGGCAGGGCGCAAGGAGGCCGAAGAGAGCTGCTGCCCCTCTTTGGGAGGTGCGTTGAAGAAGGGTGCCGTGCGGAATGGACGGCATGGTGGGCCTCGGCGGCAAGAGGGTGTGCCCCAAGCAGGAGAACACTTGGTACAGGCTGAGGCCCGTGGGAGCTGCCGCTGGTGGTGGCGCGAAGGGCGCCGTGGAGCCCATGGAGGTGGACTCTCTGCAAGAAGCTGGGGTTGAACCCATGGAGGTGGACCCTCCTCCGCAAGAAGCTGGGGTGGAACCCATGGAGGTGGACCCGGCGCCAGAGGCTGTGGAACCCATGGAGGTGGACCCTCCTGAAGACCGGGTGGAACCCATGGAGGTGGACCCGCTGCCAGCGAAGCGGGCACGGCCCAACAAGGCCCTGTGGGCGCTGGCCTGGACAGCGGGCCGTCGCCATCATCCCAGGAGGGCCAGGGCCTCTCAAGGCCCTCCACCTGGGCCCCGTGGCCCACGAGTGGCTCCCCCGTGGCCAGGAGGTAGCCGAGAGCGGGCGAAGAAGGGGGCCGTGCCCAGGTGGGAAAGGAGGCGGGTCCCGCGGCCATCAATAAAAGAGCTGTGGAGTTGGCAGTCTTGTGCGAGCCCTCCTTTCGTGCCCCGCAGTGCGCCCACGCCGCGTCACTGGTGTGTGCAGAGGTGGGCTCTCTTGTGGCCTGAGCAGTGCAGGAGAGGGGAGGAGAGGGCCTGTCTTTCTTGGGGCTGTTGTGGTGGGGTGGCAGAAGGAGTGTGTGGGAGGGGCCCCTCAGGTCCTGGGGGGCCTTGGGGGTGTTTCTTTTGGTCTGAGGAGGAGGAGGCGGCAGCGGCGGCGAGTGGGGTCTTGCTGCCTTGAGCTCCTTGTGTGTGCGGCTG
Source organism: Dromaius novaehollandiae (assembly GCF_036370855.1). NCBI lineage: Eukaryota > Metazoa > Chordata > Aves > Casuariiformes > Dromaiidae > Dromaius > Dromaius novaehollandiae. The sequence continues at coordinate 68,461,153 of NC_088099.1, read as the reverse complement.
CCTAACGGGTGGCTGAAGATGGAGGCCGAGCCTTCCTCGGGGGGGTGGGGGGGTGCCCAGAGCCTGAAGAAGAGGTGCCGAAGCAGCTGCAGAGCGAGTTGTTGCTTTGGGGAGGCCAGAGCCTTTGCTTGTGGCTGTGGTCTCTGCAGGAAGGTGCGTTCTGCTTGCCTCCGTAGGAGTCCTTTTCAGCATGGGTGTGATTTGTGACGAGTGTCCCAAGGCTTTGCTCTCTGCCTGGCACTTGGGAGGCTGCCTGTGGAGCTCCGTGCCCTGTGTCTGCGGCCCTGCTCTGGGTGTAGCGCCTGGCACAAGAGGCAGCTGTGCCTGCAGCGGCTGCTGCTTCTGCCCACGCCTGGCTCTGGTGCTCTGCAGAGCTGCTGTTGCTGTTGCCGCTGGGGCTTTCTGCCACTGTGAAGGTGTGCTGGGCACTTGGGGTTGTGTTTCAGGATGCTGCGCACTGATGCAGAGTCTTCTTGCGGTTGCTGTCCAGCTGGCATCACCAGCCTCTCTCTCTCCCTCTCTCTCTTGATGGGGCAGGAGAAGTCAGCTGTGTGGTCCTGAGCCTTGGAGTTGCTTGTCCGTAGAAATGCGGTGAGGTCTCGTGAAAGGGTGGGTGTTTCCTTTGTGCGTACGGGCCCTTGAAGGAGACTAATTTCATCAGAAAAGGCCTTTGTCTTTTCTGGTCTTTTCTGGTCTTTTCTGCTGCAGTCTGTTTCCAGCGCAGCCCCCTTTGGTCTTGGGAATGTTGCGGACCACTTTTTTCCTGCCGGAGAGTGCTAACGGGCTCCCTGCTAGTTGTCGTTTGCTGTTTGGAGGTGCGGGGAGTGTGTGTTTCTCCTCCGGGAACTATGTCAAGAAAAAGGTAGAGTTTCCTTTGCAGGTGTTGGACTCTGTGATTTTGGGCGGGTTGTGCTCTTTGAGCCACCAGCGGAGCAAGGTTGCAGTGTGTGGCCTGTCCCAGGGCTCTACGGCCCTGACTTGAGCACCTGGGCGCCTTCATGCGTTGTCCTGCCAGTGGCGCTCCAGAAGTTAGCATCAAGTTTAGCAGACACATAGGGAGCTGAGGCTGTAAATGTAGAGAGTGAGCAGCCGCGTTCCTGGTTCTGCTGCGTGCCTGGCTCTGGAGCAGGACACGGGGCATGCCCTGAGGTAAGAGCGTGCGTGGCCAGTGCTCTCTGGAGAGCGGGGCTCCTCCTGGCAAGAGCTGCTTGGAGATGCAGCTGCAGGCCCGTCGCTCGTGGCTGCAGTGGTGTCGCAAGAGTCTTGTTCCATGGTGTGAGTGCTGCGAGTTGCTCTTGTATTGAAAAAGCATTCTTGCAAGCCCCAGGGAAGATGGCTGCAATGAAGGGAGCCTGTTGCTTTGCGTCCTTTGCCATTTGTCTGTGAGGAGAAGAGAGAGGGGAAAGAAGAGGAGGGGAGTGAGCCACTGGTGTGCCTAGGCCAAGATGTGCCTCCTCAACCTGAGAGCTGTTGCGCTTGCAACAGCTTTCCTCTTGGGTGCTGTGTTGTGGTTTTGGTTGGTCAGCATTTCTGTCTGTCTGTAAACAGGTATGGTTTTCCTCATTTTTTTCTTGTTCCCTTGGCGTTGAGTTTGCGGAGATGGGTGGTGAATGAGCTAGGAGGTCTTTTGGGGTCTGAACGACTTTGCAGTGTCTTCTGAGCCCAAGAGGGAGTCTCTGGCTGTGTCTGTCGCACAAAGTCATGTGTGGCATGTTGTGCCCTTGGGAAGGGGGAGCAGGTAAGCTGCAGCAGGTGTGCTGACAGAGTGCTGCTGCAACATGGCAGCAGGTTGGAAGAAGTTGGAGGGCCACAGGGAGTTGGCTACGGTTGCCCGTGAGGCGAACTGCTGCGTTGCCCTTGGAAAGGCAACGTGCCATTGGTTGGGGTAGGAAGGGAGGCGGAATGGCAGCAGCGCAGAGGAGGTGGTCCGGAGGCAGCCGGGAGGTTGTCCAAGGGCAAGCGGTGCTGGGCCACAGGTGGGAGCTAGCGCTGAGGAGCTGTCTGGTGGCATGGGCCAAGGGGAGAGCAGTGCATGTTGTTTGCCTGGAGGTTAGCAAGGCGTGTGGCGGAGACTCCCGCAGCCTCCCAGTAGCGCCTGGGGGAGGCGTGGAGGGCAGAAGCGGGCTGCGAGGGTGTCTTGGGAAAGGCAGGAGAAAGCGCCCCCGAGGGGCAGACGCTAGCGGTGTTGCTTGGGGCGAGTGGTGTGTCCGATGCCGGTGAAGGTGTGAAGGAAGGGCTTGGGTGGAGGTGGTGGGCAGGGGGCACCTGCCGCAGGCTTGTGGGTGACCTCAAAGTGTAGGGCGGGCGGTAAGGCCCTTGGCTGATGGCGTGGAGGGGAGGGCGTCCGCAGGCTGGAGAAGCGTGCTGGCAGAAACCTTGCGGAGTGGAGGGGGAGGATGCGCATGAACCATCACCTGCTGAGGACCAGCGCCCTGCAGGGTGGGCGGGCCAGCATGCTGAAGAGGGGGCTGGCTGGGGCCCAGGATGCAGGGAGGAGGCCAGTGGCAGTGCCCGTGCCACAGGAGCAGCCTTTGTGCGCGTGCAGCCAAATGGCGTGTGGGATGGATGCGAAGGAAAGGGGCCCTCAGCCCTCGGCCTGGGAAAGGCCCCGGTTGCTGGCAAGGAGGGCATCTTTGAGGCCACAGGCCCCCCCCGGCTGCACTTGGCGCCCTCCCGGCGCTGGGGCCCGCCATCACAGTGGCCTGCTGCTGTCACCAGCGACCTCACTGCCCATTGTCCCGGGCAGCATAAAAAAGCGTGCCTGGGCGTGGGGCCCAGCTCACCGAGCTTCTGGCTCCTGTAGCGCCAAGGAGACTTGGAGCAGGCAGGGCGCAAGGAGGCCGAAGAGAGCTGCTGCCCCTCTTTGGGAGGTGCGTTGAAGAAGGGTGCCGTGCGGAATGGACGGCATGGTGGGCCTCGGCGGCAAGAGGGTGTGCCCCAAGCAGGAGAACACTTGGTACAGGCTGAGGCCCGTGGGAGCTGCCGCTGGTGGTGGCGCGAAGGGCGCCGTGGAGCCCATGGAGGTGGACTCTCTGCAAGAAGCTGGGGTTGAACCCATGGAGGTGGACCCTCCTCCGCAAGAAGCTGGGGTGGAACCCATGGAGGTGGACCCGGCGCCAGAGGCTGTGGAACCCATGGAGGTGGACCCTCCTGAAGACCGGGTGGAACCCATGGAGGTGGACCCGCTGCCAGCGAAGCGGGCACGGCCCAACAAGGCCCTGTGGGCGCTGGCCTGGACAGCGGGCCGTCGCCATCATCCCAGGAGGGCCAGGGCCTCTCAAGGCCCTCCACCTGGGCCCCGTGGCCCACGAGTGGCTCCCCCGTGGCCAGGAGGTAGCCGAGAGCGGGCGAAGAAGGGGGCCGTGCCCAGGTGGGAAAGGAGGCGTTAGCCCAGCCCGCCAGCGCAAGGTCCCGCGGCCATCAATAAAAGAGCTGTGGAGTTGGCAGTCTTGTGCAAGCCCTCCTTTCGTGCCCCGCAGTGCGCCCACGCCGCGTCACTGGTGTGTGCAGAGGTGGGCTCTCTTGTGGCCTGAGCAGTGCAGGAGAGGGGAGGAGAGGGCCTGTCTTTCTTGGGGCTGTTGTGGTGGGGTGGCAGAAGGAGTGTGTGGGAGGGGCCCCTCAGGTCCTGGGGGGCCTTGGGGGTGTTTCTTTTGGTCTGAGGAGGAGGAGGCGGCAGCGGCGGCGAGTGGGGTCTTGCTGCCTTGAGCTCCTTGTGTGTGCGGCTGCCTAACGGGTGGCTGAAGATGGAGGCCGAGCCTTCCTCGGGGGGGTGGGGGGGTGCCCAGAGCCTGAAGAGGAGGTGCCGAAGCAGCTGCAGAGCGAGTTGTTGCTTTGGGGAGGCCAGAGCCTTTGCTTGTGGCTGTGGTCTCTGCAGGAAGGTGCGTTCTGCTTGCCTCCGTAGGAGTCCTTTTCAGCATGGGTGTGATTTGTGACGAGTGTCCCAAGGCTTTGCTCTCTGCCTGGCACTTGGGAGGCTGCCTGTGGAGCTCCGTGCCCTGTGTCTGCGGCCCTGCTCTGGGTGTAGCGCCTGGCACAAGAGGCAGCTGTGCCTGCAGCGGCTGCTGCTTCTGCCCACGCCTGGCTCTGGTGCTCTGCAGAGCTGCTGTTGCTGTTGCCGCTGGGGCTTTCTGCCACTGTGAAGGTGTGCTGGGCACTTGGGGTTGTGTTTCAGGATGCTGCGCACTGATGCAGAGTCTTCTTGCGGTTGCTGTCCAGCTGGCATCACCAGCCTCTCTCTCTCCCTCTCTCTCTTGATGGGGCAGGAGAAGTCAGCTGTGTGGTCCTGAGCCTTGGAGTTGCTTGTCCGTAGAAATGCGGTGAGGTCTCGTGAAAGGGTGGGTGTTTCCTTTGTGCGTACGGGCCCTTGAAGGAGACTAATTTCATCAGAAAAGGCCTTTGTCTTTTCTGGTCTTTTCTGGTCTTTTCTGGTCTTTTCTGCTGCAGTCTGTTTCCAGCGCAGCCCCCTTTGGTCTTGGGAATGTTGCGGACCACTTTTTTCCTGCCGGAGAGTGCTAACGGGCTCCCTGCTAGTTGTCGTTTGCTGTTTGGAGGTGCGGGGAGTGTGTGTTTCTGCTCCAGGAAGTGTGTTCCAGCCCCGCAGATGTTGTGTTTGGGAGCCTAGGGTATGTGTATTTCAGGACTGGAAAGGTGTGTGGTGAGCAGGAGAGGAGCAGTTTTATGCTGGACCTTAAATTTGTGCTCCTCAGAGAGGGTGATAGTCCAGTGAACTAAAGTATTTGTACTCCATTGATGACTCTTTTTGGCTGTTCAAGCGGATGGTATAAGACACGTAGGATGGGAATCATCTGCTTTACATCAGGTAGGGCCTTTTGCCTACCAGGAAGCATTTTATGTGCCAAGACTTCTTGTGCCTGACATCTTTTTATATTCTGTAAGTATGGATTTTCTCTTTTATTGCATAAAATATTTAATCTTTTTAAAACATTGGTTAATTCTTATCTGCTCTTCACCTCTCTGCTCTGTTATCTTTGCTGCCTTTCCTTTTGTTTAGCTGACCCTTAGTCTGTCGTTCTGTTTTTCTCACTCCTAAGAAATGCTGGGTTCCTCAGTGTTTGGTATTTGTGTCTAAATATTCTGTAATTATTTTTGTTGTGATTCTCTCTATACATTTTTTCACTTTTTTTTTTTGAAGTTATCAGCACTGATTAGTTTGAAGGGATGATCACTGATTTATGTAACAGCTCTGTCATATTTTTGTCCTTCTTCCTATCTGTTCTCACTCTTTGTCTTTCTTAAAGTACCCATAGTATTTTTGTTTTCTGTTTCTCATATTTGGCATTTGCTATTTTTTCAGCATTGCTGTCTCAGTGCTCATTTATGTAGTCAGTGTTAGTCTAACATACAAAACAGCAATGTCTTATGAAACATTTACCTCAGGCGTCTAAGTAAGCTTTTCCCACTGTAAAAACAGTTTGTATCTGCAAGGGTTCCTGTTGCTGAAGGACCTCCCATCAGGTGTTAAGAGCTCAGCTGTCTAACTCTGAGAAGGAGCTTCAGAGCAGCCAAGGGTCTCCAAATGTAGCCTAGAACAGACAGCAGGGAGCCCTTGCTAAGGCGCAGGAGTGGAAAAAGTTACTTCCTTGCCTAATCTTTGTCAGTAGAGGCGTGTCGTGGATGTGCAGGACTAAAAGTCAATTCATAAAGCCTGATGTTTAACTGGAGAGCTGTTTAAAAGCAAAGCCTTTGACTTAGAAAAGTAGCAGTGTATAGAATATTTAGCATAATGGAATGTGTATGTAACGCATGCCCACACAGAAAATATATGAACATGTTTCTGTACAAACTAACTACTCTGTTTATGTGGTATCTGAGAATAAAAATGTATTGTAAAAGCTGCTTTACTGCTGTAGGCCTGGGATGACTCTTTCTGTCACCTTACAGGCAATAATTAAATTTATTTGATTATTGGATTAACATTTGGTCTGTTGACGGAAGATGCAAAAGTATTTCCTCCTCTCCTTTAGTGATTAAAATCAGAATCAATTTTCTAATGGGGAAAAACAGAAGCAATTCTCAAATCTCGGTGAGCATAGATGAGAAAAGTGAGGGGTCAGCAGAAACTGCAAACTTAAAAATCTTCCCCCAGGCAACTTTCATGATGTTTTTAAAATACCAGAAGTGGCTTTTTTTTTTTTTTTTTTTTTTTTTTTTTTTTTAGCAATACTGCAACAGACAGACTATGGAGCCTCAACTCAGAGAGGAAGCAGAAGATCAAGCATTTTGAAGTCAATAAATAAGAATTTGCTAATTGGCAGTTATCCGAACACTAATTATAATTTTTCTGTAAGAGCTGTATGTTGCCATGCCATCATAAATGATTGTGTGACTCCATTTCTTAGTAGCACAGCAAGAAGTTCACCATCATCCACAGTGCAGAAGAGGTGAGGAAAATCAGTACAATAGAGCAATGTTCCCTAACCTAGCCTTTCTGAAGAGAAATCTGAGGACCATCTTTCACAGTGTTTTTTTTTTAACAGCCAAACAAAAGCCTGTGCTGTTTATTATTTCTGTGCATGCTTCAATTTTCCTTACATGGTGCAGCTGTATGTCTTTCATTGTTGTCATTCTGCAGACCACCTTTCAGTATCTTGTAGATCATTTATGGTCCACGGACCTTGCTTCTCTAGGTAAGAACTTGCGACAAATTTGATCTCTACCACAGGCTCTTAAGAGGAGTGCTTAAGGTGCAGGGGCACGGGTCCGTATGTCTTTTTCCTCCTTCAGTTAACTCCTATGTACCTCATGGAATATAGAAGCTTTTTCAGAGCATAACCTTAGCTAAAGAGTCAAGACATTTCTCTTTTTTCTGTGCAGCAATTAAATGGCAGTCTGCAAAAAAACTGCTGCTTGCCATTGTTGAAATAAGGAGTACTAAGCTGGTTGTGAAGGTGTTTCTGGTGACTGCTTGTGGTGCCTGTGTTTCCATGGTAATAACAGATTCCAAAGAACCCCATTCTCCTGTACGCTTCCATTCTTTTATTTTCATGGTTTTTATAGATACAGAAGGTAATACTGACTGTTAAACTATCCAATGGACTAAAGAGGGGAGGTGTCATCTCTTAACTATTTAATAGTCTGTCTTCTTTCTTCAGTCTCCCTTTGACTCATGTTTTTTTGTCAAGGCCACTGTACATAGTGCATCTTTAGAGGACTAGTTGTCGTTTGAATTCTTACTAGTTTTTAAGTGACAGAGCGAGAGAGAGAGAGGTGGCGTAGGTGGGCTGGAGGCGTTGAAGACCACTCTCCTTTCCTCATAGTGAAAACCATTCTGGATAATGTGGATCTCAGGACACCTTTTCCATATTGGCACCATGCTTATTGTCCTGATGTCATGTGACCTGAGATAAAATATAAGATGGCTAGTACATCAGAGGGCAGATTGTCTCCAGGATACTCCCTTGGCCTAGTTTGATAGGTAGGTTATTGCTATTGGAAAATATTCCATTAGGATCGTGCTTGTAAATACTCAGCCTGCTGCAGCTGGGAGTCTCTGGAGGAGCTTAACTCAAAGTGGGGTTTACAATACAGCATACTTGTAGCACATCTTGAATTAGGTTGCCCACTGGCAGGGGAATGTCCTGTCCAGAGTTCAGAGCTGCTGTGTGGTATCTATGGCTGATACTGTCATAGCCAGCACTTAGAAAGATTTCATATTACTTTTTGTGTAATGGAACAGTTGAAAGTATGGAGAAAAGTTATTCAGTTTTGATCAGTGTTGTGTTGCAATACACGGGAGGGAAAAAAGATAGAATACTATTGCAACTAAACTGCTTTCCTGTTGAAATAAAGGTTAAGTATGGCACTGCTGCTGCTATGGCTAACCGGGCTGCTATGGCTGATTTCATTCATCTTTTTACGATATCAGAAGTACTGACTACAATTCAAGGGAAATCAAAAAGAGAGCAACAAATGCAACACCAGAAGTGAAAAAGCTGCAGTGTGAGAGGGAAAGTAATCAACCTTCAGCTTTGCTGCCTGTTGCAGGAAAGTCATTTCACTGCTTGAGATAGATGGATTTGTCATTGCCCTGCTCTAAAAAGTGTGAATGGGAAGAGGGCAGCCACTGGGAATGTCAGTCCAATGCACTGAGCAAGGACAAAGCAGGAGTGCAAGACACCTCATCTAGACAGACTGTGCCAATTGCTAGGTATCTAGGGGTGGCTACTCCAGATGCCAGGCCTTGCAGGCAAGGTAGCGGCCAGAGAGCTTGGAACAGAAGAGTGTGAGCATAAGAATTTTTAAAATTGAATTTTTACAAGTGCCTTGCTGTTTGCTTGTACAGCTGAGCAAAAGAGGGAAAGGCATTTGACAGTCCTGTACTAGCTGTAAAAAGAGCATGGAAGGATTACAGACACAAGCTGCAACAGCAAGTTAGCTATGGACACCGCTGCAGCTGTAGAAATATGTTTCTAGGCAAATTATTTGCCAAACGCTTGGTATATCAACAGCACAGCTGGAGAGATTTGTGGCACAAAGGGTATAAGATGCAAAGCCACAGAAAAGGATCTTTAATTTACAGCATGAGCAGTCCTGTGGCTAATGTAAGTAGCACAATCCATTCCAGGGTGATCTAGCATTAGAGGGAATAATAACACAGGAGAGGGCCAGCAGCGCTGAGTTTTGGCAGCAGCAAGTGCTAGAGAAAATTCATTAGCCTCTGAGTTATAGCTGGTTTTGGGTTTGCAGGTTTGCTTGGACTAGGCAGGAGCTGACAGATGCTTGACTTAAAGGAGCTGCCAAGTGTGCTGGCCCCAGGAGAGAGAGAGGAAAGGGTCAGGCCCACCTATGTGCAGGACAGGGCAGGACAGGACAGGGTGCCCTGGCCTGGGCTGAGATGGGGCCCCCATCCCCATGGGTAGGGATGAGGGGTGCTGTTAGGGCCTGAGAGGAGGTGGAGGATGGGGCACATTTAACCAGGGCAGTTGCACAAACCTGAGACCTCCTCAGCTGCCTCCACACAGTGTGCAGAAGAGATGACATACCGTGACAAATTTTCCCTGTCCCCGAGGAGGTTGAAACCAATTCTCCTACTAACAGGGGCAAAGAAAGAGGAGGCAGTAATAGAGGGGGATAACACTTTGCCTGCAGGACAAGGCAGCTATTCCTGGGTCAAATATTCCTGGGTCCCCAATCTTCATCGACACTTGGTACCACAGTACCGTGGGAGCACTAGCTGAGCTGTAAGCTAGCTGATGGGTGTTGCTGTTATTTCTGTCTGTCCAGCTGCAGTTTCAGTGGGGCCTCCTCTTTCTCTTGCTGAGCAAGGGAAAAGAGGAAGACAAGGGAAGAAAGGCCATTGGAGCACTGAGCATGTTTTGTGTTTGCACGTAGGTGTTTTGGTTCTGCTCTGTGGTAAAATCAATTTATGGACATTTCTTGCAGATGTGACTATTGGGAATATGCTTTATTATTATTATTATTCATGTAGATACAACCCCAGCAGTATTACATCAGTAGAAATGTTTTAGGGAGCAGCAGGAGGCAAAGTCTTTTGACAGGTTAGTTGGTTTGCTTGTATCACTGAAAGAGTGGGAAACAGTGCACTGGAAAGAAAATGTCAAAAAACTCCCATTTCTGAGACAAAATAGCAGCTGGGTTATGTGATACTGTGAATAAAAATGGAAGCTTTTATAGATGAAGTAGGAGATGTGTTGTGAAAATGAAATGGGTTGTCAGTGTGAACCAGAGTGCCATATGTGCTTCTGTCATATGCTCAGGGCTTATATAACGGACACAGGCAAAAAGTCATGATAAATACTGCACTCTGATTGTTAGGTAGCAATAAGAAATACCACTAGCTCTAAAAAAGAGGTGGATGAGTTTTGAAGAGCTGAAATACTCACAATAATGCACTAAAATAAGGAATACGGATGGGATGGGAGAGGTAGTGTTAATGCTTCTACCAGAGGAGTGGCATTAATAGCTGCAGAGTGAAATTACTAAAAGCATTTTGTGTATCAGAACAAATTCCGTTCCCTGATTTTGTTATGCAGTGGTCCAGATGTTTAGGTTTCCATTTTGCACAAGGACTTTGAACCAATACCTTCTTTGAGCAAAGTCACTTTTAACGAAGGCTTTTTCTCTCTCTGCCCCCACCAGGGAGATCTCTTTTAAAGAACTTTGGTTCTGTCTCTGGGTTTGCTCTCTGCTATGTTGTGGTTATTTCCTTCCTCAGTTTCCTTCTGTGGAGATACTGCAAGGATAGCAAGGGTATGCTGCTGATGTTGATTCAGAATATGACATACGGATCTTCGTTCTCTATTTTCCTGTAAAGAAACAAGAAGTGTAATGGGGTGATGTGAAGAGCAAGCTACCCTGATAACATTCTGCTATAGTATAATTTCTTCCTTTGAAATAAAGGTCAAACACAGACTCTTTTCTGTTGCTCTAGCTAGCAGGCTAGTTCTGACTGATTACTAATCTTTACAGTGCCCTTTAAAGAGCCCTGATCTAGGCGGCTGCTACTTGGCAAGTAGTGTTGAGCGCCTGATAGTCCCCTGGCTAGATGAAAGATCCTGCAGCAGCTAGCCCTAAAGATCTGCTGTGGCTTTGTAAGGAGAGGTTTTAATGCATCCATGACATCTTTCTGATAGAAGAGAGAGCAGTATGTGTAGCTGGGCAACATTGTGTTAATGGAATAGTAGTAAAGCTGCACTGAGGGATGGGATTTAGATATCAGATTGCAAGCATAGAGAATGTACTTAATCAAAAACTGCAGAAAGTGAGGTAGAGGGGGAAGAAAGTGGAGGGGAGATACTGAATAGTTCCCAAGCTACGCACAGAGAACCAGAGCTGTATCCTAAAATGGTACACAGAGGGTGTGCTCTCAGCAGCAGATCCATCACAGGGTTGGCACTTTTATTTTTACGGAACAACCGTTGTCTCCTCACAGGCTGAAAACTGCACGGCCCTCATCTTTTCAACCCTGGCAGAGTTATAACTCTGTGATCCAAGCAAAAATTCACATCTTTAGTCAGACTGAAGGAATATTCGATGCTGTTTAATATAAACTCTGGATCACTGCATTTTCTTTAAGCCTCAGGTCTAGAAGCCTGGCAGGTTCTACAGAGATGCTCATTTATTTGTTTACCAAGAATTTAATCTCTGAAAAGGAGAAAAATATGGAAGGAGTGCTATTGAAAGATGCCGACATCCCAGCAGAAAAACAAGCTGCTTGACTGAGGAGCCTTTTCTCCTCTTTTTGGAAAATGCTAGTACCTGCCAGCTGTTCTGAGTCTTTTGATTGGGTGAGAAAATATATACTCTGACTACCAAATGCAGTTAAGCATAAAACTAATGCCCTGCCAGTATCTAGAGCAGATCATGAATGAAGAATTTCAAGAGCACTGCACAAGAAGATCTTGCTGTAGATTTTGCAGATGAGATGAGATGCCTTCAGTTACAGTGTTGTCTTCATTTGTTTGTTTTTCATACAGAGAAGAAGATTCACGTTCACAGGCCCCAGTCTTCACGGCAGACTTTAACCACCATGATATCTGTTGGAGGGACAACACAGCAGGGCACAAACAATCCAGGAGGTTTCTGGCATGCATTGGTGAGAACTTCCTAACACAAGTGACTGAGGGGCTGATGAGGAGAGGCATCCTGCTGGACCTCACACTTATGAACAAGGAAGAACTAGCTGGAGATGTGAAAGCTGGGGGCAGCCTTGGCTGCAGAGACCACCAGATGGTGGAGTTCAGGATCCTGCAAGGAGAGAGCAGGGCAAAAAGCAGGATCACAACTCTGAACTTCAGGAGAGTAGATTTTGGCCTGTTCAAGGACCTGCTTGGAAGAATCCCATGGGATAGGGCCCTAGCAGGAAGAGAGGTCCAAGAGAGCTGATTGATATTTAAGGATCACCTCCTTCAAGCTGAAGAATGATTCATCCCAACAAGCAGGAAGACAAGCAAAGGCAGCTGGAAGTCTGCATGAATGAACGAGCAGCTCCTGACTAAACTCGAACATAAAAAGGAAGTGTACAAGAGGTGGAAGCAGGGACGGATGATCTGGGAGGAAAACTGAGACACTGTCCAAGCATGCAGGGATGGAGTTAAGAGGGTTAAAGCTCACCTGGGGTTGAAACAGGCAAGGGACATGAAAAGAACACGAAGAGCTTCTGTAAGTACATAAGCAGCAAAAGGAAGGCTAGGGGAAAATGTGGGCTCACTACTAAATGGGGTAGGGGTGCTGGTGACAAAGGACATGAAAAAGGCTGAGGTACCGAATGCCATTTTCACCTCAGTCTTTACTGGTAAGACTGGCCTTCAGGAATCCCAGGCCCCTGAGACCAGAGTATCAAGTCAGAGAACACTTAAGCAAAAGTTAGAGAACACTTAAGCAAACTGGACACGTACAAGTCTGTGGGCCCAGATGGGATACGGCCACGAGTGCTGAGGGAGCCAGCTGATGTCATTGCAAAGCCACTCTCTAATCTTTGAAAGGTCATGGTGATCAGGAGAGGTTCCTGAGGCCTGGAAGAGCGCAAATGTCACCCCTATCTTTAAGAAGGGCAACTGGTCAGTCTTGCCTCGATCCCTGGAAGGTGATGGAGCAACTAATCCTGGGTGCTATTTCCAGACATGACAGGGACAGGAGGGTGGTTGGGAGTAGTCAGCATGGGCTTATGAAGGGGAAATCATGCTTAGCCAACCTGATACCCTTCTATGATGAGATGATTGGCTTGCTGGATGAGGGGAGAGCAGTGGATATCGTGTATCCTGATTTTAGTGAGGCTTTTGGCACTGACTCCCATAACATCCTCCTAGAGAGGCTGATAAAGTACAGGCTAGATAAGTGGTCAGTGAGGTGGATTAAAAGCTGCCTGAATTGCTGGGCACAGAGCTGAATGGCTGAGGCGCAGCTGTGAACAGCATCTCACAGCCCAGCTGAAGGCCAGTCACTAGTGGTGTCCCCCAGGGGTTGCTACTGGAGCCAGTACTGTTTAATATCTTCATTAATGACCTGGCTGATGGGACCAAATGCACCCTCAGCAAGTTGCTGATGATTGCAAACTGGGAAGAGTGGCTGATACAGCAGAGGGCTGTGCTGCCAGTCTGAGGGACCTTGACAGGCTGGAGAGATGGGCAGAGGGGAACCTCATGGAGTTCAACAAGGGGACATGCAGGGTCCTGCACCTAGGGAGGAATAACCCCGGGCAGCAGTAGAGGCTGGGGGCTGACCGACTGGAAAGCACTCTATAGAGAAGGCCTTAGGGGTCCTGGTGGACAGCAAGTTGACCAAGAGCCAGCAATGTGCCCTGTGCCAAGAAGGCCAGTAGCATCCTGGGGTGCATTAGGCAGAGCATTGCCAGCAGGTCGAGGGAGGTGATCCTCCCCCTCTATATTCAGCACTGGGGAGGCCACATTTGGAGTGCTGTGTCCAGTTTTGGACTCCCCAGTACAAGAGAGACTTGGAGCTACTGGCGTGAGTCCAGTGGAGGGCCACAGAGATGGTTAAGGGACTGAAGCGTGCCTCATGAGGAAAGGCTGAAAGAGCTGGGACTGTTCAGGCTGGAGAAGAGGACACTCAGGGGGATAGCAAAAAACCAGCAAAGGATATGAGGTAAAGTCAGTAGGTGTGGAAATAAAGCAAGGTAGGGTTTCTGTATATTGCTTTATTTCTTTCACGCTACTTATGCACAAGAGTCATCAGGTATGCTTGCCTGTAGGTGTATTTAAAGAAAATAGATCTAATAAAATCAGATTGCATTGTAGTGTATTATTACAACATATACTGATGTTATTGCCAAGCAGATTATGGTAGAACTGATTAGTTCTACCTTCTGAACAGTCAGATGAAAATTAGTACAGAATATCTCTACTTACACCATAGAAACAAAACAGGACATGAATTGATTTGCCCAATATAGAGATGCAAAGTAAGCATACTAATGCAAGGCGGGTTAACAGGTTTATTGTTTTCTCACACTCGTATTTGCCTGGACATGGCAGCAGTGAGTGAATGACAGGTAAAAATGATCATAGGTTGCAGGACTGGAGTGGGAAAGGAAAAAGTCCAAAAGGTATACCTCGAACACAACTCTTACCTCTTAAGTGATCTAATTTATACATTAGGTTTGAAAAACTTTCCTGGTCATTTATCTCCAAGGCATATTTAGGGTACCATATCCCGTTTGCAAGTCACTTACATAACTGTAGCTCTGGCAGTGTTACCTGAGCTATTGCATGATGCTTGTAAAGTAATGCTATTATCTGATCAAGATGCTTGGTGCCAAGCTGTGCACATTCTGATCTGTCAGCCTAGCTCTTTGTAAAGCTTTATTGCCCAACAGACACAAAACAAGTGCTGCCTTCTGTGCTAAAAGCAGAGCGTTGAATGTATTAACTAGTCCATAACTCAATTTACTTAGGTCACGTAGCCAACTACTTATATAATTAGGTCCTCCAAGGTCTGAATTCCCTTTTATTTATTCACTCCAGACCTAAATATTGTCAGCAATACATTGAAAAGCAACCACTTAAGAACCCTTGCAATGTTATGCAGAATAAATTGGTCAGTAAATGTGAGGAGCACCCGGCCTTGTTGTGGTTAACACCACTGATTACCTTGAAGGCTCCAGTCTTCAGTAAACATGCCGGAAAAGTTCAGTCTTTCAGAGACCACACTTCCCTGAAAACAGGGCATGTATATTGTCTACAGTAAGCAAGTGAAATAGATGATCTGCTCAGTTCTTCCACATGTGTTCCAGCTCACCTTGGTATATCTCAGCTGATGCTGGGTTAAGCACTGAAGTCCAAAAGGAGAGGAATGTGGGAAGAAAGAAAGGGGAAGATAAAAGGGGACTGGACTTCTCTCTCCTAATGTAACCAGGGCCTGGAGAAAGTTCTGACTTTAGTCTCTTTCAGCATTTGTGCTGCTTTTAACTTGCAAGAAGCACTGTCACGTTTCTGCATATTTTCCCAACTGATGTCCAGCCACTGAGCGAACTGCCCGGAAGATGGTGTCTGTCTCATGTGGAGATCCTTAGTCAAGAGTGGGGGCAGGTGTTGCTGGAAATGCAGCATGCTTTCTGCATGTGCACTGCAGCACAAAAAAGCTCTTGCTTGAGTTGCTTGCTTGAGTAAAGGATGTTCTCCAAATGCTTAGATCTAATAGTCCAGTACTATTATATGTCTAAAGGTTGCTCTTTCCACTAATTTCTCCTGGACTTGTGAAACCTGGCTTTTCTCTTACAATATATGATGGTTCTACAATCTCAAGTCTTAGCTGTACAAAGTCATTAGTTTGACATTGCCAGCTCTTCTTAAGCAAATTAAGGGCCTGCTTAAACAGTTTAGTCAGTCTGGTTTAGCCCACAAGGAATTTTAACACTATTAAGTGCAAACTTTCAGAGTGAATTAGAAGGGCTTATGGGATTCCCTGCCATATTACCTATTAAAATCTGCACCTCTTACATTAACTAAGCCTTCAGCCAGTCCCACTGGACCATTCACTCTCTTATTCTGGGGCTTTTTATTGGTTTTGCTCTGGTCTCCCACCTTGCTACAGACTGTCCAGATAATGTTGCTAGATAAGAAAACTGAGATCCCTGGTTTAATTGCCATTCTTGTGAGTCTTTTGCCCTTGTAGCCCAGTTTAGACCTGAGCTTTTCCAGTATCGTATAGTCACAAAGCACAATCAAGTAAGAGGTTGTAAGATGTATTCTCTTCTGTCATGTGTTATGGGGGGAAATATGGAGGGGCATCTGTGTGGAGACATGAATGTGAGAAGGAGGAGGCATGGAAGAGAGATTTTTTTTTCTGCTGCTTTTCTATACAGATTTTAAATCAGCTAGGCTGGAGTAATATAGATAGCAAAAGTTCTTAAAGATACTGGCTGGATAAAGGAGCACTGTGAGACTTCCTTCTCTCACTTTGCTCTAGATCCACCTCCATTTTTGGTTGCAAAAAGGAACACGTGTGCAAGTGCTCATACAAAGAATTGCTCTGCACGCTCTGGAGAGGCATGGAGTGGGAAACCAGATGGAGTCCCCCCTCTCTGCGAGACAGCCTGAGCGAGGGCACCAGCTTTCCTCTTTCTGATTTAAAAAAGCCCCAAACACCACTTACAAATCTTTAAACCCTGATGTCACAGAGAGAAGAAGAGAGCTGAAGAAAACTCCTTTGGGTTCATGAGTTGGTCTTCTAGATGTCTTGGTTCCCAGCGGTCCATAAAGAGCTCTTTCCATGAGTTTAGTTTGTGTGATGGCAGAGGTGACTGCTGCTTGCCCTCTAATGCTTGGGACTGTCTTTTCAACTACTCAACAATGGTGCCCGTCAGGCGCTTTGAAGTTTTTTTATCTGATGTAGAAACTGCTGATACAGTTTGATACAGTTGAGTGTCTTGCTTATAGAAGTTCTAATTATGAAACATTCCCAATCCTGTTTCTGTCCTCAATACAGCCTGTAAACAGCTGTTAGGTAGGTGGCACTCTTGTGCTGAAACTTCAGGGCAGATACTTCTCTGCCCCTCGAAGGAAGTGTCTCTTCAGAAGTCTGGTATTCAGCAAAATGCCCTTTTCGTTTCCTCTGCATCTGGCACTTGAGGGAACTCTTGGTCAAGGGTTGCTCGTGGGGACAGCATGGGCTGGAAAAACAGAGCTGAGTATCTCAGTTTACCTGTTCAGCAATGCAAAGGAAGTTCAGAGATCTAATGGCTGGGGAAAGATAGGAAGCTAGCCAAAAATAGCAGCTATTGCTGGAAGCGTTAACTCTTTCCAGACACACTGATTCCTGAAGCTGTGATCCATTATCCATCTTTCACAGCAGATGGTGAAAAGCAGCTGATGTGTTGAGGTACTGTTATTATTGTACATGGAAAGAAGAAATTAGCTGCAGTGTCTACCTAGCTTGGGAAGGAAATTAGTAAGAAAAGCCAAAAGGGGGATAAAAGAAATTTTGCAGTTTTTCTTTTTGGAAACACTAACAAATGTGTGTATGTACTCTTTAAATGAGAAATATTCTTTGAGATCCCAGCAGCTTTGGACTAGAACAGACACCCTCTTGTCAGCCTCAGTGCTGCTCCTTCTCAGTGCTGCTCAGGGGGAAAACTGGACAAGTACAGCTGCAGTGGCAGCAGTGAGACTGGGAACTGTGCTGAGTTCAGACAGCTGCTGCTGTCTGGATTCTGAAAAACATTTTTTGTTGGAAAAACTATGCCACTCTTCTGTAGTTATAAAATGAAGTTATCACTCCAGTGATCTTTTGTGTACTTTTTTCAGTTTTTAGAGGATTTTTCATATTTGCTCCTTCATATCCCTTGCTGATAGTTTGATTTTTGTTTTAACTCAAAACTATTGCAGAATGGACATTTGGTTTCCCAAGTGAGCTTTGCTTTCAGTGAAGGAATGAAGTGCCCCTGCTGGTTTATGTGAGTAGTGACGGGGGAACGGTCAGCCTCTGGAGAGGCCTTACAAACACAGCATGGCAACTGTGGCTGAAGACTGCTTCACCTGGCAAGAAGCAGAGGCAGCATTTTGTTTGCAAACACATTTAGTTGTCATGTAGTGAAAAGTATCTTTACTTGATAAATACTCCAGTGAGGCCATGGGCTGCTGGTAGTGTTGGTGTGTTTTGCAAACGGCTCTGCCTCATGCTGGTGCGAGGGGTTGGAGAGCATAGGCCTGACTGTCCAACGTAACTTTTAGGAAGCCAACATGTATTACCTAATGTAAGGTAATAGAGGAAATACAGGTAGTACGGGACCAGTCAGACAATATTATAGGATAGTTTTATGAGAAAAAACCCTATGAGTGGCAGCTTAGCACACTAATAATTATAGACAGCATTTGCCCAATTTAGTTTTAGTTATGCTGGTAGGAAATGGGATGACCAGAAAATGCTGGAGGTAAGGAGATTACGAAATAAGAAATGAGGAAAAGCTCTCTGTGGACAGAGGTCAGGAGTCAGCTAGGTCACAAAACAGCCAATAAACATATTTGTTACCGGGTCAAACAAAGGTCAGTCAGTCTACTGCTAATGTTGTTACCTCATTCAGTTACCCTATATAGATTGAGATAATTTTATGTTAGGGATTATTCAAAAAAGGTTCTTTTCCTTTGGTACTGTACTTGTGTTCTTACAGAGATCTCCGCCTGCAGATGTCCTGAAACTTTCTTCAAAACTTCATGTCTGAATTTAGGAAGACTTATCTTCCCTTAGCTACCTGCTAGTGTTCTTCAAATTATTTTTTTCACTTAAAACTAATAATTATGTTCTTCATTGCTTTTTTTTTATCACATAGAAATCAAAAAGTTTTGTGCATTCCATGTCCCGGTAATACATGAATCTCTTGCATCCTATCCACATTGTGTTTTTTATTTCTTGAACTGTGCGCTAAAATTTTAAGTAAAATTGTCTTTCATCTATAGTGAGAGCCTTGTTTCTCTAGGGCTGATTTTGTTGAACTCACCGCTCACATCCCCACTCGTATCTGGGGCCAAAAGGAGCCATAACTGACGTTGCAACTAGATCTGTGCTCTCCTGCCAAGGGCGGTTGTGCAGAACTTGCTCTTTACTTGGTATTTTTCTCCCCAGCTTGTGACAGTGCCTGTCTTTCCAGGTGTGGTTAGGGTTACAGTCATTACGATCTGTAGAGGGGTTAAAAAGAAACATGTTTGTTGTTTTGCAGTAATGTCCTGGTGAGGATACCTTCTAGCCATTTGGGCTTATTTCCCAGTCTTAGAAAAATGCTGGCTGTTTGACAGTAGAGCGCAGTTTGTGTTGTGGCTGACCACAGCAATATTGTGTGAAGTTTATGGTGGAATCTGTTACCAGCAGGAGTTACTTAACAGGGTGAGAGTGTCTTTCTGACCCCATTTTGCTGAGCTGCTTTGTGTTATGTACTCAGAAAAGAGGCAGAGATCGGTGTCTCCATGGCTGCCACTTCCCTGGTAGAGGTAGGATCAGTCAGACGTCCCCCTGGCAGGTCTTGGCATGGAGACTCCACTCCTGCATGGAGGCAGGCTGTGTAATTCCACAGCAGATCCCTTCATGTAACAACAGCTTCCTGCTGTTGCACGTGCCTTTAGTATAGCCTTTTACTTCTAATTCCTTAGGCAGCAAGTGCTGCACTCCTGTTGCAAAGTATGGTGGCCCACTATTCACGGTAGCATTCCTTGCCTGCAGCTGCTCCAGCTCTATTGCAAAATTCCTGTGTGCTGTACTTTCCTTTCTTCCCCCCAGTGTTTCGGATGCTCCCTGATATGTTGATGGGCAATGGGCAGCTCCCTGACATGTTGATCTCCAGTGGGCAGCTCTGTACGTCTAGCACTGCCTCGCTCCAAAATCCACCACTCTCTTGTCTTCAGGGTTGCAGCTTTTTGTGGCTCTGCATTGCAAGGTGGGTGCCCGTCATGGTGCACTGTGCAGTCATAGTCCTCCAGTGCACACCTGCACTACCCTCTGCTCATACTCTGAGGTGAGGCCTGGATATGCATCACTCCCCTGCGTGGCCATGCTTCTTTTGGAAGGAGAAGTGGCAGGAAGGGACCCACAATATATGCAGCCACTCTCCTTACTGCCATGATTGGTAAGCTGGGCCCGCAAGCTGTATCCCAGAGCTTACCTGCCCCTCCATGTGGACATACCCCTTGGGGCCTCCTCTTCCATTCACAGTGAGAGAGTATGTTTTCTGTTAGCCAGCGTTCCCAGGACTTAGATGAGAGGGACGTTGCAGGATGTGCTGGAGAGCACAATACAGAAGGAAGAGAGTCTGGCTGTAAATCGGCTTATTAGCAGTAACTGGGAGGTGGCAAATCTCTGTTCCTGTTCTCTGATGCTCCCATTTCCAGGAGACTCCTCAGGCTTGGTGCTGAACACATGGATGCAGGTCTCCTGTTGCACCTTTATGACTGACTCCACTGGAGGACCTGGAAACCTGGGACAGGGAGATTCCTGTGACTTTACTTGGAGTCTGCTTTGATCCAGCCAAGCTTAATTGCATTGTTCAGGTCTGGACATGCCAGGCTCAGGCTGGCCCTGTAAAACCATGACCTGTCTCTTGTTGTGCTCCTTTGCAGTCTAGCAGAAGAGCTTACTAGTTTTTATACCTGGCACTTCACACTGCTGGGTTGCAAGACCTGGCATGATGAAGAGGTGATGAAGAGGAAGAGGTGCAGAAGCACTGGTTGTGTGTGGAAGGTGTTTTGATCTGTCAGAGTCAGAGCTAATAAACCTGGCAGAAGCTGTGCTGGAGCAATTGAGTCTCTAGGTGTTCCTGCTTCTTATAACCTGATGCAAACATACTTGAGCTAGCTCTGTGTAGAGCTACTGTGAATCCAGCAAGACTTATTAACTCTCCTTCCTTGTCATGTGGAAGGTGCTGTATCATTTCTAGCCAGAGCTGGCTCCAAGAGTAATGCAGCCATGCTCACGGGGGTGCCAAATATGGCAGCCAACAATCTGGTCAGAGCAAGGCTGGCTTGCATCAAAGGCTTGATCGACTGAACGTTGGAAATTGGAGAGTTAACTGTGAATTGGTCTGAGTGTCACCATTTCAGTTTCTCTATCATGCTGCTCAGTGGGTGTCAGTGGCAGCATTGGCAAGGTCTCTCTCTAGCTTACTACAGATGTGATTAGTGCTGCTGCCATTTCTAGCCAAAAGCAAAAGACTCTGAGCTCAGTCCTTTTAGTTTTCTGATTTTCCCTGCTATCATAAAGGTCCTGACATACAAGATCTCCTGGCAGACTGGAATTGATTGGATTTGATATTCAAAGGTCTATCATGTTTCAGAAAAAGAAATGTTGTCTGTCTGTAAATAAAATCAGTGTTGTTCTGGCCTATTTGGGGCTACTACTGGGCACTCACTTGTTCAGTTCTCCACAATGGCTTCTGGGCCATATGCAGTAACATGCTGTCCTATTTCAGCCTTGGGTCTCTGAACTCAGGAAGTTGAGGCTAATGCTTTAAGAGCTATGTCACAGTCTCAGCTGATGTCCTATGAAGAGGTGAAGTATTAAAGACAACACATCATGAGCGGTGGTGTACTGGGTGGTTCCTAACTTGAGCGTTTACCCTCTAAGAGGCTGGAGTGCAAAAGAAAAGGACTGAGAAAGGGACTGAGGGGCCATTTGACTGTGCTCATTTGTTCTTTGAAGATGCACATCATTTAGGAGGAGCAGGAGTGCATGTGAACATGGTTGACTGGGTTTGGGAAGAGTGTTCTTTGTATTTAGGATGGTGTAGAAAAAGCCAGAATGAAAGGGCTTTGAAGCTGAAAATGATACCAATGGAAAGAATGAATAAGAAATGAGGCTGAGAGGGTTTTGTGAAGACGCTTGAAGTTGAAAACATGAGACTTAAATTTGATTCATATGCACTGGAGAGTGTTAATAAGTGAAAAATTAGAGAAGGAAATCCAGGGATATGATTTGTTCTACAGGAGAGGAATCATGGCCAGGGAAAACTTCAGAAAGGAGCAGTGTTGAAAACAGAACTTCGTACTGTACTTCACTGCTCCTTAGCACATCACTTGGTTTTTAGGGTGTTGCCGATTCAGCCATCCTCAGTTTAGGAGAAAAGTTGCTATGATTAACCTAGAAATGGTGCGTCTGTGTTTTGAGGACAAGACAAAAGGGCGCAGTGCTATTGTTGAATATGCTTTTTAGCTGCTTTTTGGCTCTTCATTTAGTTTATGTTAATTATATGTTTTCCATTCCTGCATGTCCATGGACTTAGTTTTAGGAACACACCTGTGACAGCTGTGCCTCTGCTGCCTTTCAGATAATGGTCAGTGATCCTGAAAGAGAATACAATCAGGGGAAAAAGAGAAAGGGCTGATGAAAGAGGTACATTATGAGTCTGGATTAATGTATATAGAATCTTTTCTGTAATTACTCAAAAATGGAAGCAAAGCAAGGATGGTACTTCGTTGGAGCACTGCTATTCACTCTATTTTGGAAGAATAAGTTATGAAGTCTAATGACAGAGTCTGTCCTTCCACCTTCAGCTAATCTGTTTTATCCCTGTGTAGGACTGAACTGACTCAGGGTGAGTTCTAACCTATAATAAAGTCTGAAACCTGGAGGTTTCGGTTTTAAGACTGTTGCATTACCTAAGCCCTGGCTGCTTGGGTGGACAGAGGCACAGAGGTAAAACCAATAGCTAGAAAGAAGCCAAAAGGGGAAATTTTACAAGGCTTTACAAGGTGAAACTCTACCTAGGTCAAAGAAGCCTCACAAATGATTCACTGCTGAAGAAGGATATATTCTGTACAGGCAGGTTGTCCTCATGCTGACTGTTGGGCTGGACTCAGTTTGGGTGCCTTGTGGTCTCACATCACTCTCTCTGTCAGAGAGAGAAGCAGTATTAAAGTTCTTGTTCAACAAGCATACCAGTCTTTGTCTGAGGGCCCTGAGTCAGAAGTGTGAATGGCACAGTATGAAATAACTGTAGTAATTCTTCATTTGGCAGTTTTTGCTGCTCTTTAGAAGTTCCTGCTTGCATTGATGGGATGGCTCATCTGGTTGTGTACAGCTGCTGAGCCTCTGCAGTTCATGGCTCTCTGGAAGTGAACCAATACCCATGCGAGGTTATTTAAATATGCCTGGCTGTAAATTGCTGCTCAGTGACGGCACAAGCAACTTGGGGTGTCCCTTAACCAGAAATGGAAAACTGAGAGGTGAGATGAAAAGAGGACAGGATCCACTGCAGCCACTTTGAAACGAGACATCCCCGATTAGGATTCCAAGTGCTAATGTCTGTCCTGTTCATTTCAGCCTGGTTTTTGTTTGTTTATTTGTTTCTTTTTTCTTGGCTACTTGCTTTCTGAGGTAGTTACAGCCCAGGAGGTGATGCTGAGCTCAGTTGCTGCAGTGCATATCTAAACCTCCTTCACTGGACTCTGGGGCAACCAGTCCTCCCTGGGGATGAAGGGGATATCCAGTGATGTACCGTCTTGACATGTTTTAAGGCAACCAGACATGTTGCAGATGTGAATTGCAGCTGTAACTTGCTCTATCCCCTGAGATTCTTGATAAAAGTGCTCCATCACTGGAAATGTGCTCTGCCATGGTGGCAGATTTCAGCGGGAGCAGGGGGCACTGATTTTCTGAGAGCTGTTTTGCCCCTGTGCCAGACAAGGGCTTGTCTCTAGCAGATTTCCTGCAGGCAAGGGAACCGCTGCCTTGCCCCAGGTAAATAAAAGTCATCACTAGCTCCCACTGATTCACTCTAACTAAGCCCACTGTGATGAGTTAGAAATTGGCTTTCACTGCTGGCATTTATCTTCTCTTTAATGGGAGCTGATTTTACTGGGGCTAATACTATATTTTCTTATTACCATGATTAAATTATTGGTACAATATGATATTTATCCATTACACTGATAAATAATGTACTTGAATAGAGACACACTGAGGGGAAAAACATTGGTCACCTTGACAGTTCATCCTGTTATGGTCTGTCACCTCATTTTTACTGGCTAAAGCCAGGTGTATGAAACTGGATAATGTAGGTTGTTACACCATTTTCAGCCTTGCAAAGTTCCCTACGTAGCTAGATGTCACTGAGTCAATCCTCAGTGTGGGCCCACCAAGAAACAAAAGTTCCCTGGAACACTTCGCATTCAGGAGTGCTTCACTGGCTTATACCTGTTTATAGATACTGTATGAATTCTCCAGCTATCTTAAGTAAATAGTTCCTATATTCACCTATAGGAAGCCTCATAAGAACAATCTGAATAAATCTCAGTTCAGCGAGTGCAAAATTTCTCTCTATAGGACATTGCTACACACGGAGGTTTAACTTACTTCAGTGGCTTGTGTTGCTCAGCCTTAAAACTAGATTTAAAACAGTGTTCTCTTGGTAAACCTTCAGCTGCCAGATACACAGAGATGTATTTAAGCACCTGTGATTTTAACATGCTGAAAATCTTTCCTTTGAAGTTGTCCTGAGTAATTTTGAAAGACAGAAAAATTCCTGTCTATTTTAAAGTTATCTTTAGCTTCTCTGATAACACTAGATCTTTAAAATTTGTCACTGAAGCTGTGCAGGCAAGGAGCAGGACTAACAGGTCTTTCAAACTGGCCTCTCCTTACAGCAGTGCTCTTTGTGCTCTACTGGTCTCAATGAAAACTGTGCTGAAGGTAGTTGTGTTGAGCTGGCTTTTTGAAATTGCAGCTGGTTCCCTGGTGTCCTGTTACAACCAGTCATGAGTGTAACCTGCTGCCTCCCTTCTCTTGAGCTCCACTGCCTCTGCATGTTTAGTCTCTGATTTAGGCCTTGAGCATGAACATGTTGCTCCTGGGGATTTGTGCTGACATCAGTGATAGTGCCAGGAGAGGATGGTTTGCTGGATAACCCTCAAGGCTGTCCATGCCCCGGTACTGTATTTTCTAATGTTGGTACCTCACCTTACCGAAGCACTCTGATGGGCAGAGATTGATATTAATAACAATTACTGCCATCAGCGTGAGTGGAGAAGAGCTTGGCAGGAGGTCCTTGCTCGGAGGCATTCTTGGGTCATATGTATTCATATAAACTGAACATGTCATTAGATTGATGTGTTTTTGGCACCAGTGTCTGAATCCTTTGCATTTTGAGCCAGGCTTAATGTGTATCCTTTGCAACTGGTTTCAATCTTGGCCTCATCACTTTATTAGCTGCTTTCCCATAGTGTTCTTTGTTGTTTCTAGAGTCATAATTTTTAGCTCAGTACTCTCTGACAGTTATTGATGTGAACTTTTGAGAGCCCATAAGCCTATTTATTGGCTGTCACATTCTTCTTCCTCATTCTCCAGCTCAATTTGACCTATTATGTTTTTTTTAAATACATAAATGATAAATTAAGGCCAACCACAGAGTGCCCAGAGAAGATGAGAGAAGATTTGGGGATGGTTTTTGGATTATGTTGCTTTGCTCATATAAGAATCATTTCTAATACAGCTGCGTCTGTTTCTGGATGAATTGTTTTTTTCTAACTTGGCAATGCATGGGGAGAAAAAAACACATACCAGCTCTTTGTCACCTTTTCAATGTGCATAGGAATAATCTGTATTTGCCTAGTTGTCATACCGATGTGTGGGAACTCAAGGGTCTTAAATTAGGTGTGATAGGGTGGTTCTTGCTCCAAAAATATAATAGATGTTGATGTTAAGCATTGCAAAGAATGAAGGAAAGACCTCAAGTATAAATAAGCATAATTTCAGGTTCATAATACCTTCTATAGGAATATAAAATAGCTTCAAAATTAAACTTGAAACTGTCAGCTCAATCCTTCATTAACTTCCTTTTCATTTTGTCAGTTGTATGTAATGGAAATGACTGCAAATTGCTGCTGCTAGAGTAATTGCATGGAGAATTTTCATCTGGGGCCATTTCCAACCTGTACAGAGTTCCTGAAAATCTGTGCTGCAGAGTGGAAGACAATTGGGCATGGTGTGCTCTGTCTTACTCCTGCAGAACACAAGGGACTCCAGATTTTCCCTCTTTACATTGTTTATGCTATTCCAGATGAGATTCATTTTGATGTGTAAAAGGGCATCCAGACTGTGAAGTGACCACATTTGGCAGGAAAAAAGACTGGATGCTTTGGGGATTTTTTGTTTGTTTGTTTTTAAAGCACGTCTCTTTTGTGCAGGCAAAATGTGAATATTTTTAAAAAGTAGAAGTAAGCTGTTCTGTCTTCTCACAGCTTTTGATAGGGGTGCTTGTACTTTTTTGGAGATCCATTTTTGGTTTGAGGTTTTAAGATTTTGGGGAGGTTTTTTTTTTTCTTTCTTTCTTTTGGTAACTGTCTGTTCTAGAGGGGGTTTCCATGAAACAGCAAACAAATGCTGGACAACCTGGGGGACTGAGATTGTGTTTTGCCTGCTGGATTTTACTGTTTGATTTTCCTCTTTACTCCATTCTTCTTCTTCTTTTTTTTTTTTTAATTCTTTACAGCATGTGCCTTAGATTCTCTTCTTTATAGCAATTTAACGGGGTTAGGAGGTATGACGCTGTATTTCCCTGTGGTGCTTCATGGGAGTTAAAGTTTAGCCCAGTGCTTTGGGCTCTGGTTCGTTCTGCAGAAGAACAGAGACTGTCCTGGCACACGTTTGCTTATTGGTCTTTGAACTCCAAATTTTCTGAGTCCTGTGAGGAAAACATTGGGATGGAAATTAGTTAGCAGATTCTGATAGAAATTTACCCTTCTGAGGCTGCATAAAGCTGTCTGCACAGGAACCACGTACTAATAGCTGCTGGACTTGCAACGAATCCCACCACACCTCTGAGGAGAGGCTAAAAGGGTTTGAAAGGAGAGAGAAAGCACTTGAACCTGCCAAAGGGAGAAGAAACAGAATGAATGGCAGCGAGGGAGTTGTTAGAGAAGTGAACTCCCGGGCAGGGTGAGCAGCGAGCACAGGAGAGGGGCTTGCGGAAAGGGCACCGGCAACTTAAAAACTGGCCTGGGCATCTGCTGACAGAGTAAATAAGTAGTGATCCCAGCATAAAGGTGACCATACAACTGTTATGAGTTCACTTTTGGAGTTGAAGTGTGGTGGATTTTAAATAGATGAGAATTTATTTTTTCTGACTAGAGTACAGCTTCAATAGGAGGAAGCGTGTGTGTGTGTATAAACATGATTTCCATTCCAGTTTTAAAAAATAGCTTAGTAGAAGGGGAAGAAATGGCCAGTGGATTAAAATTTCAAGGCTGTATATCAGCATTGGCTTAAGCAGCTACTTCTGCACAGCAGGCTGAAATTGAGAAGCCTTTAAATCCCCTATCTGGTTCTATCACTCTTGGGTTTTTTCCCCTTTCTTCAAAAAGAGAGCTCTGCTGTTCTGGGGTACTTTCACTCAAGTTACTTTAGAGCTTTAGATATTCAACCTTTCCTGTAGGTTGGAAACAGACCTGAAACAGCTTCTTCTACCTTCTGAAATATGTATAAAATCACCTAACATTTCCCCAGAACTTCATTGGCAGTATGGGCCTCAGGGTATTGGTTATCTGGAAGGTAGCTAGGGAGGTAAAGCCCACCATTACCCTCAGGTCTTGGTTTTTGGATGCTTCTGTCAACCATTCAGTCTCCCTGCCTTATTCTCCTGAGTAGTGGTTTACCTCTGCTGCACTTGTTCTCCCACCTATTTAAGCTCATTCAGCAAACCAACCTTTCACCTCTCCTCCAAACTTATGAGCAGGTTTCTTTCAGTCCTTGCTTGCTTCTTTCCTCCTTTCCTTCTTTCTTTCATTGTTAGACACAATCTACCACTTTCGCCTTTTTGAATTCTTTCTACATCCATACTTCGATCTAGCTGTTTATCCCCCAAAATCTCATAGTCACAGCTTTGGCTGTGTACAGAACTATTTTCTCCTGGGTCATTTAACATGTGCTTGGTATTTGTTTATGATCTTCACAGGCTTTCATGAATTTGTCCAGTTATTCTCCTGCATATCTCCTTCACCCTAGTGTAATTTATCTTTCTTAATGCTTTCCTCTGAGTCTAGTGTTTTATCAGGATCACTTAATTCTCTTAAGACCTCTGTAGGCTTTTATTCCTGGCCTCCCACAGATATTTGTGTTAATTCTTTTTCTAATCGCAGATGAAATTGATGCAGCTAAACAAAAAAGAGTCCTGTCAAGGGTTAACATTTTAATGGGAAAGGAATGAGGTGAGAGTTATACAAATACATTTTTGGCATAAGCTTCTTAAAATAGAGGGGAACTTGCCAGGGGAAGATGTATACATATTAGTGTATAATCAACAAATGGACAACAAGAATTTTTTGGATTTCATTTGTTTGAAAAGTGACCAGCACACTTCAGCTAGATATGACAGGTTACTCTGATAAAACATTGGGAATTTGGGTATTTTTTTTCTCCCTTGCATTCTTTGGCAAACACACACGAAAAAAGACGTCCCCTCTAGCACCCAGCAGCTCAGCTTGCCTTTTGTATGTGGATATAGTTCTCCTTTCTGAGTCTGCAAAACGTGTAAAATCTCCATTTAAATGCACTATAAACCTCCTCTCTTTGGGAGTACTATGGAGCTATGAAAAGAAGACCATAAAAGTGAAGCCAGAATAAATAAACCTTATTCCAAATGAGTGAGGGTTGGCAAGCTTAACAATCATTAGTTTTGCCTGAGTGAAAAAGGAGGAAGATGGAAATCCACGGGAGAGAATCAGGTTGGTTCAAGTGACACACCAGCATTGTAACCCTACTCTCTAGGTCTGTGTGCAATATACCCAGAGGAAAATAAAACTTGACAGTGTGGAGATTTTATCAACCTGTGTTTTTGTGACGGTTGGGATGCTTGTGAGTAAATGAAGCCAGCAGAAATTAGTCTTGCTCCAAATGAATGTTGCCATGATCTTTATGCCATACCTACCCCTTCTCTGCCTGCTGTATATGACAATGCGTGTACCTGTCAGAGAGGTGTCTGTATGCTGTTACTCAATACCTTCTCCTAGCAAAGCCAGACTCCAAAGCACCGTGATGCCTGTTGCAAGCATTGCAGTGAGAGAAGCCCAAATCAAAAACTAGACTGGGACCTTTGCTCTCCCTCTAACATGAGGAGAACGAAGATCAGCTGGCTCTGTGACACTATCCTACAGGCAGTGCTTGGTCCCCTTATGGGAAGAGGGTACAGGGAGGAGGGTGTGTTTGTCATCGGAACTCCAGGGATCTGTATTTATTTTATTTATTTAGCATTTAATTGAAAGAGCCATTGAGGAGACCTGGAGCAGTGTTGGATAAGGACATGAATCGGTCAGTGCAGAGAACTGACAATCCTTCGGTAAATCAACGATGTCTGAAGTGAAGTCTGAGGCACAAATCTAACAGTGGGAGAGAGGGAACTGCGTGGAGGCTCTGACTCCATGGCCCATCGCTCCTGCACATCCCGACAGTTTTCTAAATCCCAAATGTCTTTCACAGAATTTATGCAACCTTGAATTAGAACATCTCAGCATCCTCCTTAACCAGAAGCAAGTGCTGGTTATCTCAGGAGACAGCTGGGAAGCTTCTCTCTCCTGTTACTTTGAGCTTCTCAGCCTTGAATGGGTGTGAAATTCAGGACTGTGAGCTGTTGCAGGTCCAGGATAAGCTAGTTCCTGGTCTTGGGGTCTGGCTAGTAGAAGGGTGTGCTTGCTTGTTTAATCGAATTGAGAGTGGATTTAGTGGGAATATCTGTGTTTAGTCAAAAGTTTTTGATAAGTGGAGCTTATAAGGTAGGTGTTCCTATAGGAGTGCAAGTTGCATTCAGTCCCAGAAGGGCCCCAGATTTTCTGCTTTCTAGCTTTCTCTGTCTCAGATTCAGGTTTCTTATTCCTTCTAAGAATAGTGAACGGTCTGTATTTGGCACCCTCTAACAACCAAATCCAGTCTGTGGATCACTCTGGAATCTAAATTTGGATACAGCTCAAGAGATGACTAAAAACAATACTTATGTGGGTACAAAGCAGCGAGTAAAGGAGGCATTTACAAACACATTTGGGACTCTGTGGAAGCAACAGACTCCTAACACAGGTTTCCTAATGATGTTTCTATGTTTGACTCTCTTTGAGTTTAGTGAGATGCTTGCTGTTATACTTTAAAGTCTACAATCTCTGTCCTCTCTTAGAAATAGTGGTAGTGTAGTATTTCTTTTCTCATGTGATTTTAAATACATTGTTTAAAAATGTAAATAAAAAATCTTTTGTTCTTAATCCAGTGCAATTGAGAACTTAAAATCCCCAAACAGATGGCTTTCCGTATTTTTCTTATAATGATTTTTTTTAAAATAACAAGCTCTAAGGAGCAGAAAAAATGATAAGAAACATCCTTATCCTGTTTGAGAACTCATACTGCAGTTTGGTTTCTTAAAAGCTGTTATTCCTTAAAGAATTCAACCTTTTGTTTTCCTGCATGGTGTGATTAACTGTAGTCTAAAATTAATGAGACAATAATAGGGTTTTCTTCTAAATTGGAGTTTAATATATAATACATTTTATATGTTATTTTTAATACCAAATACCTTTTGGTGTGTTTTATTAGCAGATATCAGTCACATCAGTTGTTTTTTTATCGCCTGTGAAAAGAGCTGTATTGGCTTTCTACAGAAGTATGGGGGGGGGCAATATGTGTTCGGTTTCCTGTCGGAAGGCTTTCTCCCAAACTTGACCCCCAGATATGTCTGCAGTAAAAGAAAAAAAACTCAGGGGGAAGCATATTAGATGCTTAGGAGAAAGCCCTTGTAGTACAGCCTGCCATGGTGTAAGCACATCATTGGTGATACCTGTGGTGGAGGAGGCTGCTGGGGTGGGATGCGTGTCACCTGCAGGGTACGCAGTGCTCACTATGAGCATGCAGCCCTGGGGCAAGCTCCTTCGGCTCTGCTAAACCAACCTGAGGCATCAAAGCTGGCTTCCAGGTCTGTTGGATGATGTCCATGTGTGGGTATTTTTGCTTTGGAGTTTACAGTGATGAAGAACTGGGGACTGACTTCAGAAATAGCCCTCAGACTTTGGTACCTATTACAGGCCTTTCCCCTTTCCCATATCTCTAAAGGGAAGATGTGTTGGCTGTGTGGTACCAAGCATCGAGGTTGGTTTGTGTACCCACTGATATGAGAACAGGTTGATCTGCAGCTTACTTTTATCAAGGTGATCTGAGAAGTTGTGTCAGGATATCCGTTCTCCCGGGGTGGAGAGAGACTTCATGTATGTATGGAAATGTTCACAGCAGACCATTAGTCTGGCAAGCTAACTAGGAGCACTCCTTGTGTCTGGCCCACTCTAACAGCAAGCTGTAATGCCAAAAACTACTGTTCCTGGCCAACACTTACTAGCACCAAGGTAGTAGTTTGCAGAACTGATGCTTCAATCTGTGCATAGATGAAGCCGATGAGCTGAGGCAGGGTCTGCAGACGGTGCTGAACTCTTCCCTACGGCCTTTATCAGGTCAGCAATTTCTAGATGTGTGTTTTGTTTGAAGCGTAGAAAATTTGGCAGTCTTATTTCTGCTTAATTAGCCTCATGATTTGAAACTATTTGTGGCCTCTTAATGAACTGGGAAGAAAGGAGCAGTTGTTAGCAGCTGGTTGGGCTGTTTAACAGCAGCCATGTGTGTTCAGCAGAACAGCAATAAAGCAGTGAGAGGAAAAGTCTGGCAATATCGCCCGGGGTCAGGGCATGCAAGGGTTATTCTCCATCCTGTTAACGATCACCATTAGCGCAGTACAGAATTTCAGCTAGCCATAAACAGCCTTGTTAAGTGACAGTGACAACAAAGGCTTGGACAGGCAGCCTGCATTTGTGCGAAGGCCCGCAGTCCCCTGCCAGAGGATTTGAACTAAGATGCTGGCCTGCAAGCCAGAGCAGCTGAGCAAGGAGGGTGTCTCCCCGTTTGCCAAGGCTGTTATGGGACAGAGGACTTTCAACAACTTCCCAGCCCCACTGAGATTTGCCAGAGCTCATCTGTCAAAACCTCTAGTCACTGAGTTGCCCAGCTCTATCACACACCTGTGGGACTTCACTGGGAGATGGGCATGACTGTTGCCAGGTGGTGGTACATCTACTAGTTCTGGTTTTGCCCGTGCCTGAAGGCTCGACCCTGAGTCTGCTGTGTTGATCACTGGTTTGATGCTTTCTCAGCAAAATGACTGAGCCTGTACCCCTGATTTCCCTTCCCCCTATGATCTGGAGAGGGTGTCCCCCAATTTTTAACAGTATGTGACCATCTGGGTGACTACTTCACATGACCACAATCCATTTCTTCTGATATTCCTCCTCCTCCTTCCTCAGAATTATTTTGGCTGCTCCCCAAACCCCAGATCATACAGATTTTCTTTGTTTTGCCTTGTTAGCCTGGATACTAGCAAAATCTCCTCCATCTTTCATGAAGGTTTCTAGCAGTACTTGGAAGAAAAGATAAAGCATATCCTTAAGATAGCTATATCAAGATGTAGCATATAAAAATTAATGCTTCATTTTTGCCAGTTTGCAATTCAAGAATACTAAATATGGATCAGTGTATATACTTTTTGTAGTAGCCTCTCTTATTCTGACAATATTTTTCTCTAGGATTAGAGATAATGGAGAGTAGTCATGATATTGCTAAACTACTTCAGCAAAGGAAACAAAGCATGAAACATGTATTGTCTGGTGAAAATGATTTTCATATGCATAAAATACTTGGTTAGCTGATATGCCTCTTAGTAAGGCTATCACCAGGGATTAAGAGCATCCACTTAGATTACTCCAGGTTTTGAAGAAGCCTATCCCCTCTTTGCTGTGCTGAAGATGTTTTTTCCTGTATCATAAACATGAATTTTTTTGTGTGAGTCAAATTACATTTTGGATGTACATGATAAACTTCAGGAGCTTCCTTAATGTCTGTCAGTGCTCCTTTGAGGCTAGTATCAGTTACGTCTGGCTCTGTCTTTAGTGTTTTTCAATCCATAAATCACCCTCACATGTCCCTGTAAACAATATTTGTGTGACATTTTGGTGCCTTTGAACAAAATGCTCACTGCAGATGTGTACACTCTTTGTTTTAGTATCTCAGGTGCTAATTATATGTGGAGCCTCCCTTAGGATTAGCTCTGATGCTTTATGTTAGGGCTGGAGGGATTTCTTGGTTTTTGTTTTAATCAGGTCGATACGCACATAATATAGTGGCCTTTACTCCACTGTGGCTTTTGTAAAATGCTCTGCAGTATATATCTACCGTCACCACATAAGGAAGTGCTCTGGGTTGGTTATGCAAATGATACCTAACTGCATAGAAATAGCAAAGAATAGCTGCATCACTGCGGGGATTTTGGCCTGTCTGTTCTGTGTAGAGTTTCATAGTTCAGGGCAGGATATTTTAGGTCTGTTTCCTCGTGTTATTCTGCAAGACTTGCAATCACCAGAGCCCCTTGTTAAACTGAAGGAAGTCTCTTTAGAATAACAAAGCAAGGTGTAGGGTTTTAAACCTGGGAGCTATTCAGGCAAAGATGTGAGGCGGCTGCTGAATTTCATTCGGTCCCTTTGATTTCCTGACAACGTGGCTGGTGATGCGCTCCTTACCCCTGTGAAGTGAAGGCCTCTGGCATGGGTAGATGTAATCTCCTTTGCAGGGTCTGGGCTGATTGCTTCTCCTGAGCACCTCTTTTCCACCATGCTTTGCTGTTCCTGGAGGGCGAGAGCCTCCGTGGCCTCCTGGCATAAGAGCAGCTGCTGCTTTTTCGGTCTGGGAGTTGCAAAGGATAACAGTATTGTAAGATCACAACTAAGTCATTTATAATCTGTTGTCTTCTTTCTCACTGCATACTGAAATGCTTTTGGCTGAAATAGTGGCCTGGCTTCCATTTCTCAGAGGTCCTTAAGTCTTGAGAAGCATGCAGGAAAAGCTGAACTGACACAGCAAACCTTCTGATGCCCACCTGGTATTGCTTAACAGCTTTGCTAAAAGGCTCGACACATTTTTTTTGTGCAGTTAAGGGGTTTTTTTTTCCCTCTTCTGCTGCCACAGTTTGTACCTTTGCCCATTTATTTATATGGTTGGTTTGGAAATAGACTTCTTTAAAGAGAAGAAACTCACCACTAGAGGATCTCAGTTTTACTTCTCCACTTTTTATTGCCTTTGTTTTCCTTTTGCTTTTTTCTTTTTTTTCCCTAGTGCTTTAGCAGCCATCTTTCTGACAGTCCTTTACTTATATTAACTACATTGTGAAAGCAGTTTGAACTTTAAGAAATGTCTTTGCCATTCCATGAGTCTAATCATATGGTGTTACACATTGTTCCTTCAAGTCAGTATTTACTTTTTATATGAAATGCACGACTCCTCAGCTTTCTGTCATACAGCTTGGTGGTCAGTCTCAGTGGAAGCTGAAGACCAGTTTAAAAGTGCTTCTACAAGTGGTGGTGTCAGAAGTTAGCTTATCTTCAAACAACTCCTTGTGTGTGTTTGTATCATCCCTTACAAATACAAAGTGTCTGGTTTTAGATCTCCGTCTTCCTCATTTTCGGAGCCTTTCAGCTCTGTCAGGGCCTGGAACTGTTCTTTTTCTTAGTGCTTTTTTTTTTTTACTTTATTTTACTCTTAGTGTTTTGTGTCTGTCTGTAATCGCTCAAAGCCTAAGAGAGGCCTGCTTCACTCGGTGTGTGACTACCAACCAGTTAGCACTTAACAGGCAGCTCTGCCCAACTCAACAACTAACTGCACCTGGCGTTCATGTCAGCCTTCAGAAATGCAGATCTATGCCCTTTTATTTTTACTTGCCTGACAGTGAATACACCCTTACAACTCTTCCTTCCTGAAAATCACCAATATAAATGAGATTATAAAAAAGACATTTAAAATTGGTCCCTAGGGTGTCTTTTATCTATTGCTGATAGGCATTCACAGATGTTAAGACTGGGGGACCATTACGGCTTGGGAATTTGACTGAACTTCCATATCAGTCTCAGCAACTTGTGGTGGAATCCAGATACATTATTGTGGGTCAGCTTAAATCTTTTTGAAACTAACAGGTGAACTGCTGTCCTTTTTCTTACTCACAAGTGTGATGAACAAGATACCTGCTTTATTGAACAAAACTGTTGAAACTATAGCAGCCTCCAAACACAACACAAGCATGTGACATCTGCTTGTGCAAATGAACATGCACAAGTGCTCGTGTCCGTCCGTCTGTGATAAAGAAGCAGTTATAACTCTGGAGAACTAGACAGGAGAGAAGCAAGAAGTCAAGCAAAACAAGCATTAAGCGAAAACCCTGACGGGTAGATGGGAACTTACAAAGAGAGGTTTTTGAGTTCATTGTTAACTAGATGGAAGTTGAGCAATGTGGGCAAATAAGCTGTCTCCCACTGTGTTCAGGGAAATAGATTTTTGTGTGCACTCATTGTAAAGAGCAGGAGTGCATGAGGGATGTGTATCCTCTCCTTCACCTTCTCTTCTCTGAACAAAATGACGCTTCAACCCTGACTTTTTGCTAACCTTTTGGGTCAAAAAAAGATAATAGTATTTCTACTTAAACAATCTGGTCCTGATCTTAAGCATATTTAGTTCTGGGAAAGCTGACACCTAGAGAGAAACTGTTCAAATCATTACGTATCCCTACTGTTTAAAAACATGTACTGTAGTTTTAGAATTCAGGAGGAGGAACTGGGAATGGCCTGAGCGAAGGAGCTGACGAGAAGTCTGTAGCTAGCTTTATTTTGAAACAAGTAAAACTTGGAAGCCTTTTACCAGTAGTTTGCCTTTTGTGCATATATTTCTTGCTTCTGCAAGTTGCATTTTTTCTTTGAAAACTTCATCTTTTTATTTAACAGCTCCCCACCCCCAATAAAAGCCAGCCATGAAAACTTTCACCTGCATTCGTATTTGTAGCCAAAAACTTCTGGGTTTAGTTTTTGACAGTAGCTTAAGAAATTTTGAAGACAGCAGATACTTCCCATGAAAACAGTTATTTCTGTAAACCTGCTTATTTCAGTCTAAGGCTTGCTGAGTAGTATCAGAATTCATTTTCATCACTGCCAGAATCTGAAGCCTTGAGGTCTCACTGAGGAGATCTCTTAGTGCAATTTTATTTTCATGCTCTTTGATTTCTTAAGTCAGTCCCAACACATGTGAAGATGGGGAAAGAACAAGCTGGAAAGATACGAACAGAGAATGGAGAGAGAACAAAATCAAGAGAGAGAGGGGAAAAAAGGAGAGAACATTTTCAGTAAAAGTAAATAGTTGAAACATGGTAGATCTGCTTACCTGAGGAATGGTAGGTTGATTTTGGGTTGTGATAGGTGAAAAGGTACTCCCTTTTTTTATTTGGACAATCTATTTCTTTTTCTTTTTTTTTTTTTTAATTCTTTTCCTCCCACACCTTTTCTGTCTCATTTGCTCACTTCTTTTCAGTCTCTGTCTCTCCTTCTTTCCTGGGAGGTAATTTTAGATGTGTGTCTTCACTGTAAGCTTGCCAGACTCTTAGCCCTTTGGCAAGTTCATCGGAGTCAAATGTATGTTTACAGTGAATAATACAGTGCTGGTGTGTTTTTTGGCTTCCAAATTACAGGTGCAGCTTGTTTCCATATTTCTGAACTCGTGTGGTTGTAGATCAGGGTGTATTAGTTGATTTGTGCAGGTAATTCATCTAGTTAGGAGCAGCTATTTGCATGCATGTGAAATTCGTTGTCCGTTCTGCACAGACTTAAAATTGGAATAGGTTGTCCTAGTTTTCATCTCAGCAAATGGAGTCTGTCATTGCAAATGAACGTCTGAAATGATCCCTAAAAACTTTAACTTACATCCTCTCTGTATAAGAAGAAGACGTGTTAACAAGTTTACACGTGGTGGGAGGAGCATCACACATTTTTTAGGCCATCGCTGTCAGTACCAGGAGTTTCTTCCATTTGTTCTGCATCA
The DNA here is from genome assembly GCF_036370855.1 of Dromaius novaehollandiae. NCBI lineage: Eukaryota > Metazoa > Chordata > Aves > Casuariiformes > Dromaiidae > Dromaius > Dromaius novaehollandiae. Next base: position 68,424,817 of record NC_088099.1, on the reverse strand, counting down.
CCCTCATTTCCCCATGTGCCTCTCACCCGTCTTTCTCTGTTCCTTGGACTCCCTGCCATCCCCCTATCTGTGCCAGAAACTCTCTGTTATCATGTCAGCATGTTTGCTGATCTTTTTTTTTTTTTTTTTTTCCAGCCATTAGGGAGCTAGGTTTTTTTTTTGCTGAGCATGTAAAACAAAATCTCTCCTCCTTCTGCTGTCCCATCAGTGACATCTCAAATGAAGGCCTTCACTCGTCTGCCTTGGGCCTGATCCTACAGAGTCTTCTCTTTGCATTAAGGGTTTAGATAATAGAAGAGAAAATACACTGCAATTTTTGTGATGATTTGCTTAAAAAAAAAGAAAAAAGATGAAGAAAGGAAATGGGAGAGAGCAAACTTAGTGCTGGGACAATACGATGGGAGAATTTTTGCCCCATGATGGTGAGATCACAGGTGCAGTTTTCTGCTCGGCTTTACCCAACACCATAACAAAGATGTAAATAAATTAGAGATGGTCCAGAGAGGAACAATAGGCATGACAAAAGGTTTAGAAAGAGTGACGTGTAAGGAAAGCGTGAAGGCACTGTGTTTTCTTTTTTCCCTCTAAAAGAGAAGAGTCACACTAACAGTCCTGCAATACAGAAAGGGCTGTTATAAAGAAACCAGCAATGACTTGTTCTGCAGGTCTGCATGTCTTTGGGAAAGTAAAAAGCAACTAATCAGTGGCAAAGAAGTTTTAGGTTCTATACTATAAATCGTAAGGATAGCAAAGCAATGGGACAGACTGGCTAGGGAGATTGTGAAGTCTTCTTAGGAAGGATAGGTTTGAGGAAGCACTTGTCAGAGATAACCTAGGAATTGTTCTGCCTGCTTTGTGTCAGAGATCTCTTACAGCTTGGCAGCCCTGTGAGGAGGGGAGAGTTGTCGCACTGCAAGCTGTTAGTGGTTGCCACCAGCCCATTCTTTGATCAACAGACAGTTATGGTCCTGGCTGAAAATGGTGGCTTTGCTGAGGCTTTGCCATGAGCTCTGAGTGGCCTCATTTCCCACACCAAAATTAACAGGCTACTGACCTTTGCTGCTGGGAATATTCCCTGAAATTCTGTGCTGTTTGAATGGTGCTGTGTTACCACTAAGGAGACAAAGAGGTGCTGCTGAGTTCAAGAGAAGGCCTAATTTTGCTTCCTCTGTAGTAGTAATCATCATCATTGTCACAGGCCTAGATGGCACCATGTAGCCCTGTCAATGAGGAACACTGAAATGCATTTTGGCCTGGATTCAGGTGGACAAAATCCCACCATGACCCCGGAGCCTACCAGTAGGAAAGAGGCACAGCAATGTCATTCAGGCTGTCTGTGCTTCTGTGTCTGCTAAAGGCATTCTGATATCTTGATTTTAGAAAGCCTTGTGAAGTCCTAGAATCACTGATTCAGTCAGCTTTCTATATGCATAAAAATTGCTGTTTTCCTCAGAGTTCATTTCTTTTAATTATTTTTCCTTTTATTATCTCCGCTTGCAGTATACTGTTTAGAAAGACTTTGGGGGGGGAAAGGTGCTGAATCAAGTACTGCTTTTTGCAAAAAGTAGCAAGTGCTCAGAACTTACACCTTACTGGAGTAGTTAATATTAGTTCTCTAGTTGTTGACTGTTTGCCTTCTACTCTATAACACTGCTTTGCTTAAAAAAGGTGCTGTTTGGATCTTCTTCCTCCTTGGTTTGCTACTACTAAACTGTGCTCCTAATGAAAGTAAGTTTATTATAGTATCTGGAGGCCGAAGGTGCTAATGTTTGCCTCTCTGTTTTCTCAAAGAAGGAATTAATGTGCATATTTCAGTCCTTGGTATTCTTAGTATTCTGGTCCTGTGTTTCTTCCAGCATCCGCCTGGTGGTCAGCTGAGCAGGACTGCTTCGTGGTCTCTTTCCCTGTTTGGCCTCACCAGCTAGAGCGGGAAAGGAAAGGGAAGAGTTCAGGGCCTTACCTTGGAGCCCTTATGGGTCAACAGCAGGCCCACAGGCTGCCTGCTCTGCACATGATCACGCAAGCCTTCTTGGCCTCCAGAAAAATTGATCTGTAAATCTGAAAAATATCTGTAGTCGTGGGCAAGAGCTTTCTGCAGAGCTGTAAAGCCTTGCAGGGAGAACTACCATCCATCCTCCCAAGGAGCCCTTTCACTTCACTGGATGAGACTTTTTTCACTGGGAGAAGCAGGGAAAATATGTTGTCCTGTTTGAAGCAGCTGTGTCCTGCAGAGCGTGGCTTCCATGGCTGATAGGCACGAGGAGACATTCCCAGCCTTGCTTTCCCTGTCAGAAATGCAGACATTCGAGGGGCTCAAAATGAGAGACTGTAAGGTTGGCAGAGGAGAGTGTTAGAGATAAAAGGTGAATGAGCAGTCAGAGTTGGGAGATGTGATGGAAGCATCCAGGGGAAAGGGGAAGTCGGCGGAGATACTTGTGGAAAGAAAGAGAACAAGGAGAAGAATATGGGAGAAAGCCAGAGGCAAAGAGGAAAAGAGCAGGGAACTGACTGCAGTTAGCCTCTGTGTACTGGCTTTATTCCCAAATAAATATGACTATTAATATACTGTTTAAATGCTGTGTCTGTTTCTTGTTTGCTTATCCTGGTAACTTCTAGGTGTTAAACTCCACTTTTAGGAGTCCCCTCAGTATAAAGAGTAAAATATGCGATCCACAGTTAAGTATTTTAGAAGGAAAAGATCAGCCCTTTTAGCCTCTTTTACAGGTAAAGATATTTAGAAGGAAGTGTATTTTTCATTTGTGTTTTAGAGGCCTTGATCACCTTATGCTCCTTCGTTGAAAATGGATCTCCAGCCAGACATCTTCCCTGGGTTTCTAAGCCCTGGCACTTTTCCAGTTCAGTTCTCCCATTTTTAAAAATTATTTCTGTACTTACATATGCAGAAAGGTCATCTTTCTGATACCAAACAGCAAGCTGTTTTCAGGGATGGCTGTTTTAACTGTTTAAAAAACAACAGTTGATGTTTTACCATCAGCAATTTTGTTTAACCTGTTTATTTGTTTTGTAAACAGGTCTTTGTGGTTATTATTTTTGGAACAAACTAGAACATGATGACTAGTGCATTTGTTTTTCTCTCTGCTGGTTCTCTGAGTACTTAAAAAGTTTGTAAAACCCGAATTAAAAACATCAGCTAATGGAGTGGCAAAAAGGCAAGACTGCAAGGATAAAAAGCTGAGCAGGTGAGCTGAGAGGCCAAGAAAGCGGGTGGTTTGGCAGAGCAGTCTGAGGGCTGGAAATTTCAAGACAAATTAGGAGGAGCTTTGGGATCTAGACTTGCGGTTCGCACAAAATCTCTGTGTCCTGTTCTTCCACCGGGCAGATGAGTAATCTCTAGTGATGTCAGTGGGTGTTACCCCACCTCCCCAAGGAAACAGAGTGAGTCCTGCTAGTGTAAGTAATGCCTCATTTTCTCTTCAACTGGAAAATCATTTGAGTTTGCCTCAAATGTTTCGCAAGGGACCTGAGAGAGAGGAAGAGAGGTTTAATATTCCTTTCTCGTTGCATCATTTGCCTGTTTCTCAGTTGGACTGTGGAGTCCAAACTGAGACATTTTGGAAATGTTTAAATGACAACTGAGTTATTGCCTAGCTTCACAAGTATTTTGGCTGCTTGCATAGTCAAGCTGCAGTCCTCCCCCTAAGAAAAATACTCATGGGAGAGCAAATGGCAAAAAATGCAAACAGCCCCAAGCAGAGTGTTAGTGCTTTTGGCAATGAGCTGCCAGCTGTCATTGAAAACAAGTTCGGAATTTGCTATAAGGAACTTTTGAAGGAAAGTGAGTCTTTGGAAATGTTATAAAAGGAATGAAGCCCAGTGTAGTAATTCGGCAGTGTTTACTAACAATGTTTATTCTTTTATACTAGAAAAAAGGTTAGTACAGAAAATACATCTGACAAAGAAACATCTTATTTTGTATATTTATATACACACACATTACAAAGTTTTGGAGAAAGAAAAAGATTGTACCAATTCATTAGGTTCATGAGCCTTGAGTGAATTTAATAAAAAAAAAAAAAAAAAAAAGAAGGAAAAATCCAGCTTGTGCTCGGAGAACATGAAAGCCTAAACTTGTGAAACTTTATGATTAATGAATGTGGGAGCCGTGCTACGGGAAACTTCCAAGGAACTGCTGTAGCTTTCTAGTGGAAGTCTAGCCCTGCACTACTTCAGATGTTTAAAGGCCTGTCCTCTCTCCAAGTAAGTGCTTGCTTTTGGTTAGAAAGGAAGGAAAAGGAAAGGCTGGGGAAGGTGGGAAGAAATGATTAGAATGAATGTGTTAACCTTGCAGATCCCAAGCAGAAATGATCCAGCAGAGAGTGATTTGAGAGCTGTCTCTCCTTGGGAGCTGCAGCTCTGCCCTGTGCTAGACTGCGGTGGCTGTGTGTCAGCCCCTGCACTTGCAGGCTGACCTGCTTGGTGGCCGTGAGAGCAGGGAGGGCTCAGGGCAGCCCATCGCTCTCACTGGTTTGTTGAATGGACTATTAAAGAAGCAGTAGGCTCCATGTTAAACTTGACTCTATCCTAATTGCCCTGCAGCTTTGGGTTTGGGTTTTCCAGAGCTGGCTCTAAGTCAGAATTTATCTTTGAATAAAGCAGCTCCATAGCCCATCTATAGTAAAGCCTCATAAAATACATCTTTTACTCATACTCGTTTTTCCAGCATTGCTGCAGTAATGCAGATTTACTTTTTTGAGCAGGGATGATTTGTATGCAAAGGACAAGTACTTAAAAGCATGTGAAGGTAAGGGACTTGTGTAAAAACTAAGCAGTCCACAGCCTGCAGGATAACTGCAATAGCTTTTCACACCAGTCAGGAACTTCAGAGAAGCACCAGCGTGAGAGCGCGCTCCAACTGGAACTGCACAAAACAAGCCTTTAATGAAAGCAACTGGAATAATGCTAAATCAACTGTTTTAATGGAGCTTCAAAGAGATGTGTAAAAGCTGCTAGTAAAGTCAATTGAAGGCCTGTTGCAGTGCCTCAGAGTTCTCTTCGCAGCCCTCCTGCTGGCAGCAGTTCAAGCCTCTTTACAGTGCATTAGAGGTAAGTGTAACAGTGGTATACCAGGCCCTTTGAAAAACTAGTAAGAATCTTTTTCCCTGCGAGAGAAGCCCGTTGTTGCTAAGAGAGGGAACTGCATGTCCTTGAGTCTGAGAATCATTTGTTTCTTCAGCTGGGATGGAGAAGGGTCTTTAATAATTGACAAAGCCATTGTTAATAGTTGTATTCCCTGTACTTGCCTTCTAGTAGCTAGAGACATCCATTAAAATGTACTGCTCACAAACAAGTCTAAACAATACAGTTCAGTGCCCCAAAAGTCCTCTTTCAAATTCTGCCCTCCGCAGATTAGGTGAGAGCAAACTATAGCTTATGCCTTGCAACACGACCTTACTGGGACATTGTCATCCTCCTGCAGAAAATTTTTTTGCTTGAGTGCATCTCTCTAGCTTGCAAGGATGGGAGCATGTGTACAAGTGTAGGAGATGAAGCGTTGGTCCCCTTTTCGTGAGGCACCAAGTCCATGCCACATAAGGTGTTCTGAGGAAACGCTGTACGATGAAACCCTTGGAGCAGCGTCTTTCCTGCGTGGTGATGACTCACCTAGGGAAGCGCAGCACTGTGCTTCCCTTGAAGCCTATTGGTGGTCTTGGCTCCTGCAGCATCCGTGCACCAGAATTTCTCTTAATGTTGTGGTCACCTTAAAAATTCACAGTATATTGACACCACTGAGGAAACTACTGTTCTCTCTTGCTATGCACTGCGAACATAGACACACAGGAAACTTCTCCAAAGGGATTTTGCCAAGGCCTACAAAACTGACAAGGAAGCACTAAGTATTTTTTCTCCCAAGATTTCCAGATCTATTGCGTATCTGCAGGGAAGATGACTTCAGGATAGGTGTAAATGCAAAATCTGTAAACAATGCACCTGTGTAATTACAGCTATGCTGAGACTGCATATGTATTGCTACACTGTATGTAGAATAGAAGATTCATGGGGCAGTGAAGAGAGAAAGTTTGTACCTACAAATAGAGATGGCCCAGAGGACAAAAAGCCAAGTATGAGAATATTTTACTTAAAACATTCTGAAAAAAGGGCTTTTTTATACATTTCATTTTTACTGTATCATCTCAAGGTTTTACATTTCAGTTTGATTTTACTATTCCAACTCTTGTGATATAATGCAACATTTTTTTACCTGTCAGAATAAAATGCTTGATAATTTCCTCCAAAGATTGAAAAGTAATTAATATTTTCTCCTAAATTTTCTCATTTTTATGACAGCAGCATTTTTGATGTAAAATTGTTCAGGTGGGAAAATTTCACCTGGGCCTTTTGACAATCACTTGGAATGGATACTTTACCAAAAAGTGAAAAGGCCTTATAGGAACTGTCCTGGTCATCTCAAATAAGGTCCAAAAATCCCTTTATGCTGTAATCATTATGTGCTGTATATGTGACATATATTTTAGAAAGAAGTTATTTAAGATACAGTACAGAGGCTTTTCAGAGAGTCATTTTTAAATCCCTCCCTGGAAATGTATGTTCTGCTTATTACCATAAGTGTAGCTGTGCAGCCTTAAGAGGAAGGAGAATATAAAACAAGCTAATTTTAAGCTTCTCAAAGTTGATTTGTTTTAATAGAAAAGAAATGTGAAGGTGCTAGACATTAGGCCAAGCTAAAAGCAATGGTACTTGGGCATGTTATGTGATATGGGACATGGGAAGTGGATGCTGGTTCGTGATTATTCAGTCTAGTGTCTGACCTCTGATGGCAGGGGTTTACTGTATGCGGTATTGGATCGCATATTGGATCGTCCAAAGCCCCCCGTGGCCACAGGATAGTGTTCTCACAGGCGTTGAATTGGCAAGATTGCATCGAGAAGAGTGAAATAATCAGCTTGTACAGTAAATGCATTCATCCCATGGATGTTTCTGTTTTAGTTCCAAATTTGTACTCGTGTGTGATTCCGTTTAGATCCACACAGATGGAGCAAACTTTTAGCTGTTATTTTTGTTACGTTTTGGGCAATCAAAGTACCTCCCTGTGGCCTCTTCTGCTGCACCCTGCCTAGGATATGGATCACTAGTGACACATAAAGACATGCGTATGCTCTGTGCAATTCTGCATCTTTGTTTTTACTATCCACCGTAACCAGTAACAAAGAGATTTGTGCAGATGACTATCAACAGTTGTAAAGAGAGAGCGAGAGTAGCCCCAAAGTATTAATAAAACAGTGTCTTTCATAGCAGACTGGCTGAGTTTGAGTTGCTGATCTCATTTCCTGTTTTCCAAGTTAGTTGATTAACAGAGTGAGTGGCATTCTCGTGGCTCCCCAAAGGTCTTCAAGGTTTATGTTCCCAGCAGCTCCTCTTGCTAGAAATAGAGGGTAAGAAAGGACTCGTAGACATTTGTTGTTCATGTTTGGTAGTGTCTTGGGGAAGGTTTGCCCTCCCTGCACTTTTGCAGCGATATATAATCATCCATTTGATCATATTATGATCTTTCACCAAGGCGAAGAGAGGTGTGAAGTACTTTTGCTTTCAGAAAGTGGAGGATTAAAGTTTGGGAATAGTTTAAGAGTCTAAATGTACATACTTGCTGATGCTGCCTACTGTTTTTGGGCTGCCTGTGTTGGCATGCCTGGATATATAATTCACTGTGATCTTAAAAAGGACAAGAGGACCTTAAACCTTTATATTTTGAGGAAAATGTCCTGTAATAATAACAAAATGATCTGGAAAATGCCTCTGGTAACTTTTTTATCAGTGATTATCTCACCATTCAAGGTGACAGCAAGGCAGTGTTGAGCTCATAATTGATGAAGGGAATGGCAGTGCAGATCTTGACTGGGCTTTGGAGGTAATTCTTTGGCTCTTCACAGGTCAGGTGCAGGAACCTCGATTTCCATTGCCTGGCATCTGGTGATGACATATGTGTTATAGATGCATACAAATAAAGCTTTACCATTGTGATCTGCTAGCAAATACCAGGCACCTCTGTGCTGTACCCCTGAGTAAGCCTTGTGTTCTGGCTACTACTCTTCCATGACAAATGCTTTTGCATCTTCCAAAATAATTGGATGAGGGGATTACATGTGTAAGATGAAATCGGATTTGTTCCATTTTAACTGCAAATGCAGTGGTTATGTAATGGTCCTATTACACTGTAAAGGCAAGTCCCCATAAGATAAAATACCAGAGAACTGAAGGAAAACTTAGATAATTCATAGGCTCAGGTGTTTAATAAGGTGAATAGTTAAGAAAATTATATATCTGTTTTGAAAAATTCCATCTTAAATGAACTTTTTGAGTGTGTGATCCTGGCAAAGAGTGACTCTTCCTGCTGTGCTTCCCTCTTCCCTTTGATTTTCCAGCCTCTCTTTCCTTGCAAAGCCATGACAGACCAAAGGGTGATGCCCTTCCTGTTTGACTCTTTTGACGCCAATTTCCTTCATACCATTACTCTGATCTCTTCAAACTTGCATCATTCCTAAACAAATGCTGTACATCTTGGAAACAAACTCAGCTGTCATGTAATGTGCTTGACCGTTAGCCTCTTGTCTTAATGACTTCTCAGCAGAAAGGAATTAAGTACTTGGTCCCAAAGTACCAAAAGGAGGAGAAGGCAGGTATTAAAGGTACTTTTAAACACAGCTCTTCTGACAATAAACTCAATAAAGAATAGCGGAAAAAGGAATTTTATTGCCTTGACTGACATGCTCCATTTTTCAGTATATGGTGCTTATCATCTCTTTATCCCACTAGAACACAATTAAATGTAATGAGCTTGACAGCTAAGTGAATATTATCATTCCTATACCAGAAGTGCCAGGTCAGTTGAATCCTGCTTGCTGATTTCAAGACCATTTTTCCTAAAGAAAGGTTTGCTGCTTCCTCTAGAAATGCTCTAGGTGGCTGTTCCCTTTTCCTTTTTTTCCACCCCCCCCCTTTTTTTTGCTTTATTTAGGGCCATCAGATATACCTGAGCAGTTGCATCCGTTCTCCAGGAATCCCACTGAGTTCCTGTTCACGACTGAGTGTAATTGCTCAGTCTGGCCCTACAGCAGCATTGCGTTAAACAGTTAAGAACAAGCTTAAAAACTTATTTGCCAGTTTAATGTATGCAAATAATCTGCATTAAATAAGCATAGCTAGAGCTGTAAGTGCCTGAGGGTTAATAGCAAGTAATCATTAAAAATAGTTTTCTTGGGGAAGAAAGTTAGGTGGACAACCTACAATTTAAAATCCATAGTAATGACTACACATGGGGAATGGAAACTTGCACTGCAGTGTACATGTATGCACCTTGGTAGAATGCTTGACAGAATTTTGCTAAATTGATCAGGTTGATGGAAAAAGGCTAGTGCCCGTTTGGATTAAGAGTTAGGCCCTGAATCTGTCTTTCTGAGACCAGGGCTCTGTTCTTCTTTCTGCAGCTTCCTGTCCCTTTTTTCAGTCTTCATCTAACAGCTCTCTCATTCTTCTTATATATATAATTTCATTTGCGAGTGCATTGTAGGTGCTTTGTTTCTAACCCCCAACCTTGTTCTTTATACAAGAACAAGAATTTAATCTTCTCTGTTAAGGGAAAGGATGCTTTAAGGGCAGAAACATCTGATTCTGCAGGAGTCAAATCCTGTGGAAGACAGAAATCACTTCTGAACTGGATGGAGAGTCTCTATGTGAAGGCTGATTAAAAACATACGCAGTGGATTTTCATCAGGAGAAAAAAAGTAAAACATGCCTTTTTGTTCTTCAAATCAGTGCAATGGAGTAAATCTTCCTCTAAATAAGCATCTCAAAGGCTGGAGAGAAGAGGCTGCTACGTGACCTGCTTTCACAACTGCTGTGAAGTCTTTAGACTGTCTGCGTAGCTGTGTGTTGACGAAGTAGCCATACTTAGTGTGCATACTTAATGGACCACAGAATTAATCCTTTATGGTGCAATTACGTTTTCTTGTTTAAAGCTGGATTAATTAGGGTCATTGCAAATGAAACTCATGGAGATAAGGAGGAAAAAAACCAACTTTTAGGATCGGGTTATGAGGCTTCAGCCTGTCCCAGGCTCTTACGTAGGGACAGTCTGTTTGTCCTATTTATGGAATCGTGGTTTCTGACACCGCTCTTTAAATAGCTCTCTTCACATCCCAAAGCATTGTCTCATCCAGTCTACAGCATGTGGCCCCGATGGCCATCCTATATTGTCATTGTTGATCTGTGATCAGTAAATACTGACTGGCAACTCAGTAAAGGGGATGGGAAGGACCACTTTTTCCATCTCTTGGCTGTAGTCTTTGATGCAAAGAGGATAGAAAAGCCCACATAATTTTTGGCCTTATATGGCTTTTCTGGAAATATTTATATTTCTAGAGAAATGCCTCTCAATGGTATAAAACTCTGATTTTGAGAATTCAGCATTTTTCCCAGGCATGGGCCACACTTTATTAAAGTGGCTATTATTTCGTATTGTTATAGGACAAATACAGCTGAGGAGTTCTGCCAGGTGATATGCAATTAAAATCATTGGTCTGGCTTTTTGTCAAGAAGATAAAAAGAATAAGCATAGGAATGATAAGTTTATGCACTTAAAAAATGAATTAAATATAAAACACCATGTAATGGCCCTGATTTATTGAAATTAATGCTGGTTAAAAATCCTGTGTGACAGCAGTGAGTACAGGAATGGCATGTAAAGAATTAATGTTTAGAACTTACATAATACTTTCCACTGGTGTATCTTATTTCATACATTTCAACAAGTACTGCTTCAACATACAGATGGGAAACAGAGCGATAGAATTGAGAGTCATAGCACTTCATTTAAAGTATGTCCTGATGTGAGGTAGTGTTCTTAATAAATATCCTGAGAGAGTACTTTCAGCTTCCATGAAGCATAAATACAGAGGTGCTTTGCCACTTCAGTTTAGCTGTTTTGGATTATTCTGATGTGAACCTAGTGTTTACATAGCTCTTTTAGAGTCCCATCTTATTGCTGTTTGGACTCGGAAGAGCTCTTGGCCATTTCCCTGAACTAAACCAACTCTACTGGAAAGACTGTGATGTGGGAGGATGAGAGGGGATCTGCTCGCTGTATGAAAGACCTGGAGAAGAAAGAGGAAAATACACGTCTGGGAAGGCGCAGAATGAAGTAGTGAGTGAGACTAGAAAGCTGGCAAATGGTGTAATGAGCACCAGTTTTATAATGCATTAAAAATAAATGCTCTTTAATGTAGCATATAATCAACTCATGGGATTTTCTGTCAAAGGATGTTACTGAAGCAAATAGTTAGCAAGAGGGGGGAAAAAAAAGGATTAGGCATTTATATAAATAGTAGTCCCACTTGAAGCTTTATTGGGTAGACTGAAGACTTATAAGGGTTGTGGCAGGCCTTTCACTTGAGGGCATAAGCTGAAAAGAAAGGATTTTCTGCCTCATTGTGTAGCATAGATTATAGAGATAGCCAGAGGCATGGGAATTTGATCTAGTCCAAAGACCCAGTTTTCTGAAACACCAAGCAAAGATTGATGTCACAGCCCAGACCGTGAATTAGTTGGGCTTGTTGCTTGCTCAGCTGCATGATTCCGTTTCCCTCTCAGAGGGGATTATTTTGTGACTGATGGTTATGGAATGGATTTGACATATAGAGGCTGATGGTGGAATGGTCAGAACTTCAAGGAGTTTCTGTCTCCAGTGTTTTTAAATTGACTGCAATTTTTATGAGGTATTTTCTTTTTGATTTGTAGGTGGCAATCTGAATAGCTATCAAGCAATAGTTACTGAGCAAATGTCATGAATGAAGATGCTCCACTATGAGCATGACGTGAATCTAAATGCTCTGCGGTCCTGTTTGATGTCACTTTCTATATTGCAAAAACTTCCAGTGTCCTGACTAAATTCTAGTCAGGAGAAATCTTCCTCCCCTTGACTTTGCAGTTGTACTTTGTGAGGGGAACTGGCGTATGTAAAAATCAGCCAGAGTGTGGAGATAGATCTGCCTACACCACCCCTTTAAGGTAAGCTAACCAAAGACAACTGGAAAAAGAGAACCCAGGTTTTATTTAAAAATCTCTCTTTGGGAAGAGCTTAACACTTTTAAGAACTTCTCTTTTTAAAGAAAGAAAACTCAAAGTAACCAGGTCAGATAGCATAGAAATAATAATAAAATAAAGATTTCTAAATAACCCTGCCCCTGCTCGCTGTGATCTTGCAGTCAGGCTCTGGCTTCCAGACTTGTTTTCAGTCAATTCAGTGACTTTTTTGAGATGCTTCAAGTTATGCCCATTCCCTCCGGTCCATAGGAAGGTCTTTTCCTTGCTTCTGAGGCTCAACTGTCAGTTCTTTGCTCCTGCCAGCAGTCTTGCAGTCTTCTCTGTACCTGCAGCCTCCCATTTCCATCCTGCAGCTTTCTCTTCCTGAGTCACCCCACAGTCTGCAACCTTCTCTCCCCTTTGCACGCTCTGTTACTCCCAAGGAAGGAGTAATCATGCCTTCCTTTCAGGAGCATCTACCTTTCTTAAATGAACATAACATGCAACCTGAGACAAAATGAATTAAACAGGTACCAACTTTCATGAACCTGTAGAAGGTTCTTCACTGTGATTACAGAACGATTCCAAGTAAGCCAGTATCTCCACATTGCACTCACTGTATAGACAAACTGGTTCAGCAACTTTTACTGAGTGGGAAGGTATGTTTGTACCCCTGCCTACTGCAGAGTGGCTTTAGCAGCAATAATGGCTCTATTCTAGTCCAGGTTGCATTTTCCAATGGGTGAACTGTTTGGAAAGCATGTGTGACCTGGGGTGCACATGAGCAAGGATGGCCAGGTTGCACCTTAGCCTAGTGGTATGTCAAAGGCTAACTGGCAGTACCACACCAAAAAAATGCAAATAAACTTAGGTAAGTTGTGACCAGAAATGAACAGGAGAATCTTGGTATGTTTGTCTGTGAGCATTTTGCGATAAGTTTTGGGGTAGAAATTCCAGATTTCACTGCCTCCCCATCTTAATTCCATCACTTCAAACCTAGCACGGAGTTAGTGGAAAACAGGGGTGATCCCTTCTCAGGTTATGTATCTAGTTTGCTATAAATTTGGGCTTATAAAGAATTGAAGGATTAAACCTAAATATCAGCCTGGCTGAAGCACAGCTTTCCTTTGTTTCTCTTTGTATGCAGAGGTGAGCTGGCTGGGAGCTGTGAGAAGCTCTGAGATAACGTGCTTGTCTCCTCCTGTGCAGTCACCTGCTGTTAGAAGAAGAATTGAATTAATTGAATGTTTAAAGAATGGCTTAATTGAATGTTTAAAGCTGCCCATCACGGTCCATAAGGTATGAGAATCATATCAGCTGTTCCAGATAACAAAGAGCCTTGGGCCTGGTGGACTTGGGGGAATAGCTTGGAAAGGTAGCAAGGTAGAGCTAAAAGTCACCTCTTCAAACAGCATAGTATAATCTGCTGCAAAGGTGTGGAGGTGCTAACATAAATCATTCCTGTTGTTTCTTGTCTCATACGAATGTGAGTGCTATGCAGAAAACAACAAATGTGCTTGCAACAGAGTGCTTTATATTATATATGCTCATATCTAATATGTTCATGATATATATGTTGTGCGTGTAACATTAGATAGACTTTATATAATGATTTATTAGAAGCCTGCATTTTGAGGGAACTGGTATTATTTTACTGTGATGTGTGTTGAAATACATTCAAAACTATGCTGCAGTATAATATATATCATGAAGACAGTGATTTTGTCACTGTTTGTTTCAGCAGTCATTCCAGCAGCTAACTGACCCTCTGCAGGCACATACAAACTGAAATAAATCCACCTGCAAATTCACAGCAAATTTGAAGCCAATTAGACAAACCATTTACATTGTATGAAGGTTCAAAAATGACCTCATTTTTTCTCTATTTCCGTAACCTTCTTTTTGGCTCAATATAACTATAGAATGGCTTGTTCTAGAACTTTAAATTTATCTTAATCTGTTGGTTTTGGCAAAGACTGATCTCTTGACTAGTTGCAGAGGCCTTGTTGGCAGAATTAATTAGCACTAATAGCATTAATAACATGGTTTCTGCATACCTCAGGGGCTTCACGGTGCTGATGAATTCCACATGGTCCTAAAAGAAGAATTAGGCACTGGAGCAAAGAAGAAGAGGTATAAAGTGTTATGCTTGCTTATCGTTGACATACATTTTTAAAAGCCAAAGTCATAAACAGTATTCTAGAGTGTAGCTCATTGGGAAAATTATGCAGACAAAATTGTTTTAGTGCATTTACGTTGGCTATAAACTATGAGCTAGCTTTTTAACATCCTGGGCAAAATGATTCCTATCAGTGTTTCCAAGTTATACATACAATGTTTGAAATATGTAGCTATGGTGAACAGAAGAACTGAATGTTGGTGGGACAGGAACAGAGTCGATGATGCAGAAATGACCTTAATCGTGCCTCTTCATGACTCATAGTATTTGACTTCATGAGTAAGTTTGCAGATTAATATTTGCTTTTAAAAGTACTACTTTTTTCTAAATAGTTTTCCCTTGAACAATATTTATATTTTCTGACATTTTTAGTAGCCTTTTTTGTTTTCCCTGTATGTGGAGAAATGCAGAAAAGACAGACTTGCTGTTAGAATGGTATTTGGTTCCTCTATACCACCCAACATCCATTTGCTCTTCTGTGCCTCTGTTTATTCCCCTTCCAGCTTGCCTTACAATTTGGTTGTGAGGATTCATTTACCCGTGTTTAGATGTTTCTGTGAGATCCTGAACTTCAGGGTGCTTTAGGAGAGTAGCATAATGCAGCTTTTTAAACATATTTCCCTTAATATTTCTTAAGTCAGAGGTGTAGGCTAACGCAACACTATGAAGACCTTAAAAAAGAGAAAGACTAACTAGTGGAGCTGTGTAAGTGCAGTAACAAGTTTGAAGTGTAACATAAGCAATTAGCTACAGCACTAACTAGTAGGGTGTCTCTGGTTCAGCAAAGGATTGTCAAAGGTCTACCAAGGCAGCAGGACAATTGCACAGATTGGGAATGTCCAAGGACAGTGTTAAAAGACAAACTGTGAGTCAGTCTCATGGTACTGCTAATGACTGGGACCTGTACTTACTCTGCGTGTGAAGTAACATCTCAATGAGGACGTTCATAGTGAGGATAACTGCTGCACGATGCAATGTGTGAGGAGCTGATGAAATATTTATAGGGGAAAGTCAGAGATGGAAACATTTGCACTCTAGCTCCAACAGTTAGACTCTGCTCTATGCAGTGTGGTTGCGGGCATGCATGGCTGATCCAGTGTTGAGCCCAGCTGTGTGGCTGGGTGAGCTGATGACGTTTGGCTCCTGAAGGTAAGAGGACTGGAAACGGGCTCTGGAGCAGTCAGCTGTGGAGTGTGGATCAGCTGCATCCTGATGTGCCGTTTGTGGTTAGTGGGACAGAGAGGTCAGGGCCTCAGATGGCCAAGAGGAGAGGCAGACCCTGGCAGATGCAGGGAAGGTGAAGGATCGACAGAGCACACCTAATAGATGCTTCAGACTAGCTAAGTTTTCTTGTGCTGCCATCCAAGTTCATGCAGTAGGTTAAAAAAAGCATGGTCTCTTGAAGTGCTTCAACGTGTATTTTTGTACTAAAGGAGAAAGGATTAGTGCCTTTCCTGAAAGTGTATGGCCTGCTCAAATGCTGCTATGTGGACTAAAAGGGCTGCTATTTAAGTTCCAGGTAGGGAATTCTGAGGTTTAAAGAGCTCTGTGGCTCTTTAAGAGCTGCACTTGTGCTGTTGCTAATGTGGAGAACCAGGGCTAAAGCAGAAATTGTCTTTCATTTCACATTAACAAATATCTTGATTTTTTTGATGCTGATGGAAGCCTGTTTTCAGATAGAAGCTTTTAAAGAATTGCAGGTGAAGAATAATTCAATCCAAACTCAAGACATTTTGGAAATAGAGGCTGTACATCTTATTTTGAGCCTGATGCCATATACGAAACCTGAAATGCAAGGTAGACAATGCTTTGCCTTGACAATTAAGCTCTCTCTTAATTATGAGACAGGGTGGAGACCTGATGAATTATGGGAATGAATCTTTACAGAGGATTTCCAGAATATCCTGTGGGTCACTAAATTTCAGCTGTGTGCGGTTGGAGGAAATTAACAGTTTTCTTTACAGATAGAACTCAGGCCTGTTTATACTCTTTATTGTGGCATTGTGAGGATGTGTGTTTATTATCTGGCAGTGATCCTAGGTCTTACTCAACTCGGTCTACTAATAGAATTTTTCCTACCTGCCTGTGCTGTGACCTCAGTGCTGGAATTGGACAGCAAGACTGTTCTTTTGACTTTGTGCATTATCCTTACTAACAAAGTTCTCCGAGAGGGCTTCTAGCAAAGTAAACTGGTCAGAAACATCCTCAGCTGGGAAGGTGGTGTACAAAGTACATCCACATCACCAAGCCATTCTGCACGGTCTCTGCACATGCATAACATAAAGAGTATTAGGGAGAGCAGTGAGGGGGAGAGTGACCTTCGTACATCAGCTGAGAGCTGGGCCTGCTGTCTTTTCTTGTCATAACATTGTCAGCAGCGCGCTTCAGTGCATTTCGTCTTGGATTGATTAATCAGGTTCTAAGAAAAATGATGTTAAGCCAGCAAGTTTTTTTTTTTTTTTTTTTTTTAATTCAAGTCTATGTCCTCTGTAGGCTTTCATTGATGAAAACAGCTTTCATATAGTGGTGAAAGCATAAATGCATCATAGGAATATTTGTACGTATCAAGCGAGCAGCACATTTCTCCTGGCAGCATCCTTGGAGGCTTTTAATCCATGCTGGCTGCTTTGCCACATATCGGATATTATCTGATGGGGTGATGCAGGATCATGTTGCAAAGCCCTGGGGAGAGTTTTCCTGAGCTGCATCTGCTGCTCCTGCTGGACAGTTCCGTGGCAACGCTGGAATGAGAGGCTGGTAGGGTGAGATCGAGCTCTTCTCCTTCAGAGATAGTCCCTGTTAATTGACACACCAAGCCTCTGGAAGGAGTACAGATCCCCAGCAGTATCTTTGGCCTGCTTTCATTTATCTTTGGCCTGCATTTATCTTTGCTATTTATCTTTGGCCTGCATTTCATTTCATTCCCCTCTTCTTACAAGCACCTTTGAATGGAAACGACATTTGGTTGCATTGAATGGGCCTGTGGAACAATAGCTCATACAAAAATACCAGGCTTGTGCCAGCATTCCCAATAGGAATCTGGGGAGTTGGTGAGGGAAGAGGCATCAATGCTCTCTGCTGTTCCTGAAAGTCTCTCTCTCTCTCTCTCTCTCTCTCTCTCTCTCTCTCTCTCTCTCTCTCTCTCTCTCTCTCTCTCTCTCTCTCTCTCTCTCTCTCTCTCTCTCTCTCTCTCTCTCTCTCTGCTTTTCAGCAGTTTTATAAAGATGTGTTCTGCAAAGGATAATTATCTTCCTAAGCCAGAGATCTGTCAGTAAGGTGGGATTTCCTGTTAGCTGTGAAGAAATGGGACAGGACTGCTGGGAATTGAGCAGAAAGGCAGAGCTCTGAATACAGTCAGACCTTAGCCAGCAGGAGAATGATTGCCATGAAAGGTTTTTATTTCAACAGGTTGGCACATCCATACAAGACAAAAGATTTGTTTGCATTTTTCTAAGCAGTTATAGCTCTTCTCTGCTTTTTTTCCCACGATTCTTCTTCTCCTCCTGCACCATTGGCTCATAAAGTTGACCAGGAAATCAGCAAGTCAGGACGTGGGAACGAGAGATAATGGTCACAGTTTCTGTAAGCATCATAGATTAAAAGTTGAGGTTGAGGGTGCGGTGTCAGCAGATTTTAGCTAAAACATAAAGCCTTCATGATTGATTTTTGTGGATTTTTTTCGTTTTCAGGATTTTTTGCAAGGACAAAGGCGAATAATGTATTTTCTTTGAAGAAAATAGGGATTAGCCTTTTAATTTTGCCAAAAGTAGGTTAACCCATAACCTGTCAGGCCTTGGTGGTCACTTGTGCTTTTCCTGAATCTATCACTTACTGTTATGAAGGAAGCACTTTTCTACTTGCAGGTTCTGAAAGTCTTCATGCCCTGCTTTGATGTTGGGTGTCAAATATTACTCCACTAGCATCAAATGGAAAGAAATTACTTTTTAAGATGCCAGCCTTTTTTTTTTTTTTTTGAAACCAGTAACCCTTTTTTGTTTTGTTTTTCCCTCACATTTCCCCTCGTCACAATCTAATAATAAACCCACCACACAACAGTAAGGCATTACTCTTCCTTTTGCCAGTTTTTTCCACCAGTTTGAGTGTCTAGCAGATTGCTTCCTCACCCCTCCTTTGGTAGTAAAGTGTCATGGATATGCAATCTTGAGGCAGAGGTCTTTGCCCAGAAATCTTTTTTTGAAAGACCATGCAGCAGAAGGTGAAGACCCTTTCATAATTACTTCCTGCCCACTGACCTGTATTGTGAAGTCAAAAAATTTATCAAGTGTGACTACAGAAAAAGCTTATCTTTTGTAGGTTTGTTTTACTTTCAGCTGCTGTTCTGCCACTTACATACACATCTGCAGTAAAGCAAATTTTGGATTATTACAAGAGTAAAATGGAACAAGAATTTTTCTTCCCAAATATATGTTAAATTAGTATCTGCATTTCTTGAGTCTCTCTGTTAGTCTCGATGGTTGTATCAGAAAATTTGGGGGAGGAGTATATTCTCATTCTTGACCAGTCACTCTTTTGGGGGTTATTGTGTGTGTGTTTTTTTTTTTTTTTTTTAAGACTAATACAATAGTTCTGGTGTTATCATTTCCACCCCATCATTACTGACTGTACTTAGGTATCTTGGAAAATTGTGGTAGAGTTTTACTGTTCAGGCCAGGCCTTGGCTCTGCTGTTTATATTCTACATCAGACCTGAAAGCTGGAGGAGAAAGGACTGTCCTGGCAAATTCCAGTCACAAGTGAAACAAGGCAGGTTCAACTGAGTTTGGTCCCCATGAGATCGCATGAGCTCAACAGGTTCTAACATCATCAGCCTTGGTCTTTGGAAGGTGACCTGGGAATTGGTAGTATCTCAGCTCCCTCGCTGAATTTTGAGTCCAAACTCTAGTCTAAACCTGATGTGTATGTTACTTCCTTATTCTAGCTCTAGTTTGAACAGATTTGTGTATTATTTCCAGAAAAGAGACACTTACAAGGCCTGGTAGATGAACAGTATATTGTAGCTTTATAAAATGGTATCTTCTTGGTTTTCAGTGTAGCTTTAGATTTGGTTCTGCTCCCGTCAACATGAGCAAAATTTTGCCATTGATTTAAATTAGTAAAGTCAGGTCAGAAACAGAGTGATCTTGTTGCGAGTCCCATACAAAGAAGAGATGGAAGCAGGGCATTAATCTTGCCATGTGGAGTACAGTGAGGTGCAGGTATGGAAATGTAAACAGTAAACATGTCATTGCTATTGAAATACTGACAAGAAAGTCCTTGCCTAAATTGTTCACATTGAGCTGAAGCCTCATTTTCTCTTTTTACTTTATATCTAAAGATTTTTTAAAAAATGCATTACTACTCACTTCCTAAATCTTTTTGTTGCATTACAAATCTATTAATTGTTCACGTTTGTAGAAAACTTCCATGCAGAGCTAGTGTATCTTTCTAGATGGTGAGCTGAGAGTGCAGCGCTAGGATTTACATCCTGATGGCACTGTTTCAAGATCTAGAGTGCCACTCTTCCTCTCTTTCCAGGGAGACTCTCTCTCCACTAGTGCTAGTACACCAAAAATTTCACGTACAACTGCATGCTCACAGTAGACCTCCTGAGTCAAGTTTTAAGCTTTGGATTATTTTTAATACTAACTGCTTATTAATGTGCAGTGCACTTCCAATGGCACTAATCCGCATGGGTATGAAATCCAGAAGAAGGTGCTTTCAGAGATGGTACTGATGACTGTGATATTTACCCTTCTTTAGACCCTTGACTTGGTTTGACAATCCTCTCTTGTTTTAATGGTGACTCGCTACTGTGCTGATTTTGTGGCTCCTTGTAGCAGTTGGTATACCAACTGGCTAAGCCTGTGCCCGAAGGCAATAAAGCAGACACAGAGTACACAAGCTCCAATTCACTTGGGGCCAGGTTTCTGAAGGTTCGCATTGATTTAAATGAGAGTCAGGCACCTAAGTGCTTGGAAAAAAAAAAAAAAAATCTAGTCTTTGCTTTTTAGTGTACTGATCACGTATAGCAAACACTTCTTTTTCCTGAGTTCTGAAAGCACAAGACAAGCTCTGTGGATAAGGCAATGCTAGTGATGTGTTTGGAACAAAAATCATTTACAACAGGCATTTGAGCTGCTGCTGGCAATGGCCATCTAATTGAAGGGACCTCATTTGTTATACAAGCAGCATAGGAGCTCATTGCAACAGACTGTAAACTAATTCCTACTCTGGTGTAAAAATTAGGGAAATAATTAGCGCTTTGTTTTATTTTGGATGCTTCTATTTTTGTGTACCCAGTTTGAGAGAGACTGGCCTGAGAAGTTCAGAAGATTGAGGGGGGAGCAGAGACTTGGAGGGAGCAGTCTGTCCTCTAAACTACAGATAAACTGGCTTCTGGTGTGTGAGCATCTTGCTGAACTCTTAGGTAAAATAAACAGGAATACACAGTTGTTTTGTTTGAAAAACTTTTATTATACTGAGTTCTTTATGTTGCATTTAAAATATAGTGTCTTCAGCAGGGTGGTTGGGACTCCCTGCATACCTTTCTTCTTGGAATTATGAAAGAAGGAAGCAGAAGTAGGTGAGCCACGTGGATTATGTGTACAGTTTTTTGGTCCTTGCCCTGGAACTGAAATTCCACCTCAGGGAAGAGAAGACTCAGGACTTGAGACTGCAGGGGTGGGCATCTAAACCAGAAATGGGGACAAGAAACAGCTCTGAGACACTGCTGGTTCCCCAGGAGAAAGGGTGTGCTGCTGCAGAGCAACCTTTTCTTTCAGACTTGCTGCAGTCCCTTCAAAGCTGGGACCTGCCTAATATAGCAGTACCACTGTCATTTTGCTTACTACAGCTCAGTGTTGAGATGGACCAGACAGATTTTCCCCTTTTGCCCCCTGGAGAAATTCTGGAAGGGCCAGCTAAGGTGGAGGAGCCTGGTAAGGTGGTATGAAGCCTGGGACAGACCAATTAGAATGGGAAGCTTGTTTCAAATGCATATTTTTGTTTGTAAAGAATAACTTTCTGTCACAGTGGCTTCAGTGCTGAGGAACTGAACTCTTCCCCCAACAAAAAAAAATAGATAAAATTTCCTTTTGAAGTATTTTTCATGAACACTGTAGTGATAAAAATGTACAGCCATATCCTCTGGTCTGGAATCAGCTAGCTTCTCAGCCCCTTGGTATTCTGGATACAGAACAGATCCAGGCAGTGTTGCTTTGTGTTATGGCACAGGTACCCATATTATTAATCTGTAAATACATAACCAACACCCTGCAAAGACAACACTTGTTTCTGGTGATTATGCAGTAATTACACTCAGTTGCTTCAAAATCAATAATTTTTAATAGCTCCTTTTAACACTAATTAAAAAATTAGGAATAATAATATTCTGTAATTTGTTTGTCATTAGTGTGTGTTATTATGGTCAGTCAGAGTTTTTATTCATTTGTTTTTTTGACTCATAAAATGTAATTACATGACTACATTGTCTCATCTGGTTTGGGGGATTCATTGTGCTGGAATCTGATTTCACTTTACTTAGAAGAATTCCTGGGAATAGCATTGTGTTTGATGGCCTTAATCAGGATTTATGCTGAGGTAACTGAGATCAGATTCAAGCTCAAAGGTTTCCAATTACAATGGAAAAGGATGTAGAAGTATTTGCGGGTTTATTACTTGCTACACGGTTTGTTGTCAGCCTACCCTCGTAGGGTGACAATGACAAATTGCACTGTCAGACGGAAGCTCAAGACTGAAAGAGCCTGAGAGCCCTGGCTTGCTCGAACAAAAGGCTTTGTAGGGATGGAGAAGTTACCCGTTCACTGTTTACATACACATATATATATATATATGTACACATTCCTATCAGGGAGGAGACACAAGGAGATGCTTAACTGAAATACAAGCCATGTTAAACTCATGAAGTTTTCTTGACTGTAACACTGTCTAATTTTGCATATGCTGGAGCATTTTGAGGACGTCTTTAGTTTGCTTTACCTCTGGAGAAGGCTTTGGCAGGAATTATATTCTCCTTGTGTACACTTCTAAGCAAAGATATGGCAGAATATCAGCATCCCAACACGATGCTGTCTGAATACAACAAAAAAGCAGTGTCCAGGAGAGCTTGGGAGGAGAAAAAAGGCTGAATGCATTTAAAGTATAGTTTTATTATAAAGCATGGTGATTAAAATGTTCTCTGGCTTCTGAAATGGATATACAACTTTTCATTAACTGAAGGCGTGCATCCTTTAGTTTCTTAAGGCAGCTGAGTGAAAGTCACCATCCATATCTCTGACTAGCTTTGCAGCCATGCATATCTATGAAAGCCATTGCCTCTTTAATTACCTTCCTATTTAAAAAAAAAAAACAAAAACAAAATACCACCTGCCTTATCAGTCCAGGGGTTCATTATTTTCTTTTTACTCTAGTATAAATCCAGAGAAATGGAAATAAATGTGTTTGTCGACATTAAAAAGAGAAACCGTGCAATTCTAACCCTTTGCAGAAGGATCAAGCTATAAGGTGAGAGAGGCATTTCTATGTCTCACGATGCAGGGCACTGGCATTTCTTATCCAATACATTCTTTTATATCAGATAGTTTGATTTACCGGCAAAAATATTTTTTTTTTTAGCTAAAAATGTAGCATTCTATTTCTTGCAGTAAGGAGTGTGAGAAAATGTTTCATAATGCTACAGCACTTTTTGATTTAGGGCCCAGAATATTGTGAGACATCTGGCTACTTTTTTCTCCAAATGGCTTGACGCTTCTGCAGTTCTCTTGGGTGAAATCCTGGCTCCATTAAAATCAAAATCAAAAGTCCTGTTGAATTCTATGGGCCAGTATTTTGCCTTGGCATACTTTCCACAAGACTCCTTCCTCTTTCAGACCACTGCTCTATGGAGCACTTAAACACATGGTTACCTCTCAGAATGTCTATTTGTTAGTGGAAAAAGGCCCTTAAAAATATGTTCATCATCAAGATAGACAATGCTAGCAGCACTCAGAGACATCAGCTGAGAGAAAATATTTTTTGGAAGAAATGTTCCAATTTTATTCATTTCATCCCGTGAACATTTAGCCTGCTTGCAAGAATTGAATGGTTGCATTTTTCCTTTAGGTTTACCTACAGGTTTACTTTAGGTTTACTTTTCATCTCTGGCTTCTAAAGAAGCAAGAGTTCTCTGATGAATACTGCTGTGGAGAGATAATTAATTCCAGCATTTCATGAACTCTGTATTAAAAGTAGAAGAAAGAAGGGAGGCTAAAGAATCAGAAAGTGGAGTGGCCAGTTTAAGAGCACATGGCTTGTAAAAAGGTTTTGCTGTTGCCATTGTTCTTCCAAAGGATTTAATTAGTTGCCTGTTAGCTACCTGCTTTTTAATGCTATTCAGGTTTACAGCACAAAAAAGGTGAAAATATATCTGTTTGCTTATACTTTAAACATTCTGCCAAGAAAAGGAACTGTTGGGTCAAAAGGTATTGTTCTGTTTAAGAAAAGGAATTGCAGATTGCTGAGAGCATCTCATTAGCCTCAGTATCTACTTCTTTTAATGAGTGGCAATATGGGGATACTACAACTGAAGAGCATATGACAGCGTACTGCAGCTCCAGTGAGTCAGTGCTACTGCTTTCCCTAGCTGCAGCTTTTTGCCGCTGGTGAAAGGCCAGTGAAACAGTAGTTATTTCTGGAGCTTCCTTGCTGACAACTCGTGGTCCATTATTTGCATTCCTTGCAAAGGAATATTCGAGCAAACTGAACAGCGATGTGAAAATCAGGACAGTCAGAGGCGTTAGTGCTAGAGATGCAGAGATCACTAGACACAGGTTAGTTCTGTAAGTGAATGGAAAAACTGGCATGTATTAGTCACATTGCTAAGTAATATAGATCAGAAATTTTCAGTGGCATGCACTTGGCTCAGTAATACAATTGGAGCTGACCCTGAGGAACTGCTGTTGGAGACCCACTTATTACTGGCAAAGGTCTACCACTTGTCAGTAAATTTTTAATTAAAAATATATATATATAGTCATTGCAACAAGCATTTCTTTCCTTGTGCATCTCTCGGAGGAAATGTGAATATATTATTCAACTCAAAAAAATCTGCAGCTCCAACTCAGAAACAGTATAACTCTGCATATCCCTACTGTGCATATAGGCCTTTGCATTGAGAAGGCTGCTGTAATTTGCATTCATCTTATTAGTTTGTTTATAAGATGCCCTGAAGAGAGACTTTTTGTGTGAGTCTGTATGAGCAGATGGAAATAAGAGACCTAGTAATAAATTGTGTGCTTAAAAAAGACATAAAACTTTACATGAAGGCAGAACAAACCAAACAGGGCTCTCAGTTACTTTTAAAACAGGAATAGTTGTATCAGTGTGAACAAGGGAAGAATTTGGCCCAGCAGATATTGCTACTTTGGTTTTATTTACAAATACAGAGACACTGGGAACATACAGTGTTGATAATTAGGGCTTAAAGGTACTTGATATACTAGGTATCTCCTCTTAGAGCTATGAAAACATACATGTTGTACCCAAAAGTTAAAACAATGCAGGCAGTGAGAAAATGTGCAAAATCTTTTTTTTTTTAATTCCTTATAATAACGTGGCATTTAAATTCTAAGAAGAGGCTCCCCGATATTTCCATTAACTGAACCCAGTGTCCCAGGAGGAGGTGAAAGGGAGGGGAATGGGTGTTCACTCTTCCTGTCTACAGTGAAGCATGTTCTCATACCTATGACTAAGGAGGGAATTTTGCAAACGAGACTCTGTTTTTCCTCTCTGTCCACTATGTTCCTTAGTACGGTGATAGCAAAAAATGGTGCATAACTTCTACCACTTGACTGGAGGAAGGGGAGCTGGACACACTGGCCTAATGTCCAGTTCAGGGGTGAGGAAGAGACCTGTGGCCCTGCAACACTCACCCCGATGAGGTTCAGCCTTGGGTTGAGTTTTTCTGGTTTTACTGTTTTAACTCTTTCAAAGTACTGATTGGCTGAAGTTGAGGTACCGAAACAGGATGATTTCCTGCCCATCTCGTGATGGATGGCATAGTCGCTCAGGAGCCAGTGTTGTGCCCAGAGGTTGTCTTGTTTGGTCCTAATGGTGGCACAGGAACACCAATAAACTTTGCACTTGATACACACTGTCTGAACACAAAATCAAGGGATGTCTTTGTCTAAGAAGACATACAGATTAAGCAGGTAAAAAGGTTTTGAGATGCTGTGAACCTTAAACATTGCCTGTAACAGGCCTCAGGCTGTATCTATATCTTGAGCTTTTGAATCTGAACTGGAACAGGTTGCCCAGCATGGTAAAGCATCTGCCCTTTGAAATAAGCAGATTAGCTACTACACAGCCTAATGTAAAAAGAGGTAACATAGCCTCTTCTAAGTGATGGCATCGCCTTTAAAAGTGAGACAATTCCTTAACGATTCATGAGGAACTAAACAAGATTTGCTTACGTGTGGCTTCACAGCACAGCTCTTGCCTTAACAGGCAAATTGGATCCTGAATGCTTCACAACCCATTCGAGATTATTTATATCCTCTCCCACTCTAGATTACACGATTTCCCTGATGGCAACTATATCAGTGGCCTACCTGAAATAGCAGTAGGAAAGTGTCTCTGGTCTTTTAATTCACTGACAGCAGCCAGACATGAAGAGCAGAGCCAGCGAGCCCGTGGGTTCAGGGGATCTGTCTCCACTTGATCCACAGCGCGTGCTTTGGGAGGTCTGGTTTGCGCAAGGGTCTGCTGAATGGTGTACACAAGTGTGAGAGAGGCAAGCCTGATTGCTATTGGACTCTGAGCATAGGGAAATAGGCAGTCTTGGAGCTAATTGTACCTTTGGGTGAATTGAAATAAGGCAGATATTGCATAAACCTGCCAGCTACCTAAGTAATTTATGAACTCACAAAAGAATTTAATACCTGAAGCAGGAAGGACTCAAACCTCAAAGCTTTCTATAACTAAGCCCTGTGACTCGTGGTCATCGAATAATTGACCTGTAGATATTTTCTTTTGATTGCAGAACATACGTGCAAAATTCTGAAAGTCTAATCAGGGAGGAGTTGTAGATACAGTGTACGGGACCTGGTATTATGCACGCTATAAATACTGTTGGTAATAAGTAAACTTATTAAAATCAATGAGACTGTAATAGCAGCTACAAATTTTGTCTGAACAAATATGAGTGATGTTCAAAATCTGACGGTCCTTTATGAAGCAGCCACACTACAAATGCATGCTTTCATTAAAACTTTGTATTAAAGTTAACTCTCCACTTCTTGAAGCAATTCTGGAATTTTACATTCCCTGCTTTCGCTATGGTTAGTCTTGAAGACAAAACATGTTGTAAGGGGCTGTAACTGAGAGTCAGAAATGGTGAGGCAAGCAAAGTAAAATTATTTGAAAATCTACCAAGAAGCATTTCAGGTATAAAACTGAATCTCAGTTTCTAAAAAGTACTTTTCAGAATTATTTAAAACATATGGTAGAACTGGTCTTCTGGTTAAACAGGATTCTTGAATCTAACTTCAGACTATTCTGCTCACTTTCTCAAATTCTTTATACAAAAATTGTTTTAAAAATATTGCTGTTTACAGAGGGAACCGTATGGAAAGAGTTTCACATCTTTTTTCTGCATCATATCTGGGATTGATTAGCATGAATTGTATTTTTTTTTTTTAAATCTCCTTTACTGTAGTAGTTGCTTCCAAATGAATGGATCTGGTTTCCTTTCTAGTATTTGCAGGGTGAGAAATGGCCGTTCAGTTTATTTTAAAAAATCTTCTCTTCTTTCAAATTTTATTGGGTTTTATCATTCCAAGAATAGTGTTTCTGGTTACTTAAGTTACAACTCCTTACCGAACTTTTAGTAAGGCTCATAGCTTTTTATTCTGCTTTCCCCATTGTGCTGTAATCAGATCTCAGTTCTGAGCTGTGACTCGTGTTCTGCAAGGTCTTGCCCTTTCTTTAGCCTTCAAAGAGGCACAAGGAGCAGGAAGGAGCACGATCATCTAAGCCATCAGCTTACGTCTCACTGTTGTTACACATGGCTTCATCATTCTTTATTATGTATATAGTACTGTCATTGGAGCTTGACCTCAGATTGACTTTCAAGTTTATAGTGTTTTTATCTAAAGAAAGTTGAATTGAAATAGGGTCAAAACATAGAAGTAGACCAGCTTGCATAACCTAGAAAGACCTCCAAATATGCTGACTTATCAGGCACCTCTTTAAGAACAACAACTGAGTAGAAGTAGATTTTTCTTGTTCTGTACTTTGCCTTAGAAAACCTTTTCAGAGGTTGTTTCCCCTAAATTCTAGCTTCACAGTCAGGCTCTGCACTGTAATGACTTAAAAAAAGACTCAACCTTCAAACTTGGCCAGCAGAGCTATAAAGTCATCCCTTTTCTATGCTTGAAGGATAAAGCTTTGGTATGTAATGAAACGCACACTTTAAGTCAGCAAGCAAAACGAGCTGTAAACTGGCCTAAATTTAGACATTGTAATAAAATTGTCCATAAAACAAATTTTTAAAAAGTCTTCTTAAAAAAACAAACACAAATCCCTCCACTACTGTATATAACAGGAGTTCCCAAACTGTTCTGTTCCCTTGTTGCTCTGATTCCACTGGTGCAGGAAGTAATTTTCTTGTGGTGTGGAATCTGCTGGGCTGAGCCCTGTGCAAAGCCCTGCACCCCGAGTGCAGCAGGGAAGAGTGCAAATTGCTGGGGAGATTCGGGGAATGCAGAATGGACAAGATTGCTGCCGTGCTGCCAGAAGGTTGTGGAAAAAAATCTCTAGGCAGGCTCCATGGAGATCAGGAGCAGTGGGAATCAATGGATGTCAAGGGCCATGCCACATTGTGCTGTGTGGGTCCTAGGACAGGATGTGTTCATAGTAGTGAAGGACTCAGGGTTGATATATAATTAATGTCCATTTTTTTATGCTACCTGCCTTCTCTTTAAGTGGTTCATCAAATCTTCTTGGATTTGAAATGGAGTCTGTGAATGTAATTTGTAGCTATAGAAACATTGCAACAACATCTTGATGATCCAAAAGAGTAGGACTTTGTCACCAGCAGGATGAGTGACAGCTGTGTGGCAGTTGTTGCTCATGCAGGCACAGATTCTCCAGTCAGACTACTGAGACTTTCACAAGCAATGAGAGGTTTGGTGCAAGACAAAACAAAAGAAAAAATAATGCAAAAGCATATATGCTGAACGCAAATTCTTGTGGCAGTAGGAATGGCAGAGACAGTAGTAGATTAACTCTTGGTTAATGGGGTTGCTCAGATTAATGAGTTTCAGGGCACAGCAGTTTTAAAATTTAAACTTATATTTGCTTATAGAAATGGACTAAAATGGGCTCTTGCCTTTTTTTTGTTGTTGTTCCTGGAAAATTGTAACTATCATCTCAAACTCTGGGTGTGGACTTTCTCCTTTCCATGTCCTCAGTGGATGCTGTGGTCTGGGAAGGTCCCAGATTTAGAAAAGAGTTCTGTGAAACTGTTATTGACACAGCTCTTCCTACCAGGAATCAGTGGGACCGATTCACCCAAGTGAATATTAATTGTAATTATGAATTTGCCTTGTAATGAATTTTTGCAGGACCTGGCACCCCAGATTGCACCTCCCTGCCCAGTAGTCTCTTACTGCTGTGGTCATATTGGCCCCAAAATATATGTGGAATGTGAAAACTCTTTTAAACTGTACTCATTAAATTTTCCAGCATCTCTTGCTTATGTGCAGTACTTTATTTCACTCTGTGTTCCTCAACTCCCTCAGTTAAGGCTTGTCTCCAACATCTGTCTTTGCTCTGCTGCAGCAGCTGCGCAGCATCTGGTGAAGAATCCTAATGGGGATGCCTTGGACTGATGGCCTGTTCACATGCACACGTCAGGGGCTTATTAGGTGGGGAGAGAAAGGGGAGTCACATCTCTTGAATTGCTGACCAAAGCATGCCAGTGCTTTGTGCCCAGCAAGGCTGTGTTCCCTTGAGATTGCTTGCTGCCTGGGGCCTTTGGCCAAGGCCAAACTTGTCTAAGAGCTACTTGCAAACTTGATGACCATTCCAGCCAAAGGATATGTTGGAAGCAATGGAGCTGCTAGTCTGCATCCTATGAGGTCAGTGCAAGCTGGGAAACCTGGTAATGCAGCCTTAGTTTAGAAAGTTTTGCTATTTATTGTTGCTATGTTCTTGAAAGCACCACTAGAGTTGTGGTCCTGTAAGGAACGTTTTGTGACAGCAGGTATCAGACCTTCACTGCAGCCAAAGGTTCAATTAAGAATGGAGGAGTCTGAGCCTAATTTAACTCTCAGCCTGTCTATTTCTATTAGCTAAACATTTTTTAAGTCTCATTATTACATTGTGCATCTAGGCAGATTTCTTGGATCCTGATGAGATTACACACTTCAATGTGGATGGTGCAGGAGATGCCTGACATGTAGCTATTGAACTCATGAGAAAACAGTTTTTAAAATTGAAAGCATTTAAGTCAGAGTTAGTGATACGAAAAATGGAAGCCAGTGGATTGCCAAAAACATATGTGATTGAAGATTTCAGCCATTGCTTAAAAATTATGATCTTAGTGTATATTATAGACATACCCTGTATAGAATAATATATACTTAGAAACAGAATGTAAGTACTTCAGTAATGTAGAATGAGAATGTGCCGGTTGAAACTGCTTCACTTGTCATCCTCAGGTTGATGTATGTTCCCATAATAAAAAGTGCATACAAAAAGGTTCAGCATACAGCTTGTCTTTCAGTCAAGGCTTGGCAACTGGCAGTGGATTAGATTTTTCAGAAAACTAGAGGGAAAGTAGATTTTGGGCAAAGAAAATATCAAAGAGACCAGGGGCAGAGGAAGGAGCATGAGTTAGCGCTCTTCAGTCAGCAGCAGAAGAGGAGACTAATTCAGAAGGAAATTCAAAATGAATGAGCATCAGAAATGGAGGGAGAAGCCAAGGAGGGAAGCAATTTTAAACAGATAGGGAGGATTGTGTCAGAAAGAGGAAGAAATCTTTAGATAGCAGAACACTTTTTTTTTTTCTTCCATTAGTCTTCTGCATTACAGTATCTCTTGTCAACTAGTGAGGGAAGGAGGAGGTGGTAATGAAAACAGCTATTTCAGATGAGGTTTGGTTTAAGTTTTTGATTCCTGGAACATTGCCTGACTCATGGAAATTGGTACTGAAAGGCTGAGCAACACTGAGGGAACAGGAGTTAATCTCTTCAGTGACCTCTTCACACAGGCATTGCCAATATAGAAATTAATTAGAGGTTGTTCAAGTAATGAGATCCATTACTATTACTTAACGCACCACAGTGCACAGAAATCCTTCATTTTTTCTTGAACTAATAAGAAAGGTGTTGCTATGAATCATTTATATGGCACCATAAAAATATGCTGCATTTGACAAAGAGGCCTGGCTTAGGTGCCTGAGGTGCCCGCCGAGGGAGGCTGGTGGCTGTGGGAACCCAGTGCTGCTCTTGCTGCTGGAGGCAGGTGCAGACAGCGCAGTGAGCACGGGGGCTCTGGGCAGCCGTGCTGGCAATGCAGCTTTCATTAGAGCACTTCCATGACAGCACTTTGTGCCCAAAAAAGCAGTAGGTATGGGATGTGGCCTTGCCTTTGATGGTGTTAGCTAGACATGGTGTTTGCACCTGTTAAATTGCCCCTCAGTCTAGTGTACCAGAAAACACTGTTGTTTCAAGGTGCCTCCTGTGTAACTGGACCAGCTCTGAATTTAGCCTGTAGACTGATATTTTCCCTGCCTTGCAAATTTTAGGAACTGCATAAATGACAACATTTAGCAGTTAGACAACCCTTTCCATCTTCCAAGCTTTGTATGAACATTAAGTAGTGAACATGTTCCCGTTAACATGACAAATGGAGATGGAAATAGCACAGTTTGGGCATAATTGATAAGCAGCTCAGCTAGAAACTTTCATGAGAACCTGGAGCGGGGAGATGATCCTCACTCAGGCTGTGCTGGCTGAGAAAGATGCAAAATGGGAGGCGTAAGAAATAGCAGACTGCTACTCTGCAGCTGGACGGCTTCTAATTCAGTGCCAAGCATTGCTCTCAAATGTGCCATTGGGAATGTGGCTTATGGTCCTTGCTCAGTAAGTGCTTCAGGACAATGGTGTTAGCGGATCAGATTTGCTCCTGGTTATGTCAGTGGTGGGCTTATGCCACTATGGAGTGTGCTCTAGTAGGAAATCTGTGATACTCTCCCAATTTTGAATAGGCTTAAGCTGTCAGAATCAAGAACTGTATTTGCAGTCAGTGTAACTGCAGTGCGTTGCCCGCAGCCCTGCGCTGTTATCTGGAAGCAGTGGCACTGTGGCACTGTGGAGCTTCAAATCTACTCCTTGCAAGCTTTTCTTGTGTTCATTACTCATCTCCCCACACAAATATACTCCCCCCGACACATACACTATCTTAAAAGTGTGTAGCGGGCCTGTCTGTCTGAAACTTCTAGCAGGCCTACAACCCTCTCCCAAAATTTTCTTCTTCCTCTACATGTAATCTAGGCTGTGATTAAGTTGCCACTTAACCTTCTTTTGGTGTAACTCAGTCGTGCTTTCAGGTGTGTCCTCCAGTGCTTTTAACATCTTCTTTTGAACACTCCCCAATTTGCCAACAATCATCTTGAACTGTAGATGTCAGAACTGGGTGCTGTGTTCCACAAGCAGTCACATCAGCACCAAATGCTAAGACAATGTGACCTTTCTATTCCAGTTCTGGAGTTTTGCTTGTACATTCCAGGAAGTCTTTGGTTCTCAACCCCAGCATTACTCTGAGAACCCATACTGAGCCAATTACCCACCATAACTCTAGTTCCTTTTCAGATTCACACTTTCCTGTCCTTTAAGTATGTCCTATATTCTCTGTTGCAAGACACATGAGTTTCATTTCATATGGTCTAATATGTGCCTGAGACCTCTCTGATTTATCTCCTTCTTTCTTTGCCAGCTCCCCCAATTTTTATGCCCTCTTTTGACTTTATCAGTAATTGTGAGAGTTGAGGAAAGCTGTCTCGAGAACTTATGACCTCTGTATTTGTCTTCAGCAGGCTACCATCTCCTATTTTGGATATACTGCTGCCTTTTTATCTCCATGTTGGTCTGGGCTTTGCCCTGCCAGCAAAGGCTTATTAAATGGAGATGGTCCTCTCTTCAAACTAAAGCGATCTCCTATCTCAAAGAACCAATTTATAGCAGACCTGGAGGATTTGCCAAGAGTTTTTGCAAACGCGCAAAGTTCCATGGGTTTAAAGTAGACTTGGTGAATAGTTGGAAGAGAGAGCTTTTAAGGTTTAAAAAGTAGACAAACCATGTCAGATTCAGGAAATCCTCTGAACGAAAAAGAACTGGAAGATGAGAAGACACTCAGGGAAAGGAACATATATGCCTACCCTATTCATATCCTTCCCTTGGTGCCCACTCTTGGCTATAAGTGTCAGTTGGGATGCCTGGTTAAATGGACACTTAGCCTGAACTTCTATGGCCATTCTTTTGCTCTGGTGTCAAGGGATCACCTTAGTAGTGCCATTACCTGCCAGAGGGACTGGCTAGTTGTATATAGCTAGTTGCTATTTGGGGCTTTTCAAGCATTTTCAGCTGACAGAGGTGAGGAATGGGAGTACTGTTTCCCCAAACTCAGCAACCTTTCTCTTTTCCAGGGACTCCGTCTTTCCAAAGAAAAGAGGAGCCAGAGTCAGGAACCTGGCATTAGAGCTGTTGTTTTCAAAGGATTTGTAATGCCTTTGTCTGCTATCTGCTTCTGTATGTGACTGCCCAATTGCTTGTGTGACTCTTGAAGAATTAAACTGTAAGCCAGGAGGGCAAGATTTGGAAAGAGCATTTTTCCAGGAGAGCTAGAAGAGACATTGATGCACCTGAGGGACCAAAACTGGGATGGGTGTTTAGGTAAGTTCCAGCTTTCAGTATTGTGCCTAAAATATGTATCGCCTTGCTCCGGATTTCAGAGGGGTGAGGATCCAGTGGCTGAGTCTTCTGGAAATGGTTTGGTAACTGTTAAGAACTGGTGTACAGCCAGATTTTGGTGCTTTTTTTCCTCAGGCATCACTCATGTATTTCTCCAGATCATTCATAAAACACATTAAAAAACACACAGCCAAGAATGAACCCTTTCAGGATCCCCTCTGACACGGCTCTGACTCACAGTTCTGTTTCCAGTTGGCTCTTGAGAACTTTTCGTAGCCAAGTTTTAATCGAAGTAGTGTGGGACTTGTTAATTTTTCTGTTTTGTCATTCAGTGTTCTTAATTCAGGTGAAACACTTGCTGATGCAGTCTGGACCATTCAGGTTGGATTTATCAGATGTTAGGGCTTATCTCTGAGGTCCTGGAGTTCAGGAAGTTTACCTTGCAGAGGTGGACATTTTTGGTTCAGAGCCATATTTTTCTTTAGGCAAAGCAGATTTAGATTTGTCTCCCATCTCCTAATAGCAAGTTCTTAATAACCAGGATATGAGTACTTCAAAACTTCCTTCCATCTATCCCTATTGCTGGATCTGGTCTGCACTATTTAGTTTTGTATTGAAATATCTAAATAGAGAGAAAGCAGCTGAGTGAGAATTACTCTGTAACCTGGCATTGAGCTGTTCCCTTGAGAAAGAAAGGATATGGGCTGAAGTTCTCTGCAGTAGAGAGGAGATTTTCCCAAACCAGTTGTTGTGTTAGAAAAGAGAGAAGAAGGACAATCAATATCACGTGAAAAATCATTCTCAAGCTAGAAAGTATTTGGCAGTGTCAACCTAAATGCATAATTTTGAATTTTTTTCCCCCAACAATTTTGCTAGTTATCAATTATTTTTTTTTACATAGCTCTCATGTGGAAATGGATGTAAATGCTGAGTGAATGGGAAATTCTTGTTACTATCCATTAACATTTGATTTGTGTGTTTCTAAATAAGTACTGTACTTCTACAAATGATTCAGACTAATTAGCAGACAGGGAGTTTGAAAAGCAGATGTTATTTACAAAAGGCAATAGACAGGAACTTATGTAGAATAGTTTGGAACAGAAGAATAGAAGCAGAGAGACCAGCAAACAATCTGTTTCTTTCTTCCCCTTCTACTAAATTTAGAAGGCAAAGCTGCATTTTTTTCCAATGCTGTCAAAAGTGAAGTGCCTTATAAAAAGGAAGAGATTTAAAGTAACTTACAAATAAATAGCTGCTGTGGCCAGAGGGAAGGAATAACATAGTGAAAGGGAGAAAAAGAAATCCTGTGGTCTGAAAGAAACTTAGATGAGTCCAAATATGAACTTTAACTTCAATGGAATATTTTTTTCCTGAAGTCATGCATCCAACCCTGTGGAGCCAGAAGACGGAAATTCACTCCAATGCCAGTGTAGCAAAGGTGTTCACTTAGCATTTTAATTGAGTCTCAAGATCATCATCAGTGGCAAATCAAGTATATCAGCTCATTAAATTAGAGTTCTACCATGATCAGAAGTGTTGGGTGACATGTCTCAATCTTTCTGACTCAAGATTAAAACATCTTTGAAAGATCTGTTCTGGGAAGCATGTTGACTAGATTTTGGAGTTGCCATTTCCCTATCTGCCACAAGCATTGAAACAAAGTTGTTTCATTATTTATATATTTTTAATTGTAGTATTTTAAGCTATTTCTTTTCTTCCCCGTGTTTTCCCAAGGTCTCAAAATTAGGAAGATGCAAAGATAGCACTCAGAGTAGTCATTTTTGACTCAGTCATATGGCAGATGGATGCATCTGCCATAACAGAGCTGGGGACAGAACCAAAAAGTTGTGAGACTTTCTGTCAATGAGAGCAAGCGAGCGTGCAGATGTCTGATGAGAAAGAGCTCAACCAGCTTTATTGTTCACTAGGTAGGAGAAAAAAAACATAGCTTTTGCAGTGAACCAAAACCCATTATCCCAAAGATCCTAGTTTTGCTTATACTGTGAAAAAGAGGGTAGCTCAGGTTTTACAGAGGCATGAAAAACTCCTTGAACCATTGAAATGATATTTCTTTCTGTCCTTTCCACAGAATTCAAAGTTCAAACTTAACTTTGTAGTGTAAGTTAAACTACTGAACACAGCATTTTCACTTACTGATTCAAACAGGACGGGAGTGGACCTTCACTTTGCAGTTCAGACAAGCCTGGACTAACGGAAGCTATAGACACATACATTTATAGCAAAGACCAGAAGCTCAATTGTTAATGCTCACCCATAATTAAAGATCCTAATTGCCACTTGGTAGGGAAATCTCACCTTCTACTCTTCTACAGCCCGCAGTACCTGAGCTTTCTTGAAAAGTCTCATGCATTTAATACCATTATTGAAAATTATAGCTTGAAAATTTTGATTCATGTCTCTTGAGCTTAGTTTGCAATCAGCAATCCTTAGATAATGTACTGCAAATCCTTCTAATAAACCACAGGGCCTGTTTTTGGGGTTTTTTTTATAGAAGGCTGCTTTGCTTAGCATGAGTGTTTTTACAAGTGGGGTATATGTTGTTAATGTGACAAAATTGTTTACTGACTCATTAAGGAACCTCACACTAACTATTCAGAGAAATAACGGTGTTACATGGGTGCATAGGCACTTCGTTGTATGTGACTCCTAGGGCTAAGGGTTCTGCAGGTTTCTTTACCCATTGGGCTGACGTAGAGGCTGTCCTTTTGAGGGCAGGATAAGTCTCTGTCCCCAGATTTCCTCTGTCCTTGGCCTACAGGGGCTGTGAACAGGAGTGGCAGTAATGCCTTCTGGAGTAGGCTGCTATTGTGGAAGTGCTACATACTCGCTTTTATTTTTTGAATCAGGAGAAGCAAGTTGCAAACTCTATAGACTTTGCACACGAGCTCTTCTTTTAACACAAATGCAAGTCTTTCAAGGTTACTTGTCATTTCTCTCAAGGATTTTGGTTTGGGATGCCTGTGCTTTCCAAAGGTCCCAAGTCTCTGGATTTCTCACTGGGGTCTGTAGGAAGCATTTGAACACAATAATTTTGAAAAATTAGACTGCTGCTGTCTATGAAGGCATCCCAAAACCAGGCAGCATAACAGATTTTTGGGGGTAAACAATTTATCTTGATCTCACATTGGACTCTGATACTAGTAATTTCAGAAGAAGCAGCAATTCTGCAGAGAAAAGGTCTGTGTGTGTGAAGCCTCTCTTTCCTCTTTGTATCTATTTGTGTACCCTTCTGTGTTCCTATTGCAGTAGCGTGGTAGAGTCTGAAAAGCTTACAGACAAAAGAGCAAAGTTTTCCCCCTCTTACATGCTTTGTACTTTCTAGTTGAATAGATGGCAACAGGGCCCAGAATGTGAAATTAATGGTTTACAGTGCGTTGGCTAGAGAGACAGGCCACCATGCAGAAGATCAGACATGTCTGGGTCTTGAAAGGCTGCTTTCATGCATTTCTGTAGTGTGTGGGTAGGTAGGAGGGGATACAAAAAGGTATGATGAAACACTGCTGGTGCCGGCTGTAGGTCTGTGCAGGCTACTAGAAGGAGGAGTATTCTGCACTTTTGCGGTTCCACCAAAGGAAAGTTCAAGCTGGCTGAGAACAGGCTGGAAAGGAAGACTTTTCGTACGGTTCAAGCATTTTTCTTCTGCAAGGAGGAGGAAAGCTTGTTCAAACACGGCTCTCCACCATGGGGCAAATGCACCTCTCTTCCACCAGCTGCTAACTCCTGAGGAGGACCTCTGCATGAGTCTCTCAGACCTGCTTGTCTGTGGCAGGGGGGTTTGCTCCTTGGTGTTACAGAGGGGATATTGTGAAATTTAGGGTTTGATGTCAGATTTGTGCCCCTGAAATCTTGTCTAATATCTCCAGCTATATCATCAGCCTGCCTAGGAAAAGATATTACCTCTCCCTGCAAACCTTGCTTCTGTGAAATCCAAGTCACAGTCATTATCCCATTAACAGTGAAGGGGGCAATGCTCCAATGAGCAGATTATCAGAGAGAGAAAAGCTATTTTGGCAAATCTCCCTTGAAATTGCTGGGTTCCTTAAATTGGCCCTGGCAGAGTATTTGAAGCAAATATAATCCAAGAAAAAAGCATTTTACATCTAATTTCTCATTCTGTAACGATTCCAATCTACTTCAGTGACAATGTAATGATGGTGGAAGTGATCAACTTTTCAGTCTCTACATTACTTTCTCTGACTGATAGGAAAGAGTAGTACTACTAATAGGTGGGGAAGTAGACCTGGTGCATTTCTAGAATTTTGAGTGGCCTGAAGCACAGTGTGTATACTAAGGAAACCACACGGAGGTATTTCAAAACAGGGCCAATTGCCTGGTCCCCTGAAAACAAAAGGACCTTTTGCAGTCACTGACATTTGGTCAAAGCAGGCTGACTCACCGTTCCGTCTTTGTAGTGTTTCATAGCCATTTTACACTTGTGTAAATCCTCAGCTTAGAGTCAGATCTCAGCTTGAGGAAGCCTCCCCCCGCGCCCCCCCCCCCCCCCCCACTGTGATTTGCAAGGCTACTTTTACTTCATCTCCTACCTGGAAAGAAGAAAGAAGGTGGGAATTTCTCAGTTGTCCCCCTGAGCCTAGGGGACAGCTACCCAATGTGGAATTTGTTCTGGACAGATGCCTGCTCAAGGAACAGGGACATCAGCTGACTAAGTGATTGGCCTGTGAGAGAAGTGCATAGGATAAAATACTACAAACACCACAACTCAGATGTTTGACTGCTTAATGCCAGTCAGCTGTGCTCTTTAAGAAGAATGTGTCAGAAATAGAAATAACCCAGGGAAATGAAGCAAACCTTTATTAGTAATGTGGGTCAGAGAGAAGGCTTTTAATTCTCTGTTGTTTCTGATTTGGGGTATGAGCAGGGTTTCTGTGATCTCAAGAAGTGGCTCTCCACAAAGCCTGATGTCCTATGGATCTGTGTGCTGAATACCATGTAACCCTCTGCGCTCCAGAATAAGCCCAACTCACCCCTGCGGCTTCATGACCACCTCTTGCAGCTACACTTTGTCCCCTTCCAGAGCCCTGAACAATTGTACTTCCCACAATATCTGTGTTTTTCCATCATATCCCATAACTTCTGTTTCCCCCCACCCCTCCTATGCAGATACACATGCACATGATAGTTTTTTTCCCATGTTCCCTGCATGTTTTTACTGTGGGTATATATGTACATTGATTAGTTCTGTAAGGTGCTGCTTCCTGGAATAGATAAGGCTGAATTTTGCCTGCCTTTCTCTTATTAGGGACATGAATATAGTTTCTTCCCTTTAGCTGGACCTCTGAGTTTCACAGAACTTGTAGAAACTTCACATCTTCAAGATCTCATCTGTCTTTCAGATCTGATTGATATTGACCAGTGAGCTAAAAAAATTATTAGGAAAAAGGGCTGACAGGCAATATGACTGAAGAGACTTTTTATCTCAGGAAAGCAGGCTGAGAAGCAGTGATGCAAAAGACAGATCTTGAGTAATAAGGGTGCACACCATGTTCTGGGACAGCCAACAGAAGCCCATATGACAAATTTCACCAAGTATCTAAAATGAACACGTGAAATAAACATGAAAAAAGAATAGAAAAGTTCTCATTTCCCATTTAACAGGAGGAGGGCAGTCAATATTTTGAAGAGGGAGGGCTGATGAGGCTCTGTGCTCCTGGCTGCACCTGTGTGATTTGAATAGGCACTGGGGAAATGAATTCTGATGTTGGCTTTCAGCCCTTTCACGGAACTGAATATCACCTGACAAGATGACAGTATCCCTGCCCTGAAGGACTTACCAGCTCAAGTCTGGATCCTAAAAACATAGCATTGTGAGCATTTGTAGATCAATGGAGCTGGGAGCAGGGAACTGTTGGATGTTGGTTTTTGGTTTGAGTTTTGGGATCCTCCTCCTGGTGTGAGCTTACCTTTTAAGTTTAAGCATGGGAATAAAGGGGGAGGGAGGAGAGAAGAGCCAAGCATTTCAAAGCAGCCAAGCCTCAGATCAAAGGATGAATAACAACAGTCTGTGTGCTTCTGGGAGAGCTTCCTGCCACTGGGGATGGATGGAGTGGGCCACAAAAGCTCGGAGGAGTTGTGTGAGAGCTGAGGACCAAATCTACTCTGCCAGCAAACCTCCAGAGGTGATGAGGCAAACTGATTTTTTATGTCCATCCTGATGAAAAAAGCTTATCTCATCCAGTTTGCAATGGTGGTATAAAACCCATAGAGAGAAACAACATTAGTAAGACTGTGTTATGCGGTAGAGCTGGAAGTTTAGCATATTGCTGAAATAATATATATTAGGTAAAGCAAAAAAATGGAGTCACACCTTCAAGAAGCCCCAGGTTCTGATGCAGTCTTCAAGCTTTTTTCATGTCAAGGAGAGAAATGAATGTCACACAAAAAGGTGGCAATATCCTTGGCTTAAAGAACTTTTCTACTGAAGCTTTTATAAATGATCTTTGCTGGGCAAATTTCGGTTTTCATGCAGCCAAATTGAAATAAATCTGAAAGTTTATGTAACTTTAAAAGGACACTTACTAAAATGCTCTTGTCATTTAAAATAATATAGAGTGAATAAGCTGGTTCTGCACAATGACCTTAACATCTTTTTTCATATACCAGCAAATTTTGTACTACCCCAGGAGTGTGGACAGAGTCTGCTATATCATTGTGTCATTTCCCCCCAACAACCTCCAGATTTCGAACAAAGTAGTATTTTCTGAACAATAGATCTGCTAATCCTCTCCCCCTTTGTGTTAGGGGGAGATGCACGTATTGCTTAGTTTGTTGCAACAAATCAATAAAGTACAGTTTTGTTTGTATTCGTGGAGACAACAAAGTCAAAGAAGATAGCAGCTCGGTGTCTCCAACTGAGATAATGATTAAGATAAAGAAAATGATGTTTCTAGCATATTTTAAGAAGGCTAGAGGAATTAGCATAGCTTGCAGCAAATTGGAGGCTGGAGAGAGATATTCTTCAAGAGTAAAAGTGAAAATGTGGTCTTTTTACCAAGTATGATGGAGAACTGATATGTCTCCCCTGTGTTTTGGTAGGTAAGTAGTGTGGGTGACTTAAGAGGAGCTGAGGGTAGAGTTTGCAGGGCAACTGGGAAGTGAGTGAGATCATTTAAAATATTTTCCAGACAACATTTGAAAAAATCCCATATTTCTGTTGCTATCCAATTTTTTAGCACATCCTTCTATTTTAACTAGTTCAATTTTATGGTTAGCAGCTAAGTATAAAAAGAAATAATAGCCTGAAGTACCCTTGGAGCCACTAACTATACCTGGCTGTGTATTCCCTAAGAAGATGCCCTGGATTTAAAAACATTATAAGTAAGAGAAGAAACAGCTTCTTTTCCTGACATTGGCACTCTTTTCTTCAGCTTGCGCAGAAGGCTGACAGGCCGTCTTGCTCCTATCAGTGATATCCTACCAGCTCCTGGGAATTCAGCACCATGTTTGGCCTGTTCTCTGGTCCTCCTGAGCCCTTCATTTCCAAGCTGCAGAACCGCCCACACATCCATCTGAAATCAGGTAGGCACTGAGGATGCTTGACGTTGCTGAAAAGTCAAGCCTCGGTTGTCAGTTTTAGACATTTGTCTTCTAGGTGTTCGTCTACTGGATGATGGCTCGATTTTTGATTTTATAATATGCTCTTTGTAAAGGTTATTTTAAGCTTCCAGTGGAATAATAGCCAAGTAGGTGGCTTGCTTCCTTTAGAAGAGTTGTGTGAGAGTTATCTGATGTCCACGTATTTTAGCTATAGCTCTACGGTCGTTCTGATCTGTGGCATTTCTCTTAAGCTTTGTCTGCCTCACTTTCCCCATCTGTGAAAGGGGATATACAATTATTACTCAATAGTATGGGGCATTTTAAGATTTTCATATGCGACGATCCATGTTTAGTTAATTACTTAAGCACAGACCTGGCTTCAGGGATATGCGTAGCCAATGATTATGACTCAAGTAGTTATAAAGTTACAAATGCATATTAGTTTTTGTATACCTCACTGAAAGTAGGTCTGTGGGACAAAAGAATTTTCTGCTGATCATGTATAAATTCATACGTCAGCAGATTCTTCTGCTAGCTGAGGCAAATTAGGGGCCAAGCTATGCCTTTTTTATTACCTAGAGTGTGTTTTTTGTGCATCTCATATGTATTTTGTCCATTAACTGACCTCCTATTGCATTATGTAACCCCATTAATAC
Organism: Dromaius novaehollandiae; assembly: GCF_036370855.1. NCBI lineage: Eukaryota > Metazoa > Chordata > Aves > Casuariiformes > Dromaiidae > Dromaius > Dromaius novaehollandiae. Next base: position 68,383,383 of record NC_088099.1, on the reverse strand, counting down.
CTGCTGTTATACCCAGCACCATCCTGGGGCTACATGGAAGACAGGCTAAATGGAGCGGAACTGCTCAGAACAGGCACTTTGTGGCTCAGCAGCAATTTTCTTGTGAGTTGAAAAGGCCTACTTGAACTGGCTGTTGTAGAGCTTATGGACAAAACAACTGTGCCCATTTGGGCTGCGATAACGGCTGTTGAGGAGGCCTCTGTGTCAGTGCTTTGCTTTTCTCCTGTGCACATGGTTGTTTCAGAGGGGACATCCACATAAACATGCCCAGTGGCATGTTATGCCTCTGGGTGCGCTCAGCCTTGTGATACTGGAAATGCTCTGGAGAGCAGTGTCTGAAAAGTTTTGTTGGCAGGCTCAAAAGGTGGAAGAGAGCAAAGTCTGGCTTGAAAACAGGCACAAGAGAGAGAATCAGTGGGTTGATTTCTCTTCCCCCTGCCTCCCTTCAGTGAGTTATCAGTTTGGCCCAGGAGCTTTCTGTGTAAGTGAGTGGAAAAAGCTGCCCAGAAGTGTTTAATTTGGGAAGATGAATATATTGTGAGATCACGAAGGGAACACAGTACTTCATCAATAGGGTGTACCCAAGGACACTACATCCATTCCTGTAGCTGCTGCCAGTTTGATTCCCAAGTCTCCTGAAATGTTTGCTCACAGGATGAATCAGCTGCAGTTACCGGAAGCTACAGTTTCTGGTCTGAATCAGATATTTCCACCTCTGAGCTCTCATTGGGCAATCAGGTGGAAAAGCCATTGATGCATAAGTAACAGCAGGAAATCATGGAATTGCAGAACTCTGACCCATTTAGAGAAAATGAACTGCTTAAAGCTAAAATAGGCCACCCTGAAAATAAAACTACTAGAATTAATGGTATGCCTCAAACTAATTATTTGAACAGACATTTCTAGCAAGTATGAAGCAGTAGCTCCAGTACGCATTCATGTGAGCTTGACCCTAGTTTGATTCTTCCACTCCTTTGCTTGTTAGCCTTCACGCAATTTTATGTGGAAAGGGGCACAACCCAGAATTTTAGATCTGAGTGTTGCTGGGTTGTTAGATCATTAAAAAGAGATGTGACAATTCCCTGCTTATCCCACCCTTCCATCTTTGTAATGGATGGGACCAAACCCTCTTGGCTCTGAGTACTCTGATGTGAAAGTTGATGTGAGATCCAGACTTTGTGAGCTACTCTAAATTCAAGAATAGTCAGGGACGTGAGGAACTGCATACACTGGAGCAAGGGAGCATCCTGGTGATGTGAGCAGCAGCTGAGCAGTACCATTTCCTCAGTGAGTAAAGGGTCTGCTGATGTGATGACAATCCTTGGCAACACAAGTTTCCGGTCCCAAGGAAGCTTACCATTAGGTTTTGAGATCACTCATCAAGTAGATAACTTATTACCTGAAATGTTGTCTGCAACAACCCAGAGCCCTGGAGCAGGACAGCAGCAGTACCGGAGGAGTCATGGTGAAGTCTTAAATGTACTGAGAAGAGACTAGGTCAGCCAAAGCAGCAAACCCGTAGGGCATGGAGTGAAGAGGAGTGGCAGCAATAAGAAGGTCATGATGACAACCCCTGAAGCATGCTGCAACACAGAGGCATTGTGTCTGAGAGACTGTTGCCATGACGTTTCTTTGGAGAAACATCTGGAGTCCTTGGACTTACTGACGTGGTGCTGCACCGAGAGCCAGAAACTCTGCCGTTACTTTTATTGAAACTCCATTGCTTAAAGAGGACTCAGCACCATCTCGACAATAAATCTATTGCCTTGAATGAGTGCAGTATCTCTGAGAGAAAGGAGACATCCTTCACATCAGATAGTCACATGTAGAAAAGCAAAATGATCTAGTGGCTTAATCTGAAGGGAAGATCCTTGCCCTTGGCTTCTGGAGACTGTTGTTTGGTGTTTTGGCAGGTCACTTTGGACTAATCGGATTTTAGTGACACATAACCAAAACAGTTGCTTCAGGCCCCAGACTGTGGGGCATAGGTAAGAAGTAGAGCATGTCATTCGGTACACAGACAGCAGGCCCCAAGTTTACCTTTTTTGGCTTGTGACTCCATGAATCAACCTTTGATTCTGCTTTGCACCCTGGGTTAAATAGGAACTTAAGATCTGATTTTCTGGGTCATTTAGCTCCCAGAATATCAGCTGTAAAATGGCTTGTTTCAACTTCATTAAATGCTTGGCATCTCTGAAAACAATGTTTTGGGTGTCTGGAGTCAAATAGTGATGCAGATCTTACTGGAGGCACCTAATCTTGGGCTTAAGGGGCATTATGAAGCTGAATTAAAGGTTGTTAGTTAGAGCCCTTTAATATCCCTGGTGGTATGTTCTGTACAAGAATTAATAAGGCTTTCTGGAAAGTACACGTCTCTCTGTTGGTGTCACATGTGAATTGCAAGTCAGAGCTGCTTGCAGTTTGGTCCCATTGGTGTTCAAAGAAGAGGAAAGCTGTGTGTGTTCTGTAAGTCAGTTTAGCGCTGGTATATGGAAGAAAAAGCTAAAGAATAGAAAAGAACATCAGATATTAGGAGAGCAGTTAATCTTTCTTCTAGAATGCTTTCTTTATTCAAAAGTACTTTCACACAGAGGGTTCTGCATTTCCATTACACCTTTGCTATGTGTCTTTGATTTTATCAGGCTGCCTCCAATTGCTTTGTCAGGGTTTGGTAGGTTATGGACTGTGCATTTAATTCGGGAGCTTTGGAAATTATTTTGAACTTTGTGTATGATTCACTGTACAAAAAGGAAAAATATGAAGAGGAGTGAACCTGGCAAAAAAATTGAGTTGTGAAATGTAATAGGGGAGACATGCATCTGTGTATATGTAGTAACACAGGAGTTCCTGGGATAAGAGACCAGCACTCGGGGTGGTCTGCGAAGGCGGAGGCCAGTAGGGTCCACACTGGCATGTCTGGGTCTGAGACAAGGCAAAGAAGGGTGTTCTGATCCCTGAGTTTACTGTCAGGGAAGGGACAGGGTGATAACGGCCATGGGAAGCATCAGAAGCATCCCCAAATGCTGCTCTCAGCTGAAGGAGGAAGCTGACAGCTTCCCGTAAGGCCATGAAGGCATCATCACAGGCTCCAACAGCTCCAGAAACTCAGGAGCTGAGTGGGGCCAATTGGTGCTCATGAGCGTTCACATTCATACAAGTGGAGGAAGGTAAACCAGAGCACCTCAAATGTTGTTTTCCTGGAGTAAAGCCTCCTCCATGTTCCCTAGTGAGGGTTCCTTCATCTTTGAAAATTATTCAGTGTCGTTTTTGTAAGTGGGTTAAATACTGGACATTGCTGGCTATCTTGCATGCTGACCCATCTAGCCAAAGTGTGTCTCTGCGTTTCTAGCCCACTACTAGTGCCCTTGTTCATGCTTTGATCAACCCCCTCCAATTTTCTTCCTTCTGTCCTTGTCATTTTTTTTCTCTTCTTTAACCAAAAGGATTTTTCCATATGCATGCATTGATCAGTCATGATCTCTTTCAGGGGCTGGCATTCCTCAGATTCTACCTCTTCCTTCCTGCCTCTCCCTTTCATTTTGCAGTGCTGCTGAACATATGTAAGGCATGTTTGTCTCCTTAAATAGCCACATTGCTGTTAGCCACATTTTTACTCAAGAGGGAAAGTCTGTGGAGTAGAAGGGCACATCCTGCAGGGTCTGTTGGACCTTGTTATTCTAGTCCAAACATTTTCAGAAATGCATTCAGGGAGTAGGAAACAGCTCAACTTGTGCTGGGAGTTAGATCAGCTGATCACAGTGGCTCTTTTTGGTTCTATTAATTGCAAGATTTCTCCTATCTCCAAGCCGAGTGTGAAATACCACTCAAACTTCTAAGCTTAGAGGTAAAGAGGTTTTCTTAATTAAGGCAAATAGACAGAGCCTGCTGCCACACAGGAAGTATTAAAATTCATTTGAGGCAGGAGAATTGCACTTACTTCCATGAACCTCTATTTGCAGAGAGATCAATGGGAAAAGAAAGTTTAAAGGATGTTATGACTGAAGAAAAGCTAATTGCTTGAAGCAGTTAGACCAGACTGGAGAAGTCCATTGTTGAAATTCTCATCCCAAGGAGATTTCACCCAAGGGAAACCTTTATGTGTTGTTCAGAAAGGGAGAAGTCTCAAGGGAGGAAATCGCGGAACAACCTGGGAATCTTAATTCCAGTGAGCTGCCAGAAGCAGATGGTGTTCATCTCAAGCTGCGAGGGATCTCAGCTCCAAAACTGGAAAGCTACTGACAAACACATGCAATAGACCCCTTAAAATAGGAGCTTTTCCTGGTTGCTATAGGACAGTAACCAGGGAGCCTAGCTTCCAAAATGGAACCAAGAGTGACCTTGGGAATTGAAGGTGAGTGCACAATATCCTGCACAGAGGGGAAACATTTCAGTGTAATCAGAACGGAAACATATACTTAAAAAAACAAAATTACATCATCAGACCAACAACACAGTTTCTGCTTAAAGTCCTCAGCTGGTCTTTGAAGTTATTTGAAAACTTTATTTAAAATATTGGGAAGAGAAGGTCTGGCATATATCATCCAGGTTTTTAGGAGGTTTTGATGATGCTTTTTAGAAAAAGGGACTTTATGTTATGCTACACAGGTAAAATCCTGTCCCTAATTAAATATTGGCTAGGCACCAAAAGTTTTAAGTACTGGCTGTTTTTCAAAGTGTAGATGACCCAGCAGTGACTTGCAGAGATCTGTGCTGGAATTGCTCTTGTACCATATTTGTTGGTGATTTTAAGGCTGAGCTGAAGATACGGTCATGACACATTGCTATCAAGTTTAGGAAAAATTAGAGGAGCACATAAAATCTAGTAAGGCTGATTCTGTGAGCAAAACAGTAGGTACAATTTAACTCATATACATACAGATTCATGTACAGTAGGAAGAAAAATCTGGTCTTTTCAGACGGTGAGGAGTCTGGACAAGCAGATTTTCTTTCAGAGGCAAAGATCTAGGAGTAGTTGCTGATAGCTGCTCAGCCTGCTTCACTCAGGCAGAGAGGTGCTAAAGTCTTGCTTTAAGTACCCAGAAAGGAAAGCTACAGTCACAGGCAGTGGAAACTTAAATATCCTTAAAATAAATGAAAGGAAATAATTCTGCAGACTTCAGTGCTACAGCATGTCATAAAGCCTAAGGTTTGCCAGATTTAAAGGATTAGATCATTCTACTACCATTAACAGCTTTACAGCAGACAAATTAAATGACCAATATGAAACATCAAAATCTGGGTTCCACTTCTGGGAAGGAAAATAAAGAAAAATATCTTCCATAACACCATACAATATGACAGGCATACTTTATTAGGCATACTTTTAGTCTGACAGAGGTTACTGTCCTCTGACACAGAGCAGTGACCTGAACTAATGAGTCTAAAATGCAACTTTTCTGTTGTTTTCTGATGCACCATCTTAGATTTCAGTATTTCTGAGAAAGAGAAAGCCTGTCTGTGGACTTCAATGGACTACATGTGTTTCCCCATCAGATATCAGTATTTTATGGATACTTTCATTCTCCTCCATGAATGAGGGTGAGGTTTCAAAACCTGGCTGAGTTCCAAAATTCAGGGAAAACCAAATAGTTTGATATTCCCCTCAAAGAAAAAAAAAATTTATATTTGGTTTCCTGTCAACTGAAATTATTGGCAGTTTGAAATGTTGTCTGTCTCCTTTGTCTCTTTGTATTATATAATGTATTGAAAATAAGAAATTACATTATATGATATTTATTATAGCAATGCTTTCCAAACTAAATGTAGCCCACTCTCTGCTAAGTGTTTCCTGTGAGATCCCAAAAGTCACGTGTGATTATTTGAGAGAAGGTCTGAAGGTCAGTCTCAGTCTCATAGTCTCAAAATTTTCCAAGACCCTGAATTATATATTAAGATGTAATAAAAAAAAATCCGGAAGTATAAAAATTGTTTTAAAATTAGACCGGAATGAAAGAAAATGAATCATTTCTACCACAAAATCAATCATTGATATAACTGCTGTATGTCATTGGGGATCTGACCACCTTTCTACTCATTTTACTCCCAATAGACTTGTCCTGAAGAAATAGGTCTTTTTCTTTGCCTTTTTTTTCCTTTTTGCTTTTATCCCTTGAGGGAGAATTATAAGACATTTCACAGTAGAATAGATTAGTGATGTAACAGCATATGTAGTACTTAGTTAACACAGGTTCATATAGACATGCGGCAATTACTAGCATTTTTCTGGTATTATGTTATAACTGCTGAAATCTGATAAAACCCTACCAAAGCCAAATCTTTAGACACCAGGTAAAATCGCTGAGAGCACCTAAGGGTGTGCTCTCATATCACATAAACATGTGATGTGTCATTTTTCAAACAGTTTGGCATTTAGCCTTTGTTTGAAGTAACTTTTAAGAACTCAGACTCGGGCTAAAATTTTCAGATGCTCCAACGTCTCTGTGTGTATTTATATATAGGTAGACAGATATGTATATGGCAAATGTACATTGAAAATATCACTGTGCATGGTTTAAAAAGGGGACTAGTGGGAGACTTATTCGTGGGATTTCAGGGCTGAAGGAATCATATCTTGAAGGAGGAATTGAAGGAAAATACTTTATGCATCGATGACGTGTATTCCAAACTTATATATGCAGTCCATTCTGTCTCTCAAGAAGTGCCATTTCCTCATGAAAACTGATAATCAAGGAAGAAGTCCACAGCAAACTTACAAGCCATTACTTACAAATGAAATGGTTAGACATGAACAACTCTTCCGTTGTTTTGTCTGCATAGGTAGGAGCACAGTGGTACTAGACACTGGGAGTTCCTAATGTCATCTTATATTAGCAGTACTCTGTTGATAACTAGGAAAATAGCAAAGTAGTGAATAAGGACTTAATTTTCACAGATTTTTTTTACTGAAAGCTTTACTATCTTGAAATTAAAATTGCTTTCTCTAGATTAACCTCTAAACACCAAGCTACTCTTGATATTCAGCTCAGTAACTAACTTGTCTTGGTGGCTAAATTAGAAAACACTGCAAATAAATCATGTACTATGTTTAGAGCACTTCCGTCTGTCATGATCAGAAATGTTGTGATAAAGGTAATTGATTAGTGCTCTTGGCCGGGTGTAATCACTCCAAGCATCAGCAGCTGCAACACCTGATGTGGCCAGTGGAAAGAAAGCCTGGATGTAATCAGCTATGATTAGGCATAGCTGGTTTTTAGGCTGTGAGGAACAATCATTGTGGAGCAGTTGGTTTGAGATCTTGGTTTGATTTTGAAATTTGCTGTGAAGCCCTCAGCATAGCTGACAAACTAGCTCATTTTCTGGGTGCGGTCCTCCAGGGCTTGGGAAGGACATCTGCAGTGTTCACAGAGACAGTTTTTTAGATTGCTGAACATTGATGAGTCGGGAAATTGTTGTGGGTAGTTCATGGCAGCTCAGAGTATACTTCTGAATGGTGCACAGTTATAGTCAAGATGGACTCATCTGCTGCTAATAAGAATGCCACAAGTATTTTTTTTCCTCTAAGATTTCCATCGGGCTGTGGGAGTCAGTGGGGCATCATTGTTTTGCTTTACTGTGCCTGCAATCCAGAGGGCTAGAATGGGCAAAAAAAAGGAGAGAGGACAAGCCCAAATCTGAGAATGCAGACAGGTAGCTAATGCAAACCCAGGTTGGTGCTAAGACAAGGAAAAGAGCCAAGACAATACAAGTATAGCTCTGGCTTCCTTCCAGAGGCTTCTGCAGAACGGGAATGTTTTTGCTGTTCACTTACACAGCTGACCTGGGCTTGTGCCAGGGGAGGGGGAAGGCCGAGAAGGGTGTGCGTGTGTTTGTCTTTCCCTCTGCCATATGAAATATGTCTACTTTCCTCCCAGTGACCACGTCTGTTTGCAAAATTACCATCTCCCCTGTGGAATGAGGCTGTCTGAACAGCAAGTTTGTAGGGAGGGGCAGCTGGACAACATTTATGTTTGTTTTGCTCTGGTTTTCATTACTGAAAGTTTTGTCTTTCAGCACCTATGAGGAAATGTGCTAAATAAGGCTTTTGCTTCTGTAATGACAATGTCTAAAATGTCCCCTTCTGATTAGCATTTGTGTTTGCTTATAGAGTATTTTTAACTTCTTCTTTTTAATAGTCTTTAGGAGGGTCTGAGCTACACTTGAGAACTAAAAGCCCTTTGAAAATGTTGTGTCATCATTCAAGTATTCCCTAATAGGTCTAATATCTGTTTAGAACAAAATGGTTTACAGTGCATTTAATAACTTCTGAAAAGTAACTGATTCGTTCTGGACTGATTTGCTGCTGTTGTACACACAAACAAGATTTATAAGAGGAGAGGTTAAATGCATGTGTATGCATGTATATAATAGGTAGATACAAATAGATATATTTCTATATTAATTTTAAAGCAGTTGTTAAGGAATAGCAAACTGAAACTGTCTAGAGGTAGCCACTTAGCACAACTTCTATAGAACTTGCTTAGCATGAGTAGCTAAATTTGCTGAAGCCTTAGGCTGCACTTAGATAAGACAATGAACTTTTACTTAGTCCAGTAAGAAAAGGGCCTCAGAGCTGGTTCCAGATGGGAAGATAAGGAAGTTACAAGCAGTCTGCATTCCTGTGTCTCACACTCGGAAAGGGAGGATGTCAAGGCTTTGAAATAAGACCAGTGCAGAGCATTAGGACCTTGAGGGGCAAAGCCTTAGCTCACTGCTGGGGCAGTGTTAATTGTTATGATTTAGAATCACCTCCTCCTCCTCCTCAGGACCTTAAGAGAAAACAGGAAGACCCAACAAAAATAAAGGTACAACTGTCAGCAGAGACTGCAAAAAAATAAAGATAAGGAGAAAAACAGCTTACCTAGGAACGATGAGATCCAATGAGGAGCAGGAGACCCCAGGCCTAAAAATTACTATTGGTCTAACTACCGCGTGAAGGGTGGGAAACTTAAGTTGAAAAAACTATAATTGCCCAGGATTTTATTTTTGTTGGGGTCCCTCTTCGGAGGCACGCAGCTCGAGCTGTAATTACTGCATGCATGTAACTAAAATTTAATTATTTAATTTGCTTTGATTTGGCTCTGAACTTTGCTTGCGGGAACCTAGGGTTGGGCCCTGTTATGGTGGCCGACAAGCCTAATTTCCATAACACGGTGAATACAGTTGGAAAAACAGTGGGTTTTTTTGACACAGTTCAGGTGTGCTGATGTTGTTGAAATTATCTTCTTCCTGCAGTGGTCTTTAAGTTCCCTCAGATTTGAGAGTTTGGCAAAAGTGGCCCTCAAATGGTGGGACAGGGGCCCAGGGAAAGGTTTGCATCTGTTCTTGTTTCAGTGAGTGCTTGCAGGTACCCATGTCACATCTGGTGCCTCCTCAAGTGGAGAAGGGATGATTTTTCCACATAGTGATTTGATGTATGCAGTTTGCAGCGACAAGGCTTTTGCTGGCATCCTGTGAAAGACCGGGCCAAATGTATGCGGTGCCTCCTCTCCCCTTTACCTGCGATGCGCATTCCTCTGAGCACCCATCACCTACGGGCTGGCTTAAGATAGCTAATGAGCTGCGTCATCCCCAAGGCAGACTTCCTCCCTCATACTGTAGGCTAGGGAAGCCCAGAAAGGTTCATGGTTGCCCAGGAATATACTGCATCAGGAAATCAGACTCAGTTAACTGTGTTGTCACTTTGTGATGGCCAAATGAGGAAAATGGATCTGTTTAAATGGTCTCTTTTGAAAGCAAATAATTCTACATGAAATCATGTTATTGCTTTTGTCCGGACCCAATCAGCTGGGCACAGCAGTGTGGCTCTGGAAGGCTGGCTTGTGACTTCTCCCTGTTACCCCCAGCAAGGACAATGACCTTCAATAGCAGTTTCCTGTAAGGGCAGTGTGTGCAGTTTGCCTCATTCTCATCCCTTTAGCTGATGGGGAGCAGTCCATCTCTGAGTGGTCTTACTACATACCCACTAAGAGCTAAAAGAAAACTAATGTTAATGACAGCAATATGTTGAATGGGTATCAAAGATGCTGTAGGTCACTTGATCAAATGCAAACTGAGCTTACTACATTGAGATGTGCCTCAAGAGTTCTGCAGAGATCCCTGTAGAGTTGTTGTTTTAGGAAGCCAGGGAGAGATGGCTTAGATGACTCACTCTACTAAAGCCGGCAAAATCTTGCTGATCAGACTCCAGTGCCGAAACTGCTCTCCATTGCTGCTCAGGTAACTAATTTGACATTCAGCACCTCTTTGAAAGAAGACAAGCTAGTAGGACGATGAACAGCACTACCAGATACGTGAAGATTACCAGGAAAATTGTTTCCATGAATATTTGGACCTCCAAGAAGGACTCTTACAGGCACACTATGTTCCATGCATTTACCTAGCTAGGAGCTATACTGGGAGGCACACCAGGATTCATCGGCTCTGTAGGGTGGTGCCCAGCTGTGTCCTGAAAGCTGTGTTCTTCTGTGAGCAAGGGCAGCTGCTTCTGCTATTAACCAGACCTTGTCATTAGTGAGCCTTTTTGTGGCTGTAACCATTAGGCATTGAGGTCTGTGACAGCAATGCTTAATTTCACGTAGGATCACTTCAGAGTTGGAAGTACAGCAGTACTGACTGGAACAGGGCTGAAACAGGTATTCCTTTGTTTCCAGAGAGGAATGTCTAATGTCATACCAGATAGTTAAAGGTGTAGAAGAAAAGGGTGGCAGGCAGGGGCAAGGGGGAGAATTGGGAGGAAGAAAAGCACTTTGAGTTTCTTCCCTGTATTACAGGCCACATTAATAAGACATCCAGCACTTGAACTCTGAGTATGTGCTCAAAATTTCCTCTCACTTCTGAATGACCTACTGCACAAACATTAACATGTTGACATGTAATAGCTACCTTCAAACAGGATATTATTCAGCACTCTAAAATAATCTAAAAACCATTTGAAGTAGCCAGGTTAATCTCCATCACCTGTGAGTGGGGGGAATAAAAAATAAATTGTTCACAGCTGATCCCTTCCCTAGCAAAGCCCCAAAGACTCTTGCAACTGTTAATGTGGCTGGAATCAATTAACTGCTGCACTGTTCTTTTAGGCTCTTAAATATTTAACTTCTAAGCTTGGACTTAGATAGGGACTGTGGCATCCTCTTCCCAGTATTATTTCAACATTTTTAAGATTTTCTGGTCCAGTGAAGACTTGTTTAGAAAATCAATCTGTTAAAGGCAGTATAGGGAAATTACCTCTATTTAAAGAAGAAGGCTTTAGTGTTTATGCTTTGTTCTGTGGATTATGATTTTGGCTTAAGTCATGCCAAGTGAGCTGATGTGAGTGATGAGATGTGGATATGTATGGAAAGCTTATTGGAAAGAAACAATTGCATCTACTTAGTTTATGAGATAAAAGCCACACAGGTTGTACTTGTACAACACCAAAATCCTTCTGACATGAAGCAACATTAATTGGACCTGTTTCAGTTAGAATGGTAGTTCTTTCTCTGTAAAGAAATGGCCAACAGAAATACCTAACTGAGCAAAAGGGCCACCTCTGGTATTCCTCCTGCATTCTCATAGGGGCCAGGTCACCCACAGCTGTATTTTTGACCTGCCAGTATTTAAGTGGCTGGTCAATTGTGTAAGCCTGTTGGAAAGAGGTGTCCTCATAACCTATTTTTCAGTTTTTCGCTGTGTGTTTGGGGGAGGTAGCAGAAAGAAATGTGTGTAGGAAAAGAGCTTCAAGAATAGGGAAGGCTGAGGAGTTGATCCCTTTGCCAAAAAGGAGTGGGAGGCAGTAGAAGTTCATGCCATTCTTTCTTTTGAGGTTTTCCCTCCTTCTTGGAGGTAACTACTCAAGCTAATGGACCTCTCTGATGTTATATGTGCTGGAAAACAGATTTACTCAACAGTTACAAGCCTTCCCTTGGCTGACAAAGCATGGGTGTGTTCACTGATAATGTAGGCTTCACGAGTGAAGACCCCTAAGAAGGTCCCCACTAGCCATCCTTTTGTTTTACGGGGAAAATAATTCACAGGCAAACCTCTTAGGCCTATTAGTCCATCACTGGCTCTTCTCCACTATTCCTGACCTCCCTGCTTCCATCTGTCCTCCAAAATGTGCTTTTGAGAGGTGAAATAGGATACTTTTGTCTGTATATTTTGCTGTCAGTGATCACAGTAACAGCTAATCCCAGAGCATTTAAAGCATGATGATGCCAGTTGTACATTTAACAGCCTTCAAAGCCACTATTAGGACGTTTCTTTTGCCAATGAAAAGAATATAAATACTTGTCAGACAGCTTTGGAATCAGGTGCGTAACGTTCTGGATCTGAAGAGAAAACGTTTCATTTTCAGCCCCGTCAGCCAACAAAGCAGTGCTGAGCTTTTCCAGTCCTTAGCATCCCAAAGGGTATTATACTGAGCTAGTGACCAGCCTTGGAGAAGGAAGGATTGAAACCCAAGAGCAGGGACTGACACTTTGCACGACCCTCGCTCAGTGGAGCAGCCAGCATGTATCAGCTCTGCCAGTAACTGCAAATGGATTCCTTTGAAGCCAGTATCATTTCATATCACATAAGATTATAACTAAACTAAACTTGAACAATTTAGGATTTTTAGAAACAGTTTGGATTTGATCTTTCACCCAATTAAACCCCATTGCTATTATGGCTGGACACACTCCAGCAGTTGTCTTAGTGAAGGTTCCTGCCTATTTTCTAATTTATTCCTAATCATCTTGGTTTCCTTAGGCTTGTTTTGGGAGAAGAAAGTAATGCTCACAGGTATCACAGCAGCTCAGCTTCTGCAGAGCTGAATCATTTCCATGGCTCCCATTACTCCTTTAGGAGGAGCAAGAAGGAGGAGAATTGCTGAGGTAGGTGGCCAAGTAGCCCACGTGCTACCTGAACAAACAGTAGATGCAGGAAGGCAAAAGAGAGGTAGCCAGCTGTAATGAACGTTGGCCTTTTATAAGGAGAGAGAATAGTGACTGGACTGAAAGGTAGGGGAAAAGCAGTGGGTTTTGTGATGGTGAGAGAAGGAGAACAGAAGTGAATGTAAATGTGGGTGGGAGTATGGGAGCTAGGGGTATGCAAGGGGAAGGAAAGGGATTGTCTATGCAGGAAAACCTGACTTTCGTTGGAGTTATTTTCACTTTCAGTAATATTAGAGCCAGGACATCTTGTTATCTGTTTTCCTCAAAATTTCAAAGCTTCCCCACTAACACTGCCCAAGAAAATCATCTCACAATGATACTAAGATTCCTTAAATAGTGACAACTCACCTGCCTCAGCTCCTACCTTTCCTTCTGCAGACTTTCAGGCAGTGTATTATACCGTAGTCATTACTGGAGAAAGACTTGCACCTTTTAAACGCATGAAATGGACACTTTTAGATTTGGTCGTTGGTTATTGATCCCCCTCCCCCCCCCCAAAATTCGTATTGTACGAATGCTTCTCTGGCATGCACTGTGGTTATGCCCATAGTATAAAACTGAAAAAGTGGTTGCTGGTCTCTCAAGATCATGGCTCAATCACTTTGCCCCAAATAGTCCCTCTTTTTCGTTGGTCTGTGCTGCCAGCTTCCACACAGGAGAAATCTCATCATCAGATAGAGCAAGTGCAGAAAGTCCTGGTAGCTCCTGTCCCGTGCTAACAGGGCATGAGTAGAGGAAGGGCACAGAGCGTTGGGCCTGTGAGCAGCTGGAGCTATAGGCAGCATAAAGACTAAGTCATACAGAGGGAATAAAGCCATATTTGCCCATACCTTGTGGTGCCATACTCAGACACAACTTAGCTAGATCATAGGCTGTGCCTGCCTGTGTTCACACAGGTTTTCCTTTGACGTCTTTCAGCACCTCAGAACTGCTGGTACTGCTTTTGCCTAGGCTTTATAAACAAAACCATGCTGTGACCTCTCCAGTTCTGGAACCTGATTAAAGTTTTTTTAAATTATATTTCTAACAGATTACTGTGGCCTTGTTTTTAGCCACGCTTCCTGAGGCTAAAAATTCTGCTTTTAGTAGGGCAGATGCCAGGACTGCAATGTCATGACCACTTGAAAGCTCACCTGTTCCTGACAGGTTCTTTTGGGTCAAATCAACTGTGAGGAGTGGGCAAGCTGGGGAGAGTAACTCTGTCTTTAATTTTCAGTCAGCTACAAAATCTCATTGCAAAGATGTGGTAACAGGGTGAGGGCAATAAAGGAGGGATTTCCTGTTTTTCTCTCTCTTTTTTTTTTTTTTTTCCTAGTTCCAGACGCCATGTAACTGGCAGTTCCAGGTACTGTTTACAGTGACTGCTTAGACTGACAGCTGTGGTGCCCCTATGGTAAGGCACAGCAAATGTGTCTAATCGAATAGCCTTTACGTCTCCTCCAGGAGGGTGACCACAAATGCTAGAGCTTCTTTTTAAGCATAGAATACTAAGAAGTGGATGGCTTTTTTTGCATACTCTGTAGCAGGCATTACCGGTTAGCAGCCATTTTACAAGACTTGTTTTGAGGGTTTTTCCATTATTTCAACATATCTATCCTATGTAATTTAAGAGGAGAACATAATGGAATTGACTTTCTAGCATATTTTAGGTTGAGAAACCCAGTGGATAAAAGAAGCATATATATACATGCTTGTACCTGGAAGCCAGTTGTCAGGTGGGTCTGGTTAATGACGAAACCCAATAAAAAGATAGGGACAGAGATATGTTGTGAACAACATCTTTTTTCCATCATCTGACTGGAGTTCACTTTTTCTGATCCAGATCGGTTCGTTGATAAGGTCACTTCACATATTAAAAGGCCTGAGTTTGTGTGAATTTTGGGAGGACAGCACTGACAGATGTTACAGATTTTAAACACAGTCATGCCTTTAGGCAACAAACTGAAAATTTTATTCAGGGAAAACTCAAACAATGATAGGCGTGGTATGCAACCAGTATTGTGAGGATGCTGGAATTCATTCAAATGCCCAAGAGGCAATGAAACTTGCTTAAATGAATAAAATGAGCTTTCTGTTAAAAGAATACACAAGATGTTTCTGAATGTTGCTGCTAAGGTCAGGGAGTCAGTGAACACCTGACTGTTCGATATAAGGTCAAGAAAGAAAGAAGAGGGGTGATAAGACAAGAAAAACTGGGTATGTGGTTGCTTTGTTTAACCCCTGGCATGCAAAATCAGATGTGTATAATTCTGAAGAAGCTTTCAAGGGAAGAATCCCATGTGTGACCTTGTTTCCCCCTTAGTGACAATCACAGAACTCTGCTCCTGCAGTCCACTTAAAAGGTGGGAAAGGCTTGTTCTTCTAAGAGCCCAGGACATAGGGGTTTTTTTGTTCATTGGCTTTTTTTGTTTGTTTGTTTCAAAATAATAGAAACGGTATGTTTTACTCCCTGAGGGATGAGGTGTTTGTACAAGCACCTCTCTACATTGTTGGGTGGTAGGGTGGTGAGGGAGCTGAGGTCATGTTCTCATGGTTAAAACAGGAATTTAATCTCATGTGGAGCTAGAAACATGCATTTTACCTTCCATAGTTCTTTGGGCTTAAAATTAAGCATGGCCTGCAATTTCCGATTTATGACCATGTTCCAGTAAACAGTTTGCATTATTTAACTCTGAAAAGCAGATCTGAACAAGAACATTAAAAGAGAGAAGAGGGGGGCTCTTAGTTCTTATTGCAGTGCTAGATTTCATTAAAATATCACAGTTAGAGCTGTGATGCCAAGAATAATAAAATAGTTAAGCAAATAGAAGAAAAAAGTGCATGCCAGCACAGTCCATCCTGGGGATATATATATATTTAATTCTATATCTGACCTTTTACAAATTCAATAATTTGCTCATCCAGACACTTCCCAAAGGCCAAGATTTCCAAAAAGCTAAAGCCACAAGTCTCTCTAAGTTACTGCTGCTGACCCTGTCTCTGTTATGGGAAAAAAATAATCAATAGACAAACACCTACAGAGCAAGCTCCATAAGCTGAGAGGAAAGGCTTTATTAAGTCAAAGCCCCTCTTGCATGAGCATGTATTCTGGGGGGACTTTTTAATTTTATATTTGGACTGATACTATCATAACCAGCAGGTCTGCTCCCTAGACTCACCCCTGTAAGGCCAAGATTTAAAAAACTGAAATGAAATTGAGCATACCATTCTTGACACAAAGTGCCCCTGTTTTCCTTCTGGTCCTTTGCAGTTACGTTGATGAGACTTAGCTATGATTGATAGGCTACAGGTTGCTTCCCATAGTCTGAGGGCAGTTAAGTCAATTAGTGATGTAATGGAGCTTGAATGGAAGAGTCAGTCTTTCAAGTTCAAGCTTGGTAGCACTGAACACTTTCATTTCCTCCTTCCAAACGTAAGATCACTGCTCAAAAACCCTTTGTGGTAAATTCATCATCCTTTTCTATGTGATTCCACTAAAAAGTCTATCACCAAGTTAATACACAAGGGATGTGATTCATCTACATAATTTGTGTGCCTGAAAGAAGTCATTTTCATAGGAGTACCAGAGGCAAATATAGGCTGCCTCACCTTTAAAGCCTATGTTTTCTAATTTGAAGATAAGGGGAAAAAAGCACTTTGTGGCAGTTCATGCTTTAAAGCTAGTACTTCAAAGGACAGAAACAAACCTTTGGTGTCACAAGTCCCTCAGGACTCTTCTCCCCTTGTCTAACACTCTGTGTTTATTCTTGAAATACATTTTACTTTATATGTATAAATATATATAAAATTTAAATTTATATACATATTTGCACCAAAGGATGCTTAAAGGAGTAAGGTCTGTGGACTTCAGATAATGAAACTATAAAGAGGCCAGAACCCCTAGAATTCATGTTATCACTGCCTCAAAGTCAAAAATACATAAAAGAAAACAAACCAAAAATGCTGCAGATTTCATTTAGTCTTGGCTCAGAACTAGCTCTAGAGCTTTTCAAAGGCTACTAGTACTAAAAGGTTTATGTAACTTTCTTCTTCTGGTAGGTTCTGATGTTGTAATGGTTTTATCCGAAGAGGTAAATGTAAAGGCCCTCTACCACCCTCATCCTTTTGGGAAAAAAACATCGCTACAACCTGAACTTCCAGAATCATATTGTTATCTAATACTAGGCTTTTTCAAATGAGCTGAGTGCATCCGTGGAGCTTTGAAGACTGCACAAATGTCAATGAAGTAGCAAAGTGACCCTTCATCCCAAGCAGCACCAGACCAGCACTGCAGTGGGCATGGGATAGGACCGTGTCACCACGCAAGGCTGCTGCTGCTGTTCTGTGCAGGCAGCTTTTCATGCAGAAGGCATAGCATAGAGGTACGGATGCGCTGGCCTTAACTTAGCCAGCTTAGTGTTGCAGCAATCTCATCATGCGAGCCTTGGCTGCACAAGCTGCATGTGGAAGCAGGCAGGTTGGGTGTGATGCCTGAGCTGGCTTGCTTGCCTGTGACCCATGTAAGCTGCAGGCTCAGCATTCCTGCAGCAGACAAAGCTTAAAGTCACTGTACCTGCTCCTAATGAATGTAGGCTTTATCTGCACTTGGCAGGTTTCTTCAAGCTCTGCTGGTTAGACTAATAAAAGATATTATCTCTCCCTATGAGCTTTGACTTGCTTAGGTTATCACCGTTCTGCCACTTGGAGGCCGCACAAAGTAACTCCTTGGGACTGGGTAAGGCTCCAGTGACAGCAGAGGGAAAAACACGAGAATAATGCTCATAAACCTATACAAGATTTAAGGCCACTGAGTGGGTAGTTGACACCACGTTGCAGTCCCTGATTTTGTTTGTTCTGTTTTTGTTTAGTGACACCGTGGATTGCTGGAGATTTCCCACCAGAGAACTCTGTGGGCATCACTCTACGCGGTGTTTCTTTCTTGCAGGTGCACCATGTCTTGTTTTGTGCAGAGGCAGCATTTTCTTTTCTAAACACCTGCCTACCCTTGCTGGACTTCGAAGCCAGCCAGTCATCTTCAGGCAGTGTTGGCATGATCTCTTGAAGGCACTTGCTGTGGACTGAGTGGGATTTTAAAAACTATAGTATTCCTTGCATGGGATTTTGCCTCTCTCCACTTCTTACTTGCTAAATCATAACAAATTGAGGTGTATGTTTCTTATTCTTTACTGGCTCAGTTGTATTTTTAACAGTTATTTATTTTTAATACAAACAAATGAAGCAACCTGCCTTGCCTTTTCATATCGCGAAGCTCTTCCATGTTAGCAAAACATTGCAGCAGCCTAAGAAAACATAGAGTGTGGCCATTTCTGCAGTGACCCAAAAAACTCGCTCGTGTGCTCTGGCCCAGCCATGAGAGTTTGCTGCTTTTGGCTATGAGTAGTGGATTGTTTTATGGTAGTTAACTATTGTATTCCATATACACGCATTATCCACATTCTCTGCCAAGGGGGTTTCCTCTTGCAAAACTTCCTTCATCGTTTTCCCACCTCTTGTCCATATTTTTTTGTTTCCTCTTATCCAGAACCATTATCCGGTGTTTTAAAAAGCAAAACATTCCCTAGCTTTTAATCTTTTCTCTTTCTTTTTCCCTCCTGGTGCACCTCTTCTGGATTTAATATTTTTAAGTCCTGATTTCCTATATTTTCTTTCTCCTCTTTCATTTCTCAAATACCCATGGATCATGTCTCTTCCAGATTCCATGTGCTATTCATGCTATTTTTTTACCTCACTACCTTTTTTTACCTTGCAGTTTCCCCTTTCTGTCTTTCTCCACCTTATCTTTAGTGAGAAGCTGTGGTTTGCAAGACTTACTGTAAAGATGCAGCTAAATGCCCAGTGTTATCTGACCAAGAAATGGTTGGATTTCCAGGCATGTTCCTTCATTAGACAGTATGTCTCAATATTCTGATAAAAGTCCATATAGTGCAATGTGTCATATAAATGGCATCCTGCATTTCCATTCTGTGCCAATATTTGATGTCCATTAAAAGAAAACACACACACACACACACACACACACACAAAAAGGAAATCAAAGCCAGCTCTCAGTAAATTCAATGCAAGTTAACAGTAGTCAAACCTCATACAGTACAACAA
Organism: Dromaius novaehollandiae; assembly: GCF_036370855.1. Classification (NCBI taxonomy): domain Eukaryota; kingdom Metazoa; phylum Chordata; class Aves; order Casuariiformes; family Dromaiidae; genus Dromaius; species Dromaius novaehollandiae. The sequence continues at coordinate 68,364,373 of NC_088099.1, read as the reverse complement.
CTTGTAATATCTGGGTTTAGGATATGGAGTTTTTTTGCAGGAGTGCTTTCCTTTTGTATTAAGGTAGGCAGTAAAATGGAAGATGGTGGATAAAATCATTTACCCTTTTAGTGTGAGCTACAGAGGTCTAAGTCATGTTCAGTGTTTAGAGTACTCTGCACTGGGAAGGAGGTGAGAGGGCTGTCCATACTGGACGGGGAGTTGCTTGTGGAGTGGTATGCTTTCTTGGGGTGTTCTTTAATGAGGTTTCTCTGATGTCTCTCCAGTCCTTTTCATTTCATTAAATTTGTTGATAAAGTTCTTTGAGCTACCAAAACAAACCCCATGGTCTATGTTTAATAAGTAAGGGTGGGAGGAAGAAGAGGAGGGAAGGAAGTAGTCATCACAAATACGTTTCAAATTTGTCCTTTAGTAAGCAAAATATTTTGAAAGGTTTGCAATAAATGTGCAGGCTGAAATGTCAAACTCACTCATTAAAAAAACTGAAATATTTTGAAAAACATTTATGAGCTTGACTTTGTAAGTGGTGGGAAAGCTAAACAATCCCGTACCAGGTTGCAATTGATTGCAGAGCAGTGGGGTTACAGAATGTGTAAATATATACCTGTAGGAATGATATGGACATTGTGCTTACTGGAACTGTTTTACTAATAAATTCTGGGCAGAAAAAAGATTGTTTTGTAACGTGCAAGCCCTCTGCAGCTTTGGTTAAGCAATAAGCACATACAGCAAGGAAAGGAATGAGCAGAATCTGTGGAGCTGAGTCCTAGCTACCTTGCGTCCTGTGCTATTTGCACCGGTGCTAAATCAGAATGGAAATATCACTGTTTGGACTGTTGTGTCCACTTGGCAGAACTACAGCAAGGGACACGGTGCAAGACAGCAGCATTTTCTCCAGCAGGATATTTAGGCTCATTCCACTTTGCCTGTGAGCTGTGCTGAATCTTGGGACTGGACTCCTGGATTCTGCGGCCCTTTTTCCAGAGAGGGGAGGTGCCCTAAGAAATAAAAATACAGTTCCCTGATTCCCCTAAATTGGTTAGTTTTGCCCCATTCAGTTACAGGGACCAAGGGAAGGCAAGGTGAAGTGGCCTTTTTTTGTTCGTGCTGCATATCCCAACATGACCTGCAAGGAGATCAAAGGCCCCTACCTTCCCAAGAGCAAAACTTTTGCTGGCTTTAATGGCAGAAAGGGCAGAGGAGAGGCCACCATTCATGGGGCATTGCACTCACCTCCATGAGACCTTGGGTCAGCACAGAAATTTGCAAAACAGGGTTAAAAGTCAGTGTGTACTCACCTTGGTGCTGTGGGGCTTATATTTGGTGGGAGTGACAGTGGGTATATATAGTAAGTTTGCTTGCCAGGTTTCTAAAAATCTTGTAAAAATTCAAGGCTGGTGGGCTTCCCTCCAAAATGTATTTCACGTAGCTCAGGACACAATTTACATTTATTGATGGGCTCTTCTCAGGGCAGCTGAGTAGGATCTGGAAATGACTTACAAGGACAAGAGCAGTTTTTTCTAGGCAGTGTCCAGTTCACTTGCAAGGCAGCAAGAGGAGACATGAACAGCAGCTGTCTGAGTGTCCCTGTCCAGTCCCAAATGACCATGCGGTTAGCCGCTGCTTCTGTCACTGCCATTCCTTCTGCCTTCATCAGCCCAGAGTCCAATGGAAAAATAATTTAATATAAATTTTAGAGGAACATGCAGTTAATCAAAACACAGCATACTGCCAGGGCAATCTCCCCAGAACCAGGCTATAACACACCGTGGCACTTTCAATTCTGATGCTTCGCTCCCTTGACAGAGACATTAGCAAAAAGAGGAAATGGGCTATTACTGAGACAAAGGCTTTGACAGCCCAGGGAAAATGGCCTGTTAACTCATCATCCGTGTAGTCTTCAGCAGCCGTCTGAGTTAGCCTGGTAATAACTGTGCTCCCTGCTCTACAACTCACTCAAAATCTGCCTGGTTGTTGCATGGTTTTGTCTTCTGGGGAACGTGGCATGGCTTTTTATGCATCTGATACCTGCCCCGCATAGGTGGGCATACCAACAAGTAGCATAACCCACACAAGCTATTAAAAGATCATCTTCATTCTGCTTTGGTTCAGAGCTCAGACCCTCTAGGTTATAGCCACTGATGTAGGTATGAAGCAAACAAAGAGTTATTATTGTATTTAATAGATAGGGCGTTGCTTTATTTGAAGGGTGAATCAGCTCTTGCAGGTGTAGAAGCAGCACTGTCTATTTTTATTGGAGGCAAATGCTGGAGTGTGTTTGTTTGAATTGAAAAAAGCTACAAGAATCAGGAGAATTAGCTACATTAACAAAGATCATTTGGTAAATTGGATATATTTTAGTTATTTTAAGAGCCAATTCAGACTGCTACAAAGAAGGACCAGTTTTCTCTGGGGCTCTAAGAAAGCTCTAGATGTATGGTTATTTCTGAGTCTGTTTCTCCATGTTTGAGATGTGCTAATGATCTGTGCTTCAGAAACTGCTGTGTTTGTTCCCTGGTGTTTCCATGCCTTGGATCCTGTGCTGTTCCCAGGCTATCGATAGCACTGAGGTAGCACCATTTAGCTAAAGGTGCACGGTGCTTTGTCTGTCTGTCCATGATCTCTCTGTCAAACCACTGTCATTAGACTAGTCAAAAGATGAACATTACACTTTTGGACCGAGACCATCACCGTATGAAGATATAGCATTTTCTATAACAACAGATGGCATAAATGGAAAAAGTAGACAAGCCTTGGGATCTTTATCAAGTCTGACAAGCAACAGCAAAACCAAAAGGTTTATAAGTTCATTGGAGGATTTCCCTCTACCCAGTCTTTTTCAGTGATTTTTCTGGAAAACAGTAAATGAAAGCAATGGGAAGTTCTCTCATTTTTTCTTTTCTCTTTGTAATTGAAGTTGGCTTGATTAAATCCCTCCAAGTCAAGGCTGCTGGCCAGGGCCACTTCCCCCACCTTTATATTCCCACTCCCTCTGCTGTGCTGTGACTAGTGCATACATGGCCGCCTTGTGATGAACCAGGGTTCAGGGGGCTGACCTGCCTCAGAATGAACCACGTTTGGCCTTCATCTGCTTGTCTCTGGTCCTGGAATAGCCCCTCTCTCATTCTAGCAGAAGTATTTCTGGGGCCATTCGGGGAAGCAAGTTGGGAAACTGATCCCGCTGAAAAATAACCAGGAAAACATCATGTATTTTTCTCCCAGCTGAACCAGTTTCCTAATCTGATTTGCCAGGCTGCTACAGAAATACTATTACTGGCAAAACACAGTGCAGGGGCAGGAATGAGATCAGTGAAGAAAAGAACAAAGTGAACCTGAAGAAACATGGGTTGAGCTATGTCCTTGGAGCTGGAAGTAGATCTAGGCTAGGAGAGAAAATAGAATGGTGCAGCAGCTCTGTCGCATCCCTGGGACGGGGGAGGAGCTTGGTGAGGAGAGGCAGATCTCCATGGGACACCTAAAAATAGTTGCACACTTGGATGCAAGGTTCTCAGGGCAGCTCTGAATACAAACAGAGGCCATGATCTGAATTAGGATCTTGAGGCCATGCCATGGCTCCTGCTTCAACCAGAGAAACACTTTTCTGCTGGTTTTTGGGTGTGAGGCCAATAGCGGCACGCAGCCCCACAGCTGCAAGGTGGCCGGGTCCTGGCACCTCCTGTGGTGGCCAGTGCCAGTCACAGCTGCCAGGCTAGGGGGCTGGCTGCTTTCACCCACTGGAGGGAGGAATGTCCTCACTTAGTTCTAGGGAGGAGCATGTTTCTGGCATACAGGTCTAACGAGGTGCTGCCACCTCTCTGCCATCCCCCAGTGTTTTCTGGGGCCGCACAGGGTGGCAGGTGCCAGGCACCAGGTTCCCTCTTGCCATCGGTGCCCAAAAGCCCCAGAGCTGTCCACCAACCCTTGGGAGGAGCTTGTGCTTGCAGTGTTTCTGAAAGAGGAGCAGAGCGGCTCCAAACTGAGTCTTGCCAGTGTTGTCATCTGATTATAGCCCTGCTCCAGCTCGGCACAGCTCCAGTGGAAGCAACATCTGACCTAAAAATCAGAAAGCTCCCGCTCTACACTTTGTAAAGAAAAAAACAAAAGGAAGGGACCTAAGACTCGGCTTTTAATTTACACTCCCAAGAAGAAGAAGAAGATTAACTCAGAGATAAATTACATTAACAATTGCACAGTTACATGAATAGACAAAGCATAGGCCCATCAGACATATCAAAACATGAGTGTTTGTCTGCAGAGAGTGGAAAGTGTGTCAGGATCTCACAGGAAATCAGTCTATGACAGAGTATTTTCCCAGACCTGTAAAATTCAAGAGATAACTAACAGGTTTTTTTTATTGCTTTATCTTGTGCTTACTTATACCAGCAAAATAAAATCTGGCTCAGGCAATACTGTCCATTCATGAATGTACCTACAGCCATCAGTAGAGTAACGAAGACTGGTAGAAAAACTTCCCCTTTCTGGAATGTGTGCTTCAACTGGCCACAAAGTACTTAACCATGTTGACACTCAGGTGGTCACAATGAAGCTTCAGAGTGAAAGTCTTATGGAGACAAATGAACATTTATGATTCACAAATGTTATTTCAAGATATGACAGTTGCTGTTGTTTTCAGACATCAAAAGTCCTTAAATTCTGGAAGAGAAATGATAGTGTCAAATGTAAAAAAAAAAAAAAAAAAAAAAAAAAAAAAAAAAAAGTCTACCTAGGAGCTTTATTTTACCCTGGATGAAAGTTTTGGGCAGCTATAACAAAGCAAGTATATTTTCTGCTCTTTCATGCTGGCACTATCTCCCCCATTTTGCTTCTGTAACTTTCAAGCTAAAACGTCGTCTGTGACATTGTGTCTTATTCTGTGGCTGCTCCAGGTTGCTACTGAATTGCATAGCTGCCTAATTCTGGTTAGTGATCCTGTGAAGTGTGGAGCATGTGGGAACACAGTCAAGCTTTCATCTTTTTTTTTTTTTTTTTTTGCATTGCTTATAATCTTTCCTTTATAAAAACTAATTTACAAGTTAGTCATACAAAACCTAAACCTACGTATAACTGTTGAAAGGAGCTGCCTTGACGGCAGCCGAGAGAGATTGTTCTGTCCTGCTGACTCATGGTTACTCACTGATGCAGGAGGGTGTGAAGCTCTCAGAGAAAAGGGCTGGCTTCTACCAGCTGGCTGCTACCTCCACTCTGACATCCTCTCACCGAAGGTGTCAAGTTTTTAATTCCAGGTTTGCAGAGGAAAGTTAGACTCCTAACCACTGTTAAACCAGTAAATATGATGTGAATACTGCCATGAGGCAATGGGCAAGTATCTCTGCTTAGGATAGTTTTCCAACTAGGAAAGTGGTATGCAGAATTGCCAGAGCTAGGATCCACAAGAAATGTTGCTTTGAGGTATACCAGGAAAACCTTTGCTGAGCAGGTAGCCTTTTTTTGCCTATCTGAGGATTAGCAATTAAGGTGTATTTTGTTTTGGTTTGTCTTTTTCCGGATACACCACTTTTTGTACAGTTGATGCACCCACAAGAGATTGTGGGCTGATAGTTGAAGAACCTGCATTTACATGACTATTGAAATTACTTATTCAACGGGAAGACAGCCTAACATTTCATTATTGTTTAAATTTTAATTTGGTGAAAATGTAACCTCCGGAAAACATTGTTCACATTTATAATTAATAAGTTCTTATACAGTGTAGCTTACATTTTGATATACTTTCATCCAACACTGTGAGGAAGTGTTTCATGCTATCTTTTTCTGAATTTATAACAAATGAAAATGGCCTGCTTTGTTTTGTGCAAGGAGGTTCATTTGCAGGGAGATGCAGGGCTAGTTTGCTGTTTGCTGTCTAATACAATTTAGAAATAACAGTACAGGGTTCCCTTTTTCTCATGACAGTGATTCTCCCGCCAGAATGAGGTTCTGGCAGTCTGCTCTCGTACAAAGTAGACTCAAATGTAATTATGCTGCTATGACAACTTAGTCTTACAGCGCTCACAATCCTTTTTCTTCTATTCTTTGTAGTGCAGCTATGGGTAGAAACCGATTCTGTTTTTCTTCTTCCAGGATAAATAGGAACCCACGTCAATGAAGTCTAAGAGGTACTTGTATAAGATCAGGATCAGCCCCAATATATTTACCATTTCTTTTTTTTTTTAAATGGCAGGGGTTGGGGGGGAATAAAGCAAGAAAAAATGTAAGGTGCTTGACCTGCCCTCACTTAACATGGTGAGACCACTGTATCCAACATCTGTGTGTGAAGGGAAGCCTTCTCTGTTTGCATCTTCACTCTCACATAGGAAGAGAGCAGCCACATCCACATCACTCCCCGGTCCTGTCTTCACCAAGGTATAAACCATGTCACTTCTTGTGAGCCCCTTCATGCAGTTTTTAGGCATTGCAAAGGGATCCTGTGCATGTTCTCACCCAGGCTGCTCCTGGGCTTCAGGTAGTTTATGGTGCAAGAGAGAATTGTTGCTATTTGGTGAGGACTCCTTTTAAAAATACATATATATATATATATATATGAAAACTCTTTTTTGGCCACTGCGTCCTGTTTGGTGAAGGAAGGCAGGCTAGGGGAATGGGCTACATATCAGGAGAGCAAGTACGGGGAAGCTAGCCTGAAGGAATGCACTGTTCACTCAGGTTCCTAGAGGGATCAGCTGCTCTGGTGGAAGATTACTATGGGAAATTTTTGATAGTTGAATATTTTATAGAGAATGAGCATCCGCTTTCCATTCCCTGCTTCCTGTGTCTACTCAGTGTATGGGGTCTGAGCCTGCTGTCTCCTTCTGTGAAAGCTGATGTGAGCTCTGCTGGACCTATTCCAACAGGTTTTAGCTTCCTTTCAGAGCTTCCCCTCCAGCCTTTGAGGTAGACAGCAGAAAGGAGAAAGTCTCTTTGAGGGTCACTTCAACATTCAGAACCTGACGCAGGCACATTAATGCCGAATGCCTCGGGCCAGCCCTGAGGTGACATGTGGTTTCATGATCAAGACGTCTCCATTAATTGCTGCCAAAAAGCCAGAGGTTTTCTGTGAGTTTATCTTTGATGAGTTATGTTCAGCAAAGAATTTTAAGTGTAGCTGCTGTAACTTAATTCATGGTGACACCCAGGGAGCAGTGGAGAGATGCCAGAGGTGTGATAGAGAATGTCTTAGTTTTGTGTGGCTTCCTGAAGTTCCCCAAAACATTCTGAAAAGTGTCCAGCCATGTTTTTTTCTTTTTATTGAAGGCAAGAAATATTCACTTTCCAGCTGTGAAAGCAACTGTATAGGCCAGAACAGAAGATGTTTGTGGTTAAAGGCACACAGGCCTAGATGAAATATTTTGATCTTTTTTATCCCTGAATTCTCCAGCGAGCTGGCAGCAGATCACAAAAGGAGAACTCCAGAGCTTCTACCTGATTTCTTAATTCTGATTCATGCCCTGAAAGTTGTAAGTACTTCTGCTAGTGTCACTTGCTCTCTGTCGCTTAGGCCAACACCTGAAGTCTCAAAAAGACTTTTCATAGTCAGGCTGGCCGAGGCAGCTACCAGTCCCAGCAAGGGCAGGAGAGGGAGTTTTTGCAATCCCCTACTTGTGTCACCACTGCCAAAACGGGCTTTCATTTGGAGCCATAGCAATGTCCCACATTTTACCTGCTCCAGAGCCCACGATGCCACGCAGTCCCCAGCCCCAGAGTCGGAGCAGGTGGGCTTTACAGGCGGCTGGACAGTTGCAACAAGGGCTGAAAGGTGAGCTGAGGAACAGCGAGAGTTAATGGTGAAGGAATCGAGGGGCTGTGCGATCTCCGGGGATTGCCACCTTAAAACATTCATTTTAATCCTCCAAACCGCTGGAGCAGAGGTGGGGCCTCGTTTCCTGGTTTAAGGAACTGTGGCAGCCGTGGTGGGTCTGGACCTCTTTTGGCAGGCAGCTCTCCCTGTTGCTGAGTGCTTGAATTTTGGGTGCTATGACTGCTCTTCCTCCTTCCCTGCCTCCTGCCCTGGCTTCATGCTTGAGCAGGATTCGTCAAAGTGCGTGCCAACGGCATCCAAGGATGGCCTGAAGCCGTTGATGTTTGGTAGTAGTGGACACAGAAAAGCTGTGCGGAGCTCTTGCATTTTCGCTCATGGGTGGCTCCCCCGCTTGTCATACTGTCTAGACTTCTCATGTTGCAGACTAGGAATTTATATGGGACTCTCACAAAAGCCGAGACAGATCCCAGACAACGTAATATTGGTTGTGGGACTGGTGTGTAGCTGAGTGGGATGAAATCGGAGGGAGAACACACAATGCTTTCTATGCTTCCACTGACCTGGTGGTAAAACTGTGTTGTCAGCAGACAGCCTTCCCGTTGTAAGGGTTGTTCCTGGGGAAAAGTCTTAATGCATCTGCATATGTATGACAACTGTTGTCCTCTAGGCAATCAGAGTGTTCCTGGACTGATTTTATATCTCATCTGTACTTCACCCAGCCTCTCTTCCCTATTGCACATACTTCTCTCTACACCTCCATATTCCCAAAACATTTCCTGCCAAGAACCAAAGGTGGCTTTACCTCCCATTCAGTCTGGCCTCAGCTCTCGGTAAGTGTGCACCCCTGTGTGCCCCCACCCTCGGTGGCAGGTCTCTGTCTGCTCTGCTGCATGCTGCCAGCGGTCCTGCACATCAGCCCTCTGCAAGGTCTGACTGAGCCTGCTCACCTGCCTGAGCCTTGCCTCAGAAGTAAAAAGCCGGCTCTTGCTTCTGTCCAAGAGGAAATAGCTGGGCATGTTTGATTCTTACTAAAAGTAAGCCATATTCACAAGAAGAAAAGACATGTGAAAGCTTCCTATTCTCACAGGGTCTATTCTTCCACAGTAAACTGCCTTGTGCCATCAATCATATCTCTGCAAAGAGTGCAGCAGAGTGCCCAAAGCCATGGCTTGCATTTGCTTTGTGAGGCTGCTGATGACTATGGGATCAAAATGAACTAGGTCCTCCCTGAGGAGATAACACCATTTTATTCTGAGAGGCAGGTCATAATATAGGAAATAGGTGTGCATTTGCCTTTCTTGTGAGCACTTCACATTTTTTCTCTCTTGTTTTCTTATGGAAGCTAAGTCAGGAGTTATTCGGATCAACTGAATGCTGGACAAGGAGACAAATATTCTGTTTTGGGGGTTTCATAAGAGAAGAAATGGAAATCACACTTGTCTTTCCCTCTCTGTAATTCACATGAATAACATCACAGTCTCTTGAGAAAAGTGGTGGCTTTCTTCCAGATGATGGATGCTTTTTTTAGAAAGTTTCAGAATCGTTAGATGCTCAAACTCAATCTTAATAATAGCAATTTGTTATCGATAAGTTAGAAGGTGGGTATACTTTGAGTGATTTGGCATCATAAAAAGACCTTGCGACTTCTTGGGATTCTTGTTTCATGTCCTTTGTTGGCTCGTACAGAAATTGGGCTAACATTCTTTTCGCGGTTTTGGTTCCGTATTAGAGTTCTATGGCTCTGTATTTCACAGATAGCAATAAAACTGCATACTGCAGTGATGGGAGCCATATAAGTACCTAGCTCGATGATAAAAATATTGTTACAGAGTCCTTCAGGGTGTGCTTTGCGAGAGAAGACACTTAATCTAAAGAATAAGGGATTGTTAACTTTTACTATATAGCATATGCAATACCAGAATTTATTAGTCTATTGTTCGGTACAGTATCTGATGCGCTGTTTAGGTATTTTTTTTAAATCCATGAGATAAAAACAGTTCCCAAACCTCCTGCCTCAGTTTTCCTTTTTGCAATATGTCAAGGCTGGTGATACTAAGTGAAAATGCAGTAAATTAAAAGCCAGCATACGTACATAGCACCCAGGCAGAACTTGATTCATGTAAGTAATTGGAAGGGTCTGGGTTTTTCCAGATCAATAGAAGATTGATTCCTAGTTTAGATATGAAAGTGTAACTGCATACAGTGAACACTGCTTACAACACTATGCAATTATCGCATTTGGGAATGTGTAAGAGAGTCCAGCCACATTTATATATGCACTGTGGCACTCTTCAGGCAGTTTGTAACAAACAGTTAATAATAAAACCCACCAAACTTGTCACCAACAAAATAAACTGCATGAAGGATCAACACACTCCCTTTTTGTGTTTACAGAGGCCCTCAACTGTGCTAGGGCTCATAATTGCCAGGTGTGGTCAATATAGTGGAGAGCTTACAGCTGGGTATACAGTGCAATGAAGAGGGGTAACAAATAGAAAGGAAAAAAACATAAGGGTGAGAAGAAGCTGTTACCCTGCTAAGATGATTCAGCAACGCAGTCTCAGAGATCTGTACGTTATTTGTTGTTGTATTTAATGGTAATTAGTATAAAGTGTTGCCAATTCATGCTTTTTTTTTTTATCCAACACATTGTTGTATTTTTGCATTTACATTTTGTTTCTTGTTTTAACTGAATATAAAATCACAGGTTCAGCTTGTGGCTGCTTTCAGCACCCTGGGAGGGGAGAGAGCCGCTTCTGTACCTTTCTGCAGTCAGAGGGAAAAGCAGTCGTTCTTTATTACAAAATCTGCATCAGTGGCAGGTTTTAAAGACTTCCTTGCTTGATGCCTGAATTCATTTTTTAAAAAGTTTGAAGTGCCAGCTCTTCTGCAAAACAAGCTGCTTATCCCTCAATTGCAGGAACTTCTAACAGTTTGCTGACAGCATCTAGACAGCCTCAGCTGAAATAGCTTGAGATGGTGATAGCTTCTCCCGGCAAGTGAGGGAGATTGAGAGCAATATCCTACAGTGACAAAGATCATTACATTTAAGTCCCTTTCTGATATAGATCTCTACATGTCTTAAGGCATGATCACTACTTCTCACGTTTTTTTCCTCCTTGCAGTAAGCGTCCGTCGTTGGGGTGCAGATCCACCACAGGAGCAGTTTGTCCCTCTGTGCTCGCTTGGCGCTAGAGCCGGGGGGCAGCCTGTGCTCCGCAGCAGGGCTTACACATGGCTGTTTGTTGCTCTGCAGTGCTTCGTCATGGTTTGCAAAGCCAAAGTGGCTACTTCACCCATTTCAGGATCTGACATTAATTTGTCTCTGCCTCACGACTCCAGAGCACAGTGCCTTTATGCTTTGTTAAGTCTGCAGACAACAGGCACTGAGATGCATTTTAATTATTTTCATCCGAGTATGTGCAGCATAGAGGGACAGTGTGTGGATGTACATCAGGGTGAGAATTTCTGTTTGTTTTCCCATCTCTGAATGAACAAGTGTTTTTTGCCCAGCAGCTGTAGGCTTAGAAACTCGCACTCACAGATATTTGTCTTTCTCCCTTGACTCCTCTTTTATCTATTTGCATACCTTAGAGATATACTTCCATTCTTTGTGGTATGCAGAAGCTTGAAATTAGATATATGTTGAAGTACCCTGTTTGCTAGGAGAAAGCCACTGCGGAGTAGTTAGTTAGGGAGCTAATCTCTGTGATTGCAGCGTGCGCTAAGAGGCTAAATACCTTGGGGAATATGAACCCTGGTGACAGCTGCAACACTAGTACGAGGGACTCCAGCATCTCAGTCTGATGCACTGGCATTGCCATGTCTGCAGCAGCACACGGTGATCACACCAGTGCCCTAGGACAGACACATCTTCAGCGCACCTAGGTCCATCAGTGCCCAGTTTCTACTGAAATGAGCAGTCTACGTATGTCAGTAGATCTGGGCAAGGAGTTTTTTATTGAGGAAAGGGGTTTTGAGGGGCAACTTTTAGATATTGAGCTCCACATATTAGGAGTGAGCAGTGCCTGAACTGACATAATACAGTTTCAAGCATCTGCTGTTGGTAAATGCTCAGGTCCTTTGCTATCTTACCCTCCTTGCAGTGGCTCAATGCAATGTGCATGTACAAGCAGTGGGTATTGTACAAGCATTGCAGGCTCATGGCAAGCTTTTTGTCTCCTTTTTAACACAGTGCAAGCAGCATCTTAATACTGTATGTCTAAGGAAAGGAAAGCTCCTTTCCAATAACTAGGTCTATCTCAGTATGTTGCCTGTGCAGGTCGCTATTTTTAGGAACTGTGTTTTCCATCTGGCTCATGGGGAAGGTTGCCTTACACCTGCAGGTGCAACCTATATAGGCATCTTCATACAGCTCCTGAAAATTTTAGGTAGCAGACAGACCAAGGACACCTCTGACTGTAGAAAATAATTCTCAAAAGGAATGAAAACACATCTTTTGTTTTCTGGGCTTGAGTTGCTAACCCAGGCTCCCAATTGACCCTGAAGCCCTGTGCAAACTCCAGCAGCCTCCCCATGGGCTGTTTCTTTAAATCTGGAGGAAATGAGCACCTGCAGCCTTTCAGGGCCTGTTTTTATATGGGGCTGCTGTCTGCTAGGGCTTGCTTTCTCCTAAATGGCAAGTACTCTTTCCTCCCCCACCCCCAGGTGTTTATTTTGGATTCCTTCCTTCTGCCTTTTTAATGTTCTCTTTGACTTAAAAGCACTTAGTCTGGAGAAAAGCTGTGTCAAGGAGTTACCTCCCAGCTCTCCTCTGTGTGGGATCATGCTGGGAAATCTTTACAGAGTCCTTAGCTCTGTCAGAAGCAGAAAGTTTGTAAGCACCAAATCCCACTGCTTTACCTTTCTTCACCCTGCTCATACCACGGGGTCCTTAGCATGAAGGTGGACTCTGCAAGCAAAACCTCCTAGCCTTGTGCCCTCTTTGCTGGCGGCCCCACGAGGAAGCGTTCCCGTGCATGGCCTGGCCGGTGCCAGCGTGGGGGAATCTGTGCTTGCAGAAGATGGTTCAGCTGTGGCTTCCCTTGCCAAGGCCCCAAGTGTGCCAGTCACGGGGAAAAGCTAGTTAGGTCTTGATGTGTTTTTCCTCTCTTTCTGCCAACTCAGTGTATGAGATTGTGGTACTTCATGCTGTTTTAGAAGTTAGAAACCTTCTGTGACTGCTGCGAGAAAAACCCTAAGCTGGAAAGAGGTAGATGAGTGTACAATGTATGTCTGTCCTTTTTTTTGTTTGTTTTAAGAAACCCATGGAACTGGAGCGTAACAGAGAAAAAAAGGACAAGCTGAGGAGAAATAACAGAGAGGGAGAACTTTGAGTCTGTGGCCATCAGAGCAAAACACAAAAAGGTATGGCAGCAGGAATACGAATCCTTCACCCTGTCAGACTGGCTATGAAATCACCATTGGCCTAGTTGCTCTGGTGTCCAAATGCTGTTATGTGACCCTCTCATTCTAAAGGTGGAAGGGGACATTAGAAAGCTCCAAAATATGAGGGGACTGAGAGCCAGATGAAGCTAGACTTTAGAAGGACAGTACCCCTAAGGGCACAGCTGTGGACAACCAGGAGAGGGGCGGTGCTGCTCTGTGGGCCAGTTGGGTCATGCAAGAGGCTGAGCATCACGGCCCCGGTGAAACTAGCCCAAGTTAACCACCACCTTGCGAACAAATACATGGAAAAGAGCGAACTCTGTGTTTATTTTCTGAAACAGGTACCTGCTTTGTGTTTAAAACTGAGGTTTCATCCCATAGTATTATATGGCAGTGTGGTGACCTTTAACAGTCTATAAATCAAAGGTGTCAGCTTTTCCACTTTTGTCATGAGCCTTGTGTTTCTGGTTCTGTGTTTTAGTTTCTTGTGGTTAGCTGCAGCTTTCTTGCAAATTTTTCCGGTTTGTAAAGGGTCATCATTTCCTGCCCTTCTTAACACCAGAGGGCTACAAGCCAAGGCGGGCAGCCTTTCCCGCTAGCACTGAGGGTGTGCTCTGTAAACAGTCACTGCCTCTCGCTGTTTTTAGGCGGACTGAAGGGAGACTGTTCTCTGTGCCTCTCTATGCTGGTTCCTGGCAGCTGTGGGGAGGTAAGGGATTGGGAGGCTAGAGGGGGGAACCAGCCTGGATTTTTTTTTAAAAAAAAAAGCAATCCCAAAGCAAAATACCCTTTTTCTCCAGTTGCTGAAAACCGTCTTATACACTTATGTGGAAATTTTCCTATTATTGTTATTATTTCAGCTTTTAGTTGGCCATGGGAACATTTCCAAGGAAACCAGTGCTCTGGGAAGCCTTTTGTTTTCCAGAAAGGCTGTTATTCAAAAGCAATTAACATAAAAACATGAGAATTGACTAGCTTTAGAGACAGAAGAATGGAGGAAGGAAGCATGCGCGTGTGTGCATAGGAGGGAATATGGCTGGCAGGGTCAAGAGGCAGGAGGGACCATGGGGGGGTCGGCACAGCGTGACTGCCGAGGTCAGTCGGGACAGGAGAGACGCACACAGGGAAAGCGGGAGCAAGGAGAGTGGTTGAGGGCTGCTGTGAATTTTAGGGATGAGACAAGCTGAGGAGACAGGGATTGGAGAGGAGAGAGGTGTGGGGTGGCACGTGGCCTGGGAAAGTGGGGGAACAGAGATGCCCAGGCATGAGGGTGGAGATGCCCGAGGTCTTTCCATTCTTCAGGCCAGGTATGAATGTTTTCTGTTTTGGCTCTTGTGAGTGCCTGATGGCATGCGATAATGTGCAGCTTTCTGCACGGGTTTCAAGACCAGACTTGTATTCTGGCAGCCTGTGGCAATGCTTCTGCGTCACTTCACCTCCCTCGAAGCCACCATAGGTGCTGAGCTGGGGCACAGGCAGCGACATGTCGCTGTATTTATTTTAAACAGTTAGGGTATGTCTCTTCTCCACCCCTTTCCTCCGTGGGTTTTGGACCAGTTGGCTAACTGCAGTCTCACTTGACTGGGGGCAGGAGGTCCCTAGGTATTAAGGTACTGTCTAGTTTTGTGAAAATTGAGGTTGACCAGAGAGAGTTTCCAGCTGGCCCCTAGGCAGGTCTCTGCCTTTCTCAAAGGACAGAGCTATTTTAAAGCCTGAACTGCACTATATACAGCCTAAAGTATGGGACAACAGTAAATACTGTGCAGTAGAAGTACTGAAGAAGATTAACTACTGATGAACCTCAGTTATTGAGGTAGAAGGAAGGGATGCAAAAGTTGATTTAAAAAAAAAAAAAAAAAAGCTAGCCAGGATTCCTGCGTTCTGCTGCTCTCAGAAGAAATCCCCTACTTTCTAGAAGCATGTTTGAAATAGAAATCCACAAAGACCTTTGCTCAGATAAAATCTTGAAATTAGAAAGTTTGCTCCGAACTAGACAGTGGTCTTTTTCACTCCAAAAAGCCTGTGTACGTGGGGTGAGAAACATGACGCAAAAGGGCAGAAGAGGGAATTGCAGGACGAGATTGAAAACAGGTGGAGGCTTGGAAGCACTACGTAGAGATGGCACAGGAAAAACTGTCTGGGACTGCTCTACTCTTACTGTAATACGAGGCTTTTTGGGTTTTCAAGGCAGTGTTTCTGTATTAGTATTTTCCTTCAAACCTTCTCTTCCATACAAAGAGCAACATAAACTTTTCATAGCCCATAGACCAGCCTGTACTATCGTGCCCAGCCCTTTCCATTCTTCTGTCCCATTTCAAGATCAAATTTTAATTGAAACAAGATATGGCAGACAGGATGAGTTTCTATATATAGGTTATAAAATGTCATCTTAAGAGGAATGTATTTGACCCAGTTCAAATACCAATTTAAAGAAAAAAGTGTTAAACACACAGCCCCATTAGACACAGAAAGGTCTCCCTGTAAATTGTCTTAGCCTTTGACAGATACTTATTTAGGCTGATTTCAGCAAATGATAACATATTTTCTGATGTGGTGCACAGTAAATGCATTTTGCTAATAGTTTCATTCATATTGCACTTTGAATTGCTGTTGAATTTGTTGCACAGGTAATGTGCTCTCTTAGTAGTTTCTTTCTTTCACCATTTTTTTAAAGAAGTTTAATTTAAGTAATCAATAACCTGGTATATAGAAGAGGGTTTTTTGTTTCTTGATTTTGTTTTTAAACTAAATCCTCAATTAAAATACCTAAGTTGGCATGATACAGTGTTCTAGGATGAGCGTATCATTTATTTGAGAAACCTTTTGGCATGTTGTAGAGGTTGTGATGGAAAGTTTGAAAGCCACGTGGGACCTTTAGGTTTGTACTTGCATTTATATAACAGAGTATTTCTATCCCCTAAGTCTGCTCAGAAGTTTACCTGCATAAGTAACAGAGGCAACCAAGATTCAGCTTTTGTTATTCAATCTCTTTTCAGTGTATGCGGTGCTCTCAAACAGCTGGCTACATAAATAGAGGTTTGGCATGGTTGTATTTTTTAGTACTTGCTTATCTACTCATTTATTTTTTTTTCCTTGCTTTCTGATGGGTTTCATGTATCATTCTTATTGCTGGTGTTCTGCAGCAGTGTGTATGTTTTGAGGAAAAATATGTACTGTAAGTGTAGGTATGTTTTCATTATTAAAAAATAAAAGCTAATATTAGCTAGGATAGGAGCCCATGTGCATTTTTTTAAGTATGCTTATGTAAGTTTAAATAAATGAAACATATACTTTTAAATATTATCAGTACTCACTGAGTTTAACACATTATTACTACAGACAGTAAACTGAGCCAACTATCACTTAAAGACCATCAACAGAAGTACTAAGTTTCTAGGGGGATAATAAATAAGTTGTTAGTGAAGTTATAAAAAATTTTAGCCCATACTGCAGTGTTAGCTGTTTATGTACATGCTGCAGAACTTCTCAGTTATTTTCAAACCTGCATTATTTCTGTGTGAAAGCCAAGTATTTATATTGCATCAAGGTTAATAAATGGCACATTCACCAGCCATAAATGCAGAGTGCAAGCTTTATCATTCAAAATACAGGCTGACTTTTTTTTCTTTTTCCCTAAGTTGACTGATGGATTTAGACGTACTACTTAAACTAATGGAAGTTATGTGTTTAAATATCTTAGGTTGTCTCTAGCATGAGAAGTCACAGCTTATATTACAGAATTGAATACAAGGATTTCTCAAGCCACAACCCACAGACCACCAGCAGTGTGTGTTGATAATTTTTCAGGGACAGATGATGGCCATGTCTGACAAAATTGGCAATGCAGCTCATTGTGACATTGATATTGGCTGAATTTGTGCATTAATCTCGCTACCTTGTGGACACATCTTCCGACTTGTTTTTCAAAATGTATCAGCCTGGGTACCAGGGTATAGGAAAACAGGAATAAGGGCTTATGGTTCTTGAGGAGCGAAAGAGGGGTCCTTTGCCTAAAGGCGTGTGATGTGTCTCCTGTCCCTACAGCACTCTACCCATGTTTTTCCATAGTAAAACACCAAGTGTGGAAACCTCAGGAGAAACTTGTATGTGTGTCCAAGGCCACCTAGTTGGTCTTCCATCCAGTTTTGAGATTTATCTCTAGTCATTCATATAACTGGTAAATAATATGAGAGATATGTGCTGTATGGAAGCTAGCATCGCTGTGAACCCTCAAGTTCGCATTTAGATGTGAAAGCAGTAAAGTGAGCCAATCTGAGACCTGTCTGCACCTTTTGCAATAAAAATTCAAAGGATATGTGCACATGGAGAGGCTTTGAGTGGATGTGCTGAGTGACATACCATCTAGATAAGACTATCTGCATGTATGGAAAGAATGCATCTCTTTTAAAGTCAAAATCACACATATACAGCCTAACGTAATGCACTTTCTTTCACAAGAGGAGAGAAGATTTCTGAATTTTTTAAGCTTGCCTCTCTCATTTAGTACCTCTATATCCCCTTCCAATGCCTTTTTGATTTTTGCACATACTTCTGGCCTTTGTAGGAATCTGATCAGGGGACAAAAACCATATTGTTTAATATGGGTGCCTTGTCACAGTGTTTTTGAATCCTGAACAAAAGTACTTTGAGGTATTGGGTACTGTTCAGCAACCCACAGGCAAAATTGTTTTCACTGAACCTCTTCACTACGTGGTTATAAGAAAAAACTAAAAAGTGTCTG
This sequence comes from Dromaius novaehollandiae, assembly GCF_036370855.1. Classification (NCBI taxonomy): domain Eukaryota; kingdom Metazoa; phylum Chordata; class Aves; order Casuariiformes; family Dromaiidae; genus Dromaius; species Dromaius novaehollandiae. The sequence continues at coordinate 68,346,488 of NC_088099.1, read as the reverse complement.
TGACCATTTGTGGTCAGAATAAGCATCAGATCTGATAAATTATTCTTACTGAATACTTCAGTATTTGGACTTAGTAGTAAATTTGCTTTAACTTCAGAATAGAGCTGCAGTGAAATCTTTAGCAGAGATATGAACTAGTTGTGTAACGCTGGCCTTTCTGCTCCTCACACATAGTCTTGCTCACAATCACAAATTCACTATTGCTACTAAGAAATATATTCTGTTGAGGGAGTGGAAAATTTAAGCAGCTCTGAAAAGCAGAAGCCAGCACAGCCACTGAGCTACCTGGGACAAGAGCATCGTGACACAACCACACTTCAGGCAGGGTTTGGCTGAGGGACTGCGTGGGAAGTCTCTCCTTTGCCAGATCGGTGATGAAAAGGAGAGAGGGGGTGAGCGTGCACAGGCTCCAAGTGGTGAATCACTGCTTATGTTAGCCAGCAAGGGTTCGAGTCCACCACAGAGACAGGAGGGAAGCGACCACTGAGGATTGAGGAGTCTGTGTTAGGAGCAGCTTCTGCCGTAGTGCTCAAGTCAGTGAGGCGTTGTCGTCTTCTTGCCTGATGGAGATGGGCTCTTCAGCTAATTTTATTCAGAGTAATAGGACTAGCTGCAGAGAAACATGTATGGACTGCCAAGAAAAGGAAAGAGCCTCTATTGTTGAGAGAAAGATGGACTTGTTTTCTTCTTTGCCCTCAAATAAATATACTTAAAACATTGAACTTTTCTCCCAGTGAAGCAAAATAGCACCAGAACAAGAGATGGCAGTGACCACACTAAAATGCGTGTTACACCAAAAATAACACAGGATGAAAAAATTGCTGAGGAAGAGAAGTTTAAAACACAAATTGTGTGTCTTGAGATGGCAGTTGTCCCTCATTCCAAAGAGCAAATCTTGTAGCCAGCTGCTTTGGAGGTAACTTTCTATTGCAAAAGAAAACATACCTGGCTAGTTCTGTGCTAGACTCAAATGTTTTGTGGTTTAGGGTCAGCTGGAAAGAAGATTTTTGACCATGTCTCTAGTCGAAATGGGTGGCAGCCCCAAAGGGGATTCCAAGTCTGGGCCCGAATTTTCCTCAAGTGTTGTATAGAGTTGAGATTTTGCCTCTTCCCATTGTTGAGGCTTGTACTAATTTATCAAGAAACACCAAGGAGCCACACAGGTACTGAAAGAATGAACTTTAATCTAATTTAACTGCAGCCAGGAGCCTGCTTTCCCCCATTTCTTGTCTCCTAAGAAGACAACTGGGGAACGTGGAAGGACTATTTGCAGGAGGTTTGACCCTGTGTTGCAATAGATGGCACCACCTGTGTCAGTGTGTCCCTGTCCAAGGAAAACAGCTCATTTCCTGGAGTCCCCGATCAGGGAGGAATGTCACTGTGTGTCACAGCCTGGAGCGGAAATCGGATAGCGCTGCCGAGAGCCCACGCTGTGACCTGCTCATGTTTGGGCTTTGCTCGTGTGAGCTAATGACAGTGGTTGGCTCTTTCCTGTAGTTGACAGCAGGAGAGAGACAGGGAAGCAGGAGGGAAGGGGGGCAGTTTTTCCCCAGAAATGTATTTGTCTGGCAGCTATCAAGTCGAGCATCTGTGTGTCCTGGGAAGTACAGAGAGACATTTTCCTCCGCTGATTCAGCCCCTGAACTGCCCAGCTGCTTGGCTTGAGGCAGCTTTGGCGAGAGAGCCCTGCTTGAGCCTCCTGCAAAATACAGAAAGTTATTTTCTCAGCTCTGTTCCCCTGCTCTGTGGAATGAACTAAAGCTTTGCTCCACCAAACCTTGGCCACTAGGAGAGAAGAGGTTTAGAAATATGATGGTAAATATAAAATGGATAATTTCTACAGAAATACATAGGTGGCAGCATCTAGGTGAGGATACATAATGGTAAGGCAGGTTGAAGAAGTTTTAAAGTCTTTTCATGCAAGATCGAGGCTCTGCTGTGTGTTGTAATAGTGGCTTTAATGGACTTTGCTGTCTCTGGGTTGAAAGTGGATTTTGCAGTTCTTCTGCCTGTCCCCTCTTCACCAAGTGTGGCTTGTAACAGGATAACTTGTTTCCAAGGTGTATGAACAGAGATGCCATTGCCTCCCTTCTTCTTCCAAAACTCAGCAGCTGGCTGACTTTTTCAGCTTGAATGTTCAGAAAAACATTCTTAAACCATGGTGTTTCCAGAGGTTTCTGGTAAGGAAACAATGCTAATTTGCCCAGTCTAAAAGCAGAAGATGAAAAAAAAAGGGGAATAAAATACACTGTCTTCTTTGTTCTAAATACCTGGTTCCAATAACTCGCTATTGGAAAGAGGTGACGTAAATTGCTTTAATGTTTTCTCTTTTATTTATGGAGCCGTGCAGTATTGCTGCCACAGCATGGGTGCATTGCATGGCACAATCCACATGTTTTCACCCTTTAATGAGCACTGACTCTAATTACAGCAGATATCACACAGGGTGTGCACTCATGCTTTACTGCGTTTGCCTAAGGGGGATTGTGTCATATCAGCAGCTGGAGAAGTTCAAGTTAGGTGGCTGTGTCATGGAAAAATAAGACTTGATTTACAGTGAACCTAGGAAGCCAAAGTAAATACTAGAAATGTATAAAGCAGTTAAGGTGGTGTAGATTAGTATGTACAAAGGTGTGTGTAAATCTGCGCATTTAGCATGAATATTTGCTTTTGTAGTAAGAGGGAACTCATTATATTACTACATTGTTAGATGGAGATCCCTGCTCACAGCCTTAGAGTTATTTCAATGTCCCACTCAACTCAGTCCCAAATATCATGAAGGTTTGTGCCCTCATTTAGATCTTTACTGACTTGCAAATATGAAAGGAAGGAGAGGGAGATGTGAGACTTTAGAAAGTGCACCCATCAGCAAAAAGCATTGGTGTACACGCTGCAGCTCTCGACTGAATCAAATACCAACCATTTAAAAAATATCCCCTCAATTAAGTAAGTGGAGTAATAGGACTGTAAAAGTAATAGGAGTTTCTTCATCTCGGGTTTGTGTTCAGTAGCTGATAGAAGGTATAATTCTGTGCGTTCTTGCCTTAGTACTATGTTTACCACTTTTTTTTTCTTTAATCAGTGGGCTGATACATGGTGCTGCAATATAAATATTGGAGATAAAGAAGCAGGTGAAGAACTGTAGTTATTTAAATTAGTCACATCCAATGACTTGGTTTTTGAGAAAACATGAGTTATCATTTTCTTGCTGTCATTTGAAGATGAATGTTCTACAGCACAAACCCCATCATTATGTGTGTGTATATATTAAAAAAAAGGTTTTTTACAGCAATCATAAGACTTCTAGACTTGCTAGGAGGTGGGTCCAACTTGTGGTTAAATCCTGCAGACGATAGTCTTGCTGATCTCAGGATTTTCCAAAGATTAAAATGCAGATGTCTGGATTTCTCAAAACCCCATGAAACTTCAAAAACATCAGACCCATTTCACTCTTCCCCAGATATTTGAGATGGCCATAAACCAGTTCGACACCACAGCGATATTTCCTTTAAGAGACAATCTGTTGAGTAGCTCTTCGTAGCCCATTAGCAACTTTAGGTTTTACATTTTAGCAAGTGAAATTATAGTTTATCCTTTAGATTTTGCTTAACTACCAGAAATTATTTATAAGGTACACCCCCACGTGTGTGCATGTACAATGGTTTTTCCAGTTGTGATATTTTTATAACATAAAGCAGTGTTTAAAATGGGTGTGTGTGTGTGCATATGTACATATATATATGTATATATGCACATATATATACATATATACATACATATACATATATACATACATATGTACATATGTACATACATATATGTACATATGCACACACACACACACACACACACATCTATCTGTCTGCCTTTCTGTAAAGTCTGAGCCAATAAAACCTAAGAAATCTGCAGGTGAAAGCTGGCACCCCAGTGATAGTAACAGTCATGCTGTGCACGGTCCTGCTCTCGGTGCTGGTTCTTCCAGGAGCCTGAGGCCAGCGCGTGAGGGTGGGCGCCTTCCTGCGCTGTTGTCCTGTATGTGGACTTGTCTAGATAAGAATTTGTTACCTGAATTAATACTAACACACTCTAAATTCCTGATAAAATCTTTCCAGTGCTTGTGTCTACATTAAGGATGTGAACGTAGATATAATTAGTGTGACAAATATCCCTAATCTATGCGAGTTGGTAGGAAAGAGAAAGTGTTAAGAACAGAGGACATGCCAGCAGTGTCCCTGCCTGAGCAGAACCTGGAAGGGCTTAGCGGCGTATGTGTGTCTTTTTTTCATTTACTTAATTGTTTTAAGTTTCTCGGATGGGAACTGCTTAGTCTTGGGTAGCCATACAGTTGGGGAAACAGAAATGTGCTTGCTGATGGAAAACACTTTAGGATGCTGTCTTGATCTGTGGCGAGCCATTAGTGATTTTTCTGGTAAACTCATTCCCTTTAAAGCTTTGCTCCAATGGTCCTTGACAGAGAGCCCACTGTAGTGGATGCTTCTGGTTTTGGCCCACCCTGGGGTTTCAATTATCATTTGCAGAAGGCTCCTTCTTTGGTAGCAGGTACCATTAGATCCTGCTGTGCCTTCAGCTTTCCTGTGTGTTTTTCCTCTTAGGGTTTTTCTTCTTCTAGTACTTCTTGTCTGGTTTCAGTAAGTAGCTTATGCAGATCTGCAGGTGAATTTTAATGCTTTTAAATGAACACCTTCTTGACTAACATGCTTGTTTTTTTTTCACACCTCAATTTTAAGATTAATATCACAGGGCTTTAGTATTTTGGGGCTTTCGTTTGTTTGTTTTTGACTGGTTGGTTGTTGGGTTTTTTTGGATTGGTCGGGGGGGAAATTAGGAGGTAGGAAGGGATCTGCCTCCAGGGAAGGTGGTGTTACTAACTGTACCTGGGAGATTATTTCTTAGTGGCTCAATTATGATTACAACTTGATCAAATTTGTGTGTGGTATTTAGGACAAAATCAAATATAGCCTCTGTTTCTATATGACCTGGAAAATGAGCTGTTACTTGAAACATTCATTTTATGGGGTCAGGAAATTTCATCTGTACTTCTTATGCATCCTGCAATGGCGTTTGACAAATCTATTGGTTTATGTATGTTGATGGGAGGTACAAAGGAGGAATTTTAGGATACCTGTTACTGCTGGATTTTGGTTATGTTTTCTGAGATCTCCTTAGAAATATATGCAGTAGGCTAGGATTTTTAAACTGTTAAATTTGATGAACCGCTTGTCCAGTGTATCGATCTGAGTTTGTGATGTAAGCTTGGAGGTTGATGTTAATTAAGTCATGAAGGTAATAGAGATGTGGCTTAAAGGTGGAGAAGTTCTGGAAGAATGACAAGAGGGCTCCTGTCCGCGGCTGATTTCCCTCCCCCAGTAATATATGCACATGCTATCACCAGTTCAGATCCAATACTAGCAAGCAGTAGCAGGAAGCTTTTTGGAGGCAAGGGCAAGCCCGTGCTGTATGAGCTGGGTCAGATGTTTTGGGTGTTGAGTCAAAATCCATTCTGTTGGTAAGACTCCCTGACATCTTCAGAGAGGAGCAGATGGCCAGAAGGGATCCGGGCTGAGTTTAGACTGTGCATGTCCAACTCCGCAGTCCTCCATATCCCCACACAGCTGCTGACAGAATCCTGGAGGCTCAGAACTCCTGGATGGTTACCCAGACATCTGAAGCTCTGCTTCTGAACGTGCCTGGAGACATGTCAGTGTTGACAGAGCACTCATCCCTGCGTGTGCTCACCCCTTCCAGATCGCCCTCTGCAAGAAGGCCACTGTAGGGCTGCCTTCACCTGAAATACAGTCAGTGCAGGGATGCTGCTGCAGCTTCCGCTCCCCTTATCCAACAGTTCCAGTGTTAAGATGCTTCCCCCTGCCATTTGATATGAGCTCAGTCTGCTTTCACCTGACAAGTTCAAAGCCACATCTCCCACTTCCAGGAGAGCCTCTGAACTAGCAGGACTGTAGAGCTGTTTCACGCTTTGTGCAGTCCCCATTCCTCCTTGTCAAGATTTGTAGAGTTAGAGGGATTAAAAGAGTCTGTTAAGCGCAGTGAAAAGAGTACATGTGTGAGAAGTGGAAGACCAGGCTTTCAGTGCTTTTTATCATCCATGTGGCTTATGATTATTTTATATAAGAGGTATAAGCAGTCTTAGGGGTGAGGGCTCCCAGAGAGGTCTGCATGTCCCAGTGGAGCTGTACTCAGGAAATTTGCAGGAAAAATGAATTTTATATTCCCCATCCCAGTGTGATCCTTCAGAGGGAAAGTCAAGGTTCATGGAGACTTTGACTTCCAACTCATTACTAGAGAAACTGTAAGAACGTGGAGACAGCTAGTGAAATAAGCTGTTTGCAGATGGGGTTTCACTGAAACCAGTGGGGTCTGGCATGCCATTTCTTAAGTGTTCTGGAAGCATGGGGCCAAATCGGGGTATTTACATGGAATATTTCATATTCCACTAAAATGGTGGTAATAATTCTCAATGTGTAAAGCTTATGGGAAGGGCTCATATAATACAGTAAAGCAGTTGCTGGTATTTCTTCCTTTAGCCCTCTTGTTTTGCACAGCCTGGTATGATAGATGAAGCGTGACAAATGAATTCTTGTTTTTTAGAGGACAAAAAATGTTTGGCTGATTGTACTTTGCCATCAGCTTCAGTTATGAAAGCCCATTTAATATGAGGGGAACAAGGCTTGTGCCTATTAACTGCTACCACTTGTGCTCATGAGAGTGATGGCAGCCATTGAATCTACATCATCAGCTGTGACATACCTTTCAGAAAGGCACAATTTGAAGTCGTGAGTTATGCTCTAGCTATGCTCTTTATTCCAGATATAAAACCACCGTAGTGCCACATTTGTGCTTCAGAGGATTAAGAATCACCCACAGAATGTTTTGCAAATGATTTCTCTTTGGCATAGCCTTGTATTTTCATGACAACTGCTTCTGAAATGCCAAAGCCTGTCCTTTGTCCAAGTCCAGCTCTTGTTGAGGTTCCTGATTTCCCCTTTATTGAGGCTGTTCAATCAGACCCCACACTCTGCCCTGGTTGTCCCCAAAGCAAGAACTGATATCCAGACACACTACTATGGGCTGTTGGCTTTTTCCACGAGGGAGGGTGTCTGCATTTTGGCCAGGAGCTGAAAGGCAGCCTCCCACCATGAGATTGCCTGCACATATTCACCCCCACCATGTTTGCTTAGCCACCTGGTGAAGGATGCAGTTGTAGGCATGGAACGGGGAAGCACACACTGTACAGCCAGCCCTTAGCTGTTCCTGTAAGTGGCCATGGCCTAAAGGTTTCAAGTGATTAACTGATCTAGATGTTCAGGTTGTGGATGGAGTCTCTCCTTCACTCCTTTCTGTGAGCACACAAGGATTACCAGCACCTAGGTTATCCAGGCTGGAAGATGAGAATTTGGGTAAATAGAGCAATATACAAAAAAAATCCTTATTTCTGTCCCCTCTGTCTTCTTGATGCATTTAATCATAATAGTCATGAAATTAATGAACTGAAGCACAATATTAGGCAATGTATTTTTGTAGGATGTCCTCTTTAGAGGCATTTCTGCTGTCTGGGAGGAGAGAAGCAAAAGAAGCTGTCTTACAAGTGCTGGCTCTCAGGACATGAATGGGATCACAGCCAAAATCCAGACATTCCCCATTATCCCTGGTTAGTCCAGTGCCCAAAGCCTGCCAAGTATTGACAAAGTAGACTGGGCTTGCAATCTCTACTTATAAGAGATTTACAGCTGTAAATTTATCAGATATATATTGAGACATTGAATGTGCACAGATACCAATTTCACGTGAGGCCAATTTCATTAGGCAGGAAACACCTCCTTCCCCTTACTGGGTAGGAAGCTGTCTTCAGGAATTCCTAAATTTTATGTTCAGAACTTGCTTCCTGTGTGTGTCATGTCCTCCAATGTTTAAACAGAAGTACATGCATGAAGGGTACCTTTTCTCCTTTTAGGCAAGCCACACTTTGGATTCAAGACTTGCAGAGAAAGGGGACATTGTTCACATGCGCGGTGCATAGTTAGCAGCTTATAAACAATTTCTTCACTTGAGGGAATAGTAGTTTTTGCATGTCAGATGTGGGATATTGGAGAAGAGTTCAGATAGTGCAACAGAAAAACTGAGTCTGGTCCAGGGACTATGTTGGCTTTACCAGAGTTACAGTCACAGCAGTTAGCATGCGAGCAGCTGACAAAGTTTTGCCCTGAAGAGAACATGCTGGCAAGCAACAAACAAAAAACACCCAGTCCCCCAAAACAATTTATTATCTAGTCCACTAGTACTACAATTTTTATGTAGAGATTATTGATTTTAGGTACTGGGTCAGGGAAAGTGATGTTCTACACTTAAAAAGTGATCTTACAGGTCATAAACAGTAGACAATTACAAAACAAAAAAACCCCAAAACCAAAAAAACCCAAAATACAAAAAATACAAGCAATACTTACCAGTAGCTTAAACACCGTTTATTAGTTGTTATTATGTCTCCCAAGAGATTACTGCTACTGCAGTCTGTAGGCTGTGATTTACAATAGTATAATCATCTGAAATGACTGGATTTAAGTTTCTCAGATAACAGAAAACCAAGTCAAGCAATACCTATAGATACCAAGTGGACTTAAACAAGAATGTTTTTTCTTACATGAAAATGAATTACTTTATTACAGCCTGCCCACCTCTTGGCAGATAGAGAATAGTGGTTTATAATCAGGAACACATACATGAGAAAAATAAGAAGGCATTTCTATGAATTCTAATGTTAATGGTATCATCATCTTAGTGTGATTGAAGTGTCTGGTAATAATACCGATATCGCTCGACTCTTCTTTCTAAAAAGAGCACTAAGTCATTCCCCCCCGCCCAATCTGACATTAAATCCGTGAATGTCTCCTTCCTTGCAGTATGTAAACCACAAACACTGCTACAGATTGTAAGAGGCCTTAAAACCTCTTGGTAGCTTTTCTAATAATAAATTGGTGTCTTAATTTATTAAAGATGACTTACTCTTTCAGGAAAAACATTTTAATCATGTGGGGAGTTGGAGCTTTTCTCTTAACAGAATGGATTTACAAAGGCTTTTTAACCCTACGCTAGTTCATTTTCAGCTCAATATTCTTCACTAGTAAAAAACCCTCCCCTTTCCTTTGCTTCTTTGTGCACTGGGTAGTTTTGACACTTACAGATCTCTGTCAAAGGAGATCAAGACACATGTCCCTGCATGTGCCTGCTACTTCTGTCCTCTGTGGAGGCCCATATGTAGTGCATCCACAAAGCTCTAGAGCACTACGGTGGGAGAAGGCAAGGAAATACAGACCAGGGAAGAGGGCTCTGAGATGGCTCAAGGCTTCTCTGAACTGAATTTCGCTGCTCTCCAGAAGGGGCCATTCCTACTATGGACAGGGCAGAGGGAAAGGCTGCGACAGGAAGGTTTTCATGGAAAACAAAAACTGCTGTACAAAACAGTGGTGAATAGTCGAGGAAAGGGCCCTGGAGATACAGGATCCTGCTCTTCCTTCCACTAATGGCAGTGGGAATTCTGTGGGAGCTTAGCAACCGGCATCTTTTGTGCCATTACTGGCTTAACAGTGGGGCATTATAATAGAATATATGAGTATAAATGTATGTGAGGCTGAAGCCATGGTCTGTATGAAGCAGCACACTCAGGTAATAATTGACAGATAGTTATGGTTGTACAAAAGTCTTCAAAAAGCAGTCTGTTTTACATATGTGACAGTAGTATTAGTCAAAATCCATTCTCCCCATGTCTTAAATGGTATTTGTCACTGCTTCTCTTTTCAAATGCCTTTCTTTTGTCATCTTTGCAGTTTAAATTCAACTTCTTTTATTTATGTTTACGTAACCTTAGATAAGTACTTTTAAATATAAACATAATTCACAAATTTCACCTCTTCTAAAGCTGGCAATGAAATGTACTTTAAAACTGCTCTGTGGCACAGACTAGCTCCTCATTTATCCGTATTTTTGACTTATATGCAGCAAAGTAGGTAATGCTCAGTTCTCCTCTCGTAGAAGCCATTGATGAGAACAGCAGGTCTACATGTGATTTCCAAAAAGAGCTGAGTCAGACTGAATGACAGTTGTATGTGTTGGCCACTAGATCTTTCCTATCCTCAGCTTCCTGCTAAAGCAAATACATTTTGATTGTTCCACACAGTAAACTGGTGTTGTTCGATGTAATGTTGAATGATTCTAGTGGTTGATTTCCAAGTGAGGCACTACAGACTAAGGAAACGAAAAAAGAAAGAAAGAAAGAAAGCCAGCAACAAAGGAAAAAGCAAGCAAGGAAGGAAAAGGGAATAGAAAGCATTGAGAGAGTATCCATTAATATTTTTGCCAATTCTAAGCTTTGTTTACTTTCCCCTTTCAATTTATTCAGTAAGAAACTCAAGTTCTGAAAACTGAATGGATAAATACTGTACAGTGGAAATTAGCTGAGAAAAGCGACACATACAGTGCAGGAGGGCATGGAACTTGTGTGAACACTTCTGACAGTGAGGGAGCCTGTGCTCCTAAACAGTCATTTCTGAAGAATGGTAAAAATATTTGTGGGAGAGAACAAGCTGGTGAAATCCAATTTTCTGTGCTGCTGTCTACTTATTTAAAGCAAAACAAATCTTACAGCAGTTCTACGTGTTTTCTTTTCATATCAAAGCTAAGCTTATCTTATAAACATGTTTTCAGTACATAAAGTAAGTTTAAAAAAATCCATTCTAAAACTCAGATGCAAAGTGAATGCGGCTTGGATGCTTACTGGCATGAGGGGAGATATTCTGTCTGATTTTTTTGTTCTGTGATACAGTTGTAGCATTATCTGGTATCCAGGGCTTTGAAGGATCTATTGTAAGCCTGTCAAAGACTTTTAAAATTCCTTTGGTTTTGTAAATATTAGATCACAAAAACTGAAGAATGAGTCCCAGATACATTGAGTAAACAATGTGTCCCATTGTTATGAGTTTCTTTGTTTTGGAGTTGAAAACTAGCATTAATAGTACTCTGCATATTCATTCTTTCAATGAGAAGAAATCTGTACTAATTATCATTTCTATAGAAGTGTACATTCAAGGTGCAGCTTAGACATTAACAAGTCACCACAGTGCTTCTTGTGCACTCAGAGAGAAGATGTGATTTGCACAAGATGACAATGTCCATGACAGAGCTGGGATGAGATGAGGACTGCTGTGTTTGCTAGTGCTCAGTGGCTCAGCTCCTCAGTAACCAGGACAATCTAGTAATTAAAAAGCTATGGGACAAGTCTATTAAGCACTTGGTAGTTTTGCACTGGGGAAGACAGCATTCCCACAAGTGGTAACTTGCATAGTAGCCTTTCTGGCCAACACCCGCTGACTCAGAGTTAAGTGGGATAATTGCTACAGCTAAAGGATAGTTTATGGAGTATGGGAGTGAACTGGCATAGACTGTGTGGCTGGAGGCTAGGAATGGCTGATCCTGCACTTGGTATCCAGATGAAGAAATCAAAACTTGATGGGTAGCTAAGGCTGTGACAAAGGCACAGAAGTGGGAAGAAAACAAATCAGTGACTAGCTAAGGCTGTGACAAAGGCACAGAAGTGGGAAGAAAACAAATCAGTGACCTGTCATAAGGAAGAGGACAAAAAGAAAGAATGGCAGAAAAACTTTGCGTACTTCCTCCTAAGATCAATTTTCAAAAATCATTCAGCAAGTCAGCAAGTACCTCTCAACTCCTCAGATAGGGGTCTAAACTCTCCTCCGTTCTGCTTCCTCTGAAGGACAACAACATTCAGTTGCTGTCAGTTACTCTTCAGGTACCTCCTGGTGTACAGACATAAGAGGTCTTGCCTTGCTGAAGACCATCTGGGTGGTAGAACATCATTGCATAGTGGAATTCCTGTCTTTTTAGTATATTTTTTAGAAGTCCTGGAAATTAGTACAAGAAAGCAAAGGTAGAAAAAAAATTCAGATTGTGAAATGAAGCACTTAAAAGTTACAAGTGTCACATTAGAGTTACCTTTTGATTTGATCCCTTTATGAATATTCATTAGGATATTTTACTCAAGCAAGTTTGAGTCCAACTTTATTTATGCTGACAACTCTTGCAATTTAAATATCTGTATGAAGATATTAATTTCCACAATGCTTAACACCATCAACAGTCACCACAATAGCAGCACTTAGTATTTTAGCTTCATTTTACAGGTGGGACAAACTTCTCCATAGCCAAGCGGCAAGCATATTTGCATGGCAGATTTAGAAGCTGGCGTATCTTGGTACCTTTTCCTTTATTCAGATGACTTTTTCCTCTTCTGAACCACAGTAGTACGTAAAATATATAGGGTGGGTGTGAAATCCTGGCCTACAGAAATTAATATAACTCAGGCGTTAGGATGCAGGCTTATATCCTTAACATTTAAGTTATTTTGTTGACCAAATCAAATTACTTACAGCTTGGCAAACTAACAAATATCAGTATTTATCAAAACCATGTGTTCTTTCAAATCCATGTATCATCGACTACTTCCAGATGTAAATATGAATGAATATTTTTAAGGAACCTCAATCCTGCAGTGAGTTTCCATCATGATTCTGAAAATTAGCACTGTTCACAAGTGATATACAACAGCATTTGGTCCCTTTAGGAAACAATACTTGTTGCTTTTCTTAGAGCAAGGTATCCTGTAACCACGTCTGAAGGGAGCATCCGAATATAGGCAAATTCTTCAATAGTACTAAATCTCAGCTTGCTCTGGGGATCTGTATAATTTGCCTGAAAAAGAAACAATGGCAAAGACAGTATTCAAAGAAAATCTCAAAACAGAACACTAAAAATGTGTCTAATTACAACGCCAACAAATTTTGTATTTCTTTTCCCAGTAACAGCACTGCTGTTCTACCATGTGACCATAAGTTAATACTTTTTTTCCTTTCTCCTCTTGTGTCAGAGCTTATGAGACATTAATCGATGCCTATAAAATTACATTTGAAAGGCATTAAAAATAACGGAGGGCTAAAACAGCTTCATACAAAATGCACTGCAAAAGAAATTCCACAACTCTCTAAACTCACCCTAGCAACTCTGTGTCTTGTGCAGTCTCTCACAGGGCAGCTCTCCAAAGAGTCAGGCTGCTGCCAATAAATTACCCACAAAGAGGCTGAATTATGGGTGCTCTGATGGCTTTGGACTGATTTTTCCCTTCCTGCATACAACTTAACTTTTAATTTACTTTAAAGTGGCTATTAAAGCAAAAGAGTCTCAGCTTATGGTTCTGTGACTGAACTGATAAGAAGTTTGAACTCAACATTTTGCTATGCTTCGAATTTCTGCTTTCAGGATAGCAGCCTGGCCAGCTAACCCCGGGCTGTGCTTATAGCCTCTGCTGTATTTGGCTCTTGGGTGCCTGGGAGCAAGGCCAAGTTCATTCCATTCTCCCCCCTTCCCTGTTGCCACAGAAACCTTGAGCTCAGACTAGCTAGGGGGGCAACCCAGGAGCTGGGCCTGGAAGAAGGCAGCCTCCAGGATATCCACCTCTCCAACTTTAGCCTCCAGGAGACAGTCATGACACTTCTAGTATTATATTCCAGATGCCTGCCAGTGCTCTAAAAGGGGCTTATTTTCATTTCCTTAACAGGAGATGGTGGCAGGCTGCAAGGCACAGGCAGGTCAGATCCCTTAAGATGCTCCTATTAAAAAAGAAAAGGCCAGGAAGAACTGCAGCATTCCCTCCATCTGTAGTCTTAAAGTGTTGAGCCCTCTACCATTTTTATATTGGAAAGGATCTGTTGTCCATGATGAAACAATTTAGAGAAGATTTTTGTTGTATTTCAATCCAATTAATTGCCTGGCCTGGTCAGATGTAGCAGAAAATGTTGAGTATTTGTGGCTTGTTTCTTTACGAAGAAATGCTGAAATGTTAATTTAATGTGTCCAACTAACAGTCCAGCCACCACTTTACAGCTACACCAGGTATAAAAATATTTTTATTTCACACTTTATTTCACACTCTGGCCCCATGGGTAGACTGCTTTTTATGATTCTGTAATCAGCTAGCCAGACAATACCTATAATTTGTGTTGTGCACCAGTCCAGGTTAAAAGAGTTGTGGCATTCCTTTACCAATCTCATACTACTTATCAGGCAGTACCATTAGATGTTTGTATGCACTAATGTATCATAACTAATATATAGTGAGATTCAGTAATATATACTATGATTTCAGTCTGAAAACTTTACCGCTACTTTGGCAATAATTAAAACAGAAAAGTGAAGTAATGCAAAGTTTCTCATATTTAGAAACTAAGTCAAAGGCCACAGATATGTGCTCTTCAAATACAATGTTAGTTATCTCAATATGTTCCTATAGAATCAAGGCCGATCCATTTTCAGGAAAGGAAGAGAAATTTAAACAGCTTAAGTTTGTTTTAATCTTCATTAGATTAAATTACCTTGTTTTGCATGTCAGTATATCTAAATACTCATCCTGCAAGTTTGGAAATAATACTTTTATTTTACAATGTCAATATGGTATATAAATAATAGCTTTTGAGTTCTAAGCAAGCTGCCTTACAAATATAAATTGGCTGCTCTGCTTAGACCATTGGTAAATTTCATTCCATTTGTTTTACCACACAGAAAGCGGAGAGGATCAATAGAATTTAATTGTGGCAGTTATACTAACTGCAGATATACTGATGAGTGTTTTAATAAACTTCTCTCTTTATTTTATTTCAAGATAGATTACTTAATTCTTCCCTAAATGAGTAATGCTAAGGAATTTATTTTACTTTTTTTTTCCATGAGGAATCCAGCATTCTCATAGAAAATATATTTTTACACAGGTGCTTTCAGATTTCACATAGAAAATACAGGGATTTTTTTTCTTATTAGAATTCTAAAACATTATTTTACCCCACACATATTCCTATTAGGAAATGATCTTGAAAATAAACTTAGAGCTTCTTATGAAACATTTCTGGTGTAGCAATTTAAAGGACAAGCCATCTCAGTTATCTTAATAAAAAATATTTTTTTAAACATGGTATTTTTATCTTAGTCTGAAGAAACCTTGCAGGCCAGGTAAAATAGGAAAGTTGTCCCAAGGTGCATTTAGAAGATGGAAAATTTAAAAAAAGCTGAAAGTGGAAAGACAAAAAAAAAAAAAAAAAAGACATAGAAGTAGTGCTGAACGGAATCTTCAGAGAAATAAGATTATTTATACTGAGCTAGAACAGTAACTATATAAATCACTGATGCAAAGGAGGAGCTGGTAAAGAAGAACTGAAGACCTGGCAGGAACACACTGTATTTCCTATGGCTAAACCGATCCTTAGCTGGTGCAGACGCAATCTGCACTTACATTTTGCTGTGCACCATCATCTTGTTATAGGTGCAATGACTGACCAGTTTTGATATATGTTGAAGGCTAGCTCTGTACAAGATTTTTTGCTTCCTTGGAGAGGGAGAAATGAAAAGCCCTTATACCCTTATGCCTCCTGCCCCACGTAAGCCCTTCAGAGGTCAGAGATATTGCTGCAACTCTAGTAACACCTATTGTGAATGTTATTAATACTTGCAAAGTGACTCTAAGAGAGGAGGATAGGGAATGGATGAAGATGAGTATCATTTCGTGAATTTTTTGACATTTTGCTAAAATCTACTTGTTATTATTTCACTTGTCCACCCACCCCTTGTTCCGCCAGCCATTGCATCCTTATACTGAATGCAGACTGCCTTATTCAGCTGACCCCTGCTCCTCGTCTGAAAATGAGATGTTGTTAAAACAAAACAATACTCTTAGGAGTACAATACTGTGAGTCTGTCTGACTGGAGAGAATTATTTTCACTGGATTTGTGAACTATCTATCTCCCTCATTTTCTGTCTCCCAGTTCATCTGTGAGGGAAGTACTGCTTTCCCATTCCCTCTTCAACTCTATGGGTTACCAGCCTGAGTCTGAGCAACCCCATTCCATTTCCAAATCATGCTCAGAAGCACAGGCTGGGAACATGCCATCTCTCAGATGCCTTATATTAATGTATTACTTCAAAAATAAGAAAGTCAAAGAAAATACATGTCAAATCAAGAACTCAAGTGTTCGGATGTGCAGGATTACAGTTGCCTCTATAGCCATCCCCTGATCCCTTGCACTGTGTATCCACTATAAGGCAGTCCTTAACTAAGTGCTCACGCCTAGTTTTCTCAACAAGGACTTTCACCTCATTCAGTGCACACAATACATGGTGCTCACTTAGTGAGATGTTTAATCCTCTCTACCCCAACAGATGCTATATATTGAATACTCCTATTTGATGCACATTGCTCAAATTTCACTTTGAAGATAGAATTGTTAATTTTCTGATGAGCTTTTTTGTGTGTTAAACTGTATCAACGCAACAACGTGTACATTTACAGATATCTCTAGGAGGTAGTATCATCCCTGTGAGGTAGGATAGTGCCATACAGATGAGAAACAGATAAACTGGGAGGAGGGACCCTGAAATTGTGCTTGGGGCAATTTTAAGTAACAAAATTTTCATCATTTTAGTTATTTAGTTTAAACACTACTTAACCCTTTTTATAGTCCAAAATACAACATTCCCATTCATTTCAATTGTACTAAATGCATACGCATCTGCAAAATAAATCACTGGGGTTTGAAAGTGAGCATCCATAAAGCGAGAAGATATGCTGTTACTAACCTTTGTTTTAAGTGAAATTCTTCATGTCATGTAGGAACAGTGACAGCAGCAGCAGCAACAAAATTATTGATGGGCAGAAGTCAATGACTTTACTCATGTTTTGTGCCAAGAGAATTTGTGTGGAACCCAGGTGCTGAAATGTAACTACTGATACTTTTTTGAGCATGTGCAAACCAAGATCTTTCAAAGACTAAGCCATGTTTTTCTTTTTTTTAACAAAACTACATAAAAGAGCCTATCTGTGACACACAGGCTACGCATCTGCCAAAATCCCAAGTTCCTGCTCTGAAGCATGGGAGTATTTGAGATTCTTAAATATCCATGCCAACTGTCTGTCTCAGGCTGATTTGTTTGAGGGAAAGTTTGAGAGCAATGACTGTAGGAATTTTTTTTAACCTGGGCCAATCAATATAGTTTTGCCTAATCTCATTCTTGGAAATTGCTGAAGCATCTTTTTGAAACTCTCCCTAAAAGATGTAATGAAAAAAAAAATCATCTTCAGGCAAATGCTCAGCATGGAAAGTTTCAGTCTCTGTGGTTAAAGTTTGGCAAAGTTAGAAGTGATGGAAACTATAGGCCACCAGCTCCCACTGAAACACTAGAGAATCAAGAATGATGGAGAACTACACAGACCTGACAGCTGGGAAAGTGGTGTGATACCTGGCAGGACAAGGTATTTAATCTGTCCTGGCATCTATTAAGATCCTGAGGGCTTTGTGATACAAGGACAGTATTAAGGTTTTGGCCCTGACTCACTGGACTACTGTTAAGCATAAGGCTGAACTGGAGCCTCAGCAAGTACATCTTTTACAAGGCAAGCACCACCTTTATTTTGTTGTGGGAAGTGAGATGCCAACTTTGATGAAAAAAATAAAATACTTACCGGAAGTCCTGAAATGTCTGAATATTTCTTGGCAGGCTTAAAGGAGGGAGGAGCATCAATACTAAAATCTAGAGAGAAACACAGGGATAAGTTCAGTTTGTCATATATATTTTAAAAAGCAAACCCAAAGCATAAGGAGGTAACAAATACTTCTTTAAAACGCTGCCTTTACTTTCTGAGGTCTCTATTAACTAGCAGCACTAAAGCAATAAACATGAAGCAGAATTACCTCTGAAAACATTTAGCCTGCTGGCATTGTAACTAACAGCCTGATTCTGCTCACCTCATTAATAAGAGTTCAGCAAGCAGAACTGCTCTCCCTAAAAGGAAAATTTCAAGAGAGCTATTTGAACTGCACTATAAATGCATTGATTTCCTGCAAGTCTTAATGACAACGTCCCTTGCAGTCAGAGTTATTTGCAAAGAATAGCCATTAGCATATGCATGCTGAATGTTAAGACCACGAGACATTGCTCAAGACTGCAGCTCTGAAATACTGTAATCCAGGAAAGCAAAGTAATCTTTTAAATCAGATAAATCTTTAAGCATGTACCACTTTAAGCCTGGTCAATGACCTAGAATATTATCTGAATGTTAAAACTGAATGATGGCAATTGCTGTTCTTTCATGTCCTTTAGATACAAACAGAAACTACTCTCATTTGTTTTTTAAGATACAAGTGGTATGCTTCAGTAGTTAAATCCCCAGTTTTTAATGTTCACAAAAATGTCTTGTACTTGCCTCATTTATTTCCTCCTTCCTGATTTCTCTTGCACCTGATTCAGATGTTACAATAAACTGAAATGCTCCATCCACATCAAGTATCTAAATCATAATCCCTTAATTCAAAAGAAACAAATGCCACAGACAGCTGTTTTTAAATATGCAATTGAATTTGTTTTCCCACTCTCTTAAAAAATAGAGTGTAAATTTACTGTTGCAAATAGAATGTAATGGAAATAGCAATATCAGCAGATTGTCAGTTACAATAGCCAGGAGCACACAGTAGTCTGCATTTTTCTATAATAGTGGTGTCTAAAACACTTACAAAAATGGCAAGTTATTTTTGGATAAAGCACCAAGTCTGACAAAAAGTGTATGCATGTGCTCAATTCTAAGATGCCTCCAATTGCTTAAGTAAAATCCAGGGATCGGATTCTGCCTCTAGCTACGTTGAATAGTATCCCACTTTATGAGTAACCTGGATATATCTAGACTAGAAACACTGCTGTAACTCCGCTCCTGTAGCTGTACACAAGCTAGCTGTAAATCAGGAGTGCAGTTTTAGCTATGCTGAACTAAATATGGGATATAGGATTAAAATCTGCCAAGAATCTCAGATAAGGAGCTGGATAGGAAGCTTGGGCTGAGGGCTGAGCTACTGTGAGTACATGGCTAGCTGAATCTCCCTTGAAAACAGTTCAAATATAGCTAATCAAGCAACAGAGCCACCACAGTACAGACTTACCTGTCAGGAGACGTGAGGGCTATACGCAGAGGAGGAGGCTCCTCAGCAGTGCTGAGGTGACAAAAACTTGATGGGAATAAGCAATTTATGACTTGTTTCTGATATATATATTTCCTTCATTAAATTCTCTCCCCAAACGTATTTGAACTTTCTTACAACACTCAAAATTATTTGCTTCCTCTTACTTTCAATTTAGTGCTGGTGACTTTAGTTGAACTCATCTTAAATGTATTATTGGACTCTGTTACAGGAGGATACAGCACACATTGATAAAATAATTTAGGTTTGTTTTAAGGAAAGTTATTTGTGTGGATTTTATTATTTATAAATAAATGCAAAGCGTCTAAGCAGCTTACAGCTAGGATCATTTAGTTGCCATGGCAATGCCCTTTCAGAAGCAAGAATTTGTTTTAGGTTCTTCCAGGTTCTGTTCTTCTTGCCAGCTGCTGCTCCACCAATGCCGGAGTGCTAGAATTTTAGAGATGTTTAGAGAAAAAATAAATAAAGATTACTATTTCAGAATGTGACACTTTTATTTCATAGTCTTTCTGATACATCTCATCTTGTCATGAACCATTTGTTATCCCCACTTATTTAGTCAGTAGACTAACATACTGTACACTTTAATCTTGCTTGCAAGAAAAACAAAGCTTTTTGAACTGTGTCAAAGCTATTATGTTTTGGATTAACCGAAGGAAATGAAAATCTGCTTTTTACATGGAAATAGAAAATCAATGTGGTTAGGTTTAGTCTGAGATTACAGGATTCTGTATATACTTCCCATCATATTAGAACTTACTGCTATGAAGTTGTGTCTAAAATTGCAATTCTCTCTCCTTTTTATGGCATATAGAAAATTACAGGTGCAGCTCTATCTCTTTTAAGTTATCTATGGCTGTAGAAACCACAGATGATCTTGCAAAATGTAATGAGTACTGTCAAGTTTTCTGGAAATTTTGTTTTTCTTCCAAATGACAGAAGACAGAAGAATAGAAGAAGAATAAGATAATGTTGGCTGGCAAGACAATTTTGCATTTTGAAAGCTATGCTAACGGAAATCTTGCTACAGATACTACAATGGTAATTTCAGTTATCAAATGTGATTGCTATGGAGTAATTTATTTATGTCCCTCCAGAGGCAGAAGATGCACAACACACTACTAATTCTAAATGATCAAAGGACACAGATCTTCAGCTTTACTTCAGAAAAGAAAACGTTCTTACAACTGGGGAGCTGTTGTTATCTCTGTTAATAATTGCTACCTGCCACATCAGTCTTATCAAAATTTGGCAAAATGCTGCAAACACACTTCTGCTGTGATTGTTTTATAAATTAGCATGTAAAGTAGCTGATAATGATAGGAAGAAGGATTCAGTGAGGAAGATTTTTCTCCATAGAAGTAATGTAATACATCATATTCAGAAGGATGATTGTGAGCTGATCGTATATCAACCTTTTTGGCAATGAATATCCAATAAAGAAAGTATATCAAAATCCTTGCTCTGTGAGTAACACCCAAGTAATCTAGACATCATTGTAAAAGAGAGACTGCTGGAATATGGGATGAAAACAGATGTACTACCACATTTCTAATCCAAGTCCATTACATGCATTTTCCCCTAACATCATTGCATGATGATTTTTTTTTTTACAGCAATCTGTTTTCTCAAAAACTGGCACTTATGGCTTGATCTGAGGCCAAATGAAGCTGAGAGGAAGAGTCTACTTGACTTCAGTAAACCATGAATCAAACACAAAGTTTTGCTACCAGTTTGATTCTCCTTGTTTTCAGTAATGAGAAAAAGATGGTATTGTCCTCTGTACAGTAAACTAGAAATGAATATTTACAGAAAAATCTACATGAGGGTCTGTGTGTCTGTTTAGGGGAATGGGAGAGGCAGATAAAAAAGGAAGCAAGATCAAAATTGGTAGCTACTGTATTTCCTGCTATAGTTTAGTTAAATGTGCGACTCTAACAAACATTTGAAGTTACATGAAAATGAGATGTGCTGAAAATTATTTTTAGTTGTTTTAAAGAAGCAAAACAGGTGAGAATGCACAGATTAGACTGTTTACATTATGTCTGGAGCACTCCACAGCTCAATTTAGTGCTGTGTGTTTTCTAAAGCCAGGGGATGCAACTAGCTATATTGCTAAAGGCAGACCCTGACTTGGGAGCTGTTTGCTGAGATTAAGCAGCAGGAGGCCCCTCTCAGTTTGGTGGCATCTTTCCACAAGGGTTCTGGAGTTGAAATTTTATTGACAGGAAATGTTTATTAGATGCCTTGATAACATGTGCTTTGCTCCCTTATTTAGTGAAGATGTCTCCACTTAGCAGGTAGAAGGAATACCTTGCTGCAGTATTTCTTCAGTCCAGGATTGCCAACCCTGGGGCTTATATGCATTTATGCCCCCAAGGAACGGGGCTGAGTCTTTGCTCACATGCCTACAATCAAAGGGCAACAACTGCCAAGTGCAAATGAACCAAACTACCTCCGCACTGAGGAGGTTCAGGAAAAGCTCTGGGTAGGTAGCCCTATTCCTTGCTCTGCATGGTTGTTGGAAGGTACTCTGCTCTGCCCCGCCCCGCCCCCCCAAGGCATGTGACTTCCAGTCAGGTAATACTGCTTAGATTTCTTCCTTCTTTGTTTTTAAAGTAGATCCAAAAAAATCTATCCTCTGCAAGGAGCTAACAGTTTTAAACTCAGGTATATTTTTAAGAGATATGTATGATTTGACTTAATTTCTTCCTTTTAAGGCAAATTAGGCTGTAAGGATGCAAAAAGTCACAACTGTTACAAGCAGTTTGTGGAGACAAAAAGCTAGTTAAATACATTTTTTCTCAGATTAGTTATTGTATTGGGGAGGAAAATTTATTGTCAAGTTTTTATTATAACTGCCTATTATTACTGGAACAGTTGTCAAAGGCTCTGTACATTCATTGTTTTTTCAAGTATGCAGACAGTATTGCCTCTTTGGAATTGGTGATGTCCCTCAGAAATGAGCACAGGGCCTCATGGCTATTTAAATCCTATACAGAAGAGACATGGACTGCCTCTGGGCACCAATGAGCTTTTCCATAAGCCCTCTTCTCCAAAGAGGCTGGTGCTCACTGGAGAATTAGAGTCAGCAAAGTATTCAATAGTTTGAATGCGCCCCTTATGACAGAAGAAGTCTGCAAAGCAGACACAGAGCAACTTGCAAGGCAGAGATGGATTTTATACCCCCTGCCAAACTCTTGCTTAGTGAGCTATACAAAGCCTGATTACTCAGGTTTTATACTGTGGGATATTGTATTTTATTCATACAAAATTAAATCTGGGATAAAATGCTTCTTTCTAAGTACTGACTTAGGGCCTGTAGTCTGGGGAGTTTACTGGTCTGGAGAGCGTTTGTACAGCGTACCAAGGAGTTGGCCCTAGCAGGGCAAGATAAAAAAATATTAAAGACAAACCCAACAATGATTGCATTATTAGCTAGTCTTCCTTCACCTTCTCCCCCAGTTTAAACCTCACATTGTTTTAGCAGCCTGTATTTCATCAGCTGTCAGAGTTTGCACGACTTCTGAACGCTGGAAGGCAAGACTTCTGAAGAGTACAGAGCATTTGCTGCTAAATCTAGCAATTACTGAAAGAACAGGCACCAAAAGTCTGTTAGAGTTGCAGGGACTGGGAGAGGAGCAAAATGCCAGTTGCTAATGACTATGTGGCTGGTTTTTAGTTCAATTATTTTGCAACGTGCCTTGGCTAAGAACTAGGAGATGAGATTCCTACATTTACAGAAGTATAAATTGTTCCTTTCTAGCTATGGTAGTCTGTGATATATCACACCACAAAGCTTCTGCACATACCTTGATTTAGCAGGTTTGCTGGCTCTGTTCCAGAATTTAGTATTACAGTTCTGTTCCTGGTCCAGTGCCATTTTCATGTTATACTATAATGTGCACTTTGGACCATAATGTGGCATGGACTTGAGCTGAATTTCTTAAAAACTGCTGACCTATTTGGCTGGTAAGCTGACTTTCTTAATATTTACATTAGCAATATGATTAAATAGAATCCTAGTTAAGGTTTTATTTGAAGAGTTTAGAATGTCAAATTGTTACAATAATATACTTACGATGAAGTTTGGATCTTTAAATGGTAATGGCTTGACAGTTGCTTCCACTGATCCTGTGCTGGAATCTGTGTTCAGAAATTTATTTTCATTCATGGCCTCTCCACCTGCACTCTGAAGAAAGAACACAGTCTCACTGCTTGTTAATCTGAGCAAGTTCAACAGGACACGGACCCATTTGCTTTATTACCTATCTGTTGCCTGCTTGGCCTTTCTCTCTTGCATCTTTAAAGAAGTAACATGCCAGCAGTGGGGAAGCATGAAACAGGTATCTGTCAAGCAGTTTACAACTGATACATAAAGGGAAGAGGGGAACAGAGTGGCCAAAACTTACTGAATGAAAACAGCGTAGGTTTTATTTCACTGTTGATGAAAGCCATCTCTCTAAAGTGCAAGAGAGCATATGAATCCAGAAATAGGCAGAGGCATATTGGATTTGATTCAGAAAGCTCAGTATTAAAGCATCAACAATAATAAATAGTATAAAATTTATAACGTTTATTTCTAGGTTCTAACGAATAACTGAGTAATCAGCTTATTCTCCATCCTTAACTTCAGTCATGCCTGAGGGAGGATTGAGGGGAAAGAATGAATTATATATTATTATATATAAAATGTGTTTTTATATATATATGGTTTTTTACATACAAACCTTGCACAGGTACTGGTTTGTATTTTCTATGCTTTTCTTTACAGTTTATTTATTTAGGGGGAAAAGCAGTGGGAGAATGCGTGTGTGTGATTGGAAAGCTAAAAATGTTGTGTGACAGTGTAGCCAATTTCTGATCGTTTTGCACAGCTGATTCGGTGGTGTTTTTTATTTTGACAGTGCCCTGTACGTATCCGCGCTACCAGAACTAGCCCACTCTACATACACAAATATTCCTAGTGAAATCCTGACTTACATTAAAGCCAATGAGAATTTTGCCATTGAGTTCAGTAGTTCAGTCAAAAGCATTTCATACCTTGATGCTTTTTTCTTGAAGAACAAAAGCCTGGGTAAAAACTAAATCAATATTTACTGAATGGGTGGTTAAAATGTTTTTGTACTTTTGCCTTCAGACAGATAATACTCTGAAAAAAAAGGTTTTTTTTTTCTTTTTTTCTATGGAAAACCTGCATTGCAAAACCTTCCTTGTTGGTATATAGTCTTTTAAGTAGAAGAAAAAAAGGATCATTAGTATTAGTGAATTAAGGGAGTGCTCCTAGAAATCAAGAATATATAGTAAAGGCTGTGATCCAGCATATCCTTCCCTGTGTGATTACAAGGGAAGTGTTTGAATTCTTAACTATGTGCATAAGTAATTACAGGATTATGAACTATGCAAGTTGAACACTTCTTTGGGAAAATACATCAGTCATTCAACAATGCCTGTTTTTAACAAAGCAAAGATAGAGGTCTTAAATATTCCAAGTAGGATATAAAGAATCATTCAAGTAAAATCATCACATTTCTGATATCTTATTAAAATAAAATATATTTATGAGGATGATCTATTTTCAAAACCAAATGCAGTCCTCTATAAGCCCATACTACTGGGAATACTGTCATAATAACATCACTGGAAGTAACATCAAAGTCTGCAGCTTAAACTTGATTCTTCCCTTGCGAAGGACAAGACTAAAATGCTGTGACTGTCAAAAACAGAAAAGAAATGCAGATGGATGTTTAAAAACATATGCATTATGTGACACTGTGTAGAGAAAATATTATTTTATGTGACTCTGAATAAAGTGGCTTTATAGAATCAGTTGCTGGGTTTCAACTTATGCCCAGGACCATATTCTTGCACATGCACATGTCCAACACTTCAGATTTCAGCAGCAAACATTAATCTTGAGAAAGTCAAGGCTTGAGATACAAGATTATTTCTGATGAATAAATTATCTCTTTGATAATCTTCATAATAATGTAAAGCCTGTAA